>NC_050081.1:19239038-19549389 GCF_009764565.3 Dermochelys coriacea | reverse complement strand
CCTCCACCCGGACAAAGGTGAACGTGGAAGTGTCATCCGGGTGGTGGTCGCGCCAGACGTCCACCAGGGAGTGGTGTTCGACTATCTCCTGGAGGACGGCGACGGTGGCCGGGCTCTGCTCGGTTCCCGAGCGGTCCCGTTCCTCAAGGGTGATGTTAAAGTCCCCTCCCAGGACCAGGCACTCCTGAGGATCTAAGGTGCCGAGGAAGGCGGATGCCTGCTGATAGAATTGCAGCCGCTCTGGGCTCGCTGCTGGGGCATAGATGTTGACGAGGTTGACTACAAGCCCCTCCATTTGGACCCGGAGGTGCAGCAGGCGACCCGGCACAGCCTCGGCGACCCCCAGCACCTCGGGCCGTAGGTCGGGGGAGAACAGGGTCGCCACTCCACCCGTATGAACTGTGAGGTGGCTAAAGTAGACCCTGTCCCCCCAATCCAGCCGCCAGCTGTCTTCGGCGGTCGGATCCGTATGGGTCTCCTGCAGGAAAACCACAGAGTACCTCCCCTCTCGAAGGAAGGAGAGCACCTGGGACCTGCGGAGACCCATCTTACAGCCACGGGTGTTCAATGTTGCAATGGTAAAGGGTGCCATGAGGAGGGCTGGGGGGGATCCTCGCCGGCAGGGATGCTCGTGGCTCCCGGCGGGCCGCGCAGCAGTCCGTGACCCACCCTGTAGGTGAGTAAGGAGTCACGGAAGTGGCGGACCCGCTGGTAGGCCGCGGCGCCCTGTCTCCCGGTCCTTTTCCCCTCCCCCATGAGGGCCCTTGCGGCCCGGAGGATTTGATTAAAGTCCCCCCATCGCTGGAGGGCAAGCTGGACTTTGTTGCGGGAGCCACGGACGTCTTCTAGGAACTCCCGCAACTCCTCTCGCAGCGCATGGGGGGCTGGGGTTATGGTCTGGTTGCTCCCCGATGGGGCCCTTGGTACAGCCCCCTGGCCCAGCGAGACGGGCAGACAGGGTGCGGACCCCCGACGGGGCTCTTGATGGGTTGACCTGAATGCTGGGGCGATAGGGGGCGGCGGAGGGAGGATAGCAGCCCCTGGTGGGTCGGGACGGGCAAACACAAAGGCCATTCCCTGGGAGTCATCTGTTGAAAAGGGGAAGGAGACTGTCCCAGGGGTGGCAATAATATCTCGGGAGGTGGGCGGGATAAGGGCAGGGGCAGGGGTAGAGGTGAGAGTCTGGGTCGGGAGAGGGCTCTCACTGATGCCGGGCGCAAGCTCTCTGGTGGATTTGGCAGCCACGGCATCAGGAGGTGGACTTTCTTCTGTAGGGTCCTCTCCCGGAAAGGAGGTCGAATGCTCCTCACCAGCGAGGGATGCCCCTGGTGGCTCAGGTTCCAGCCGCGTGGCACTGGCCGTCGCCTCAACTGGCTCGGCGGCTCTCAGCAGGGTGCCCTCTGCAGCCGGGTTGATGGAGGAGTCCAGGGGCTCCTCGGAGGTGGGAGCAGAAGCAACGGTTACGGGGAGGGAGTATGGGGAAAAGGGGGCTGGAAAGAAGTCGCCCAGATCGAGGCCCGCTGGCATAGGATCGTCCTCCCCTTGGGTGACCGGGGTCAGACCCAGGGCCTCGATCTCCTCATATATAGAGGGGAAATTGTTTTCCGCTACCCCGGGATTCTCCCCGCCGGCACCTGACGCGATGGTTACTTCGGGGCACACTGGGGTTTCAAATGGTGCCTCGGGGGTCTTGGAGGGGAGGGACTCCCGTGGAGGGGAGATACCGTCTTCCAGTGCTGCCACGTCTTCCCCAGCCGGCTCTGGTGGGTGGAACACACCCATGGGTAGAGCGGAAGGCTCGGCATCGGTGCCCCCCTTCCTGGTTTTCCGGGGGGCCTCCGCGTCACATGGGAGGAGCGGAGCTCGAGCCTTCCGCTTGCCCCGCTTCCCCTGGACTAGGGCCCAGCCCTCCATGGCATCATCCGGGGGCTGGCTAGCAGGGGTTGTGTCAGGGGGCAGAGGCGATGGCTCAGGGACTCGAGGGGGTAACGGTGGGGCAGCACAAGGGAGGGAAGATTCCCCTTGGGGCGGGTCCTCTCCCATGCAGGGCGGTGTACCTGCCGCACCCTCCTCCACACGCCTCCCCAGATTGCAAACAGCGTGGGAGGGGTTCTCTCGCTCGTTTGGGCATAGTGGGGGAGGTGACCCTTGGGCCTGAGCGGGAGCAATGGTGGACTGGGAAGGAGGAGGGGCGGTTTCAGGTGCCGGGCAGCCAGGGGCGTCGGCAATGACGGGGTCGGTGTCCTGCCGGGGCTCGGGTGTTCTGGATGCCCCTCCTTCCCGGGCCAGGGGGCAGTCCCTCCAGACGTGCCCCATCGCCCGGCAGAGGTAGCACCGGGCCTCCCCCGTGGAATAATGCACCCTGTAATGGGTCCCCTGGTAGGGGACTAGGAAGGACCCTTCCAGTGCCTCTCCGGCGCGCGCCGCCGGCGGCAGTTGAAGCTGCACTTGCCGGCGGAAGGAGAGGACGTGACGGAGGGCGGGGTCTTTGCAGCCCAACGGGAGAGGGCTGATGACAGAGATGGGCTTCCCCAAGGTAGAAAGGGAAGGTAACAGGGCGGCATTGGGGAGAAAGGGAGGGACGGAGGTCAGGACCAGGCGGACGCCCAGGTCCTCTAGCGGCTCTAAAGGGACGAAAACGCCCCCCACCGCCAGGCCCTTCTCCACCGCCTCCTGGGCGGCGGCCTCCGATGCTAAGAAGAAGACGACCTTGCCATACATTTTGGAGGCCGCCACAATGGCCGTGGGCCCCACCACCCTCGCCAACGCCCGCACATAGGTCTCCACGTGGGGTGAGGCGGGCACTAGGAGGCAACGGACGCCGTGCTTCCTGGTCATGGTGGGAAAGGGGCCCCGGCCGCTATAGATGGTAGCGGAGGCGGTGGGCTGGAGAAATGATGTAGCGGCAGGCGGGGGGGCTGCCGCCACCTGGGCGTATGCTCTGGGGGCCGGGGGAGGGACACCTGCAGAGCTGGTGGAGGGAACAGCGGGGAGGGGCGCCCCAGCTGGAGATGGGGCCGGGGCATTGGGGGCAGCCCCTGCCATGGAGGGCCTGGTCTTTTTAGCGGGGCCCTTCCCCTTCTTCTTCCCCTGGCCCTTCCCGCCGGCTGGGAGGACTCCCCCCAAATCTGAGGGGGTGAGAGACGTGGCAGCAGTGGAGGTCACCCCGGTGCCCGTTGCTGCTGGTGCCCCAACGGGGGCGATGGCAGATGGTTTGGCAGCAGAGGTAGAAGCTTGGGGGGGTGACAGAGGGGCAGGCGGGGGAGGGGGAGCTCGGGCTACTGGAGAGGTCTCACCCGTCTCATCCCCCGCCATCATGAGCAAGGAGGAAAGGGAGGACATCAAAAGGAGGAGGGGAGAGGGGAAGCAGGTCGACCACTCCTCCCCGCTAGGCTGCAGGCAGGGGAGGAGGGCGCCAAAAGGGGTGGGCTGGACGGGGGGCAATCAGGGGTTAGGGGTCAGTCACCGACACAAGGTGGAAATTCCGGCTCCTCTTGGTGCACTACGGGGGGGGGGGGGATTTCAACAACATTGAGGGTGCAGTGAAGAGGGTTGCAACTAAAGAGGGGAATTGCACAAGCGCATGGGAGGGGGCATGGGCACACGGAGCGAGGGGCTAAGCGGTCTGGGGGTAGAACAGGGAAACCAAGGGGCTAGCTTCAGCGGCTGGGGCGGGGCAAACAAACAAAGGCTGCAGAAGGAAATGGGCGGGGCAGGCAAACAAACTGAAGCTAGTAAGGGGGGCTGGAGCAAAAGAGGAGGCAAAGCAAGTGGCAAATGGGGCAGGTAGTAAAGGGCAAAGCTGGGGGCTAGGCTGTCCGGGGGGGGGGGCACATGTGCCCATGTGCACTTGCACAAGTCTTTTTTAGCTGGCTGCTGCTTCTGGCCCAAAGGGTGGAAATAGGGCATGGCAAGCCAAGCAAGCAGCTGAGTCCAGAGGCAGGAGCTGAGGCAGATGGTATACAGCCAGTGGGGGTGGTGGAGAGGGCAGCGGTGGTGGTAATAGTGGTGGGGGTTGGGGGGGACACACAGATGGATCGGGGGGCAGCTCCACGCCACACCCCCCGTGTCCCTACAAACACAGTCAAAACCCCCACCACAAGAGCACAGTTTGGAAATTACTCAGTCTTAGGCCCCCTCCACGGTGGTCTGCAAAGTCTCTAGGTGCTGCCCCACTGGCAGATGATCCTCTTCTTCTCCTCCTCGGGCTTCAGCAGCTCCAGGCAGCAGACTCCGCAGCAGCAGCAGCTCCAGGAACTCCAGGTGGTGGTCCAGGCAGGCAGAAAGGACCCCTCTCAGGTGGTGGTGGTGGTGGTATCCACAACAGCAGTGGCTGGGGTCCCTCACTCCTCCTCTCTGGGGAGTGGGCTAGCAGCCCCCTCCCCACCCCAGGGTTGCAGTTGCAGCAGTAGCAGCACCCAAGAGTGGGGGGTCCAGCAGCCAAGTAGCAGAGAACGGGGGGGTGGTGTCTGGCCCAGCCAGGGGAGCAGCTGGAGCAGCAGGGAGAGCTTAGGTCCTAGCAGCAGCAGGAGTAGCAGCTTCCCACCTCCCTCCAAGCTAGAAGGCTATGGGAGAGCAGTGGGGGGGGGAGAGAAAGAGATTTGCTCCAGGCTAAACAAATCCTTGGTGCCAGAATCAGTGAAATGGAAGCTGCTCCAGATCAATTAAGACACCTGGGGCCAATTAAGAACTTTCCAGAAGGCAGGGAGAAGGCTAGGTTGATTGGGACACCTGAAGCCAATCAGGGGCTGGCAGAAACTAGTTAAAAGCCTCCCAGTCAGTCAGGTGGGTGTGCATGTCAGGAGCTATGGGAAAAAGTTGCGTGGTTGGAGAGGCTGAGTAGTACACACCATATCAGGCATAAGGAAGGAGGCCCTGAGGTAAGGGTGAAGTGGAGCTTGAAGAAGAAGTGAGGGCTGCTGTGGGGGAAGTAGCCCAGGGAATCGTACATGTCATGTTTCTAAAAGGTCAGCTATCATAGCTGATACTATTAGGGTCCCTGGGCTGGAGCCCGGAGTAGAGGGTGGGCCTGGACTCTCCCCTCCCCCCCGCCCCTTTGCCCCGATTAATCACCGAGACTGGGAGACAACAGAGACTGTGCAAGGAAGGATAACTTCTCCTCACCTCCCTCGCTGGCTTATGATGAAAATGGTTCAGTAGACTGTGACCCTTATCTCTAGAGAAAGAAGGGTTACGTGGAGGGTCACAGTGAGCCTCTGAGGCTAGCGAAATCCGCCAGGAAACGCGGGACCCACAGAGGCAAGGATAGAGCTTTGTCACAACTGGTGTCAGAAGTGGGATTTTGTTCAGAGCGTAGCAGAAGAGGTGTTTTTTTTTTTTGTTTAAAAAAAAAAGTGCACTGGGGGTTTGGATTTTTGTTTGTTTTGGTTTTTGTTTGTTTGCTTTGTACCACAATGGAGGAGGTGGGAAGAGCTCTGGTACAAGCCACGGCAGCCCAGCAGGAGGCCACCCAGGTTCAGGCAGTGGCACAACAGGAGTCGATGTGGCTACAGCAGAAAACCAATCAATTATTGATGAGCCAGGCAACCCAAAATCGTGCTCTCTTGAGAGAGGTGGTGGACCAGCTGAAGATCCTCACCACCCAGGCCCAGGGGTCCGACGGGACGCAAACCCTGAGCGTCACTGGACATCTGCCAAAGCTGACGTCAAGAGATGACATAGAGGCATATATCCTCTCATTCGAAAGGACTGCTCAGTGTGAGGCGTGGCCACAGGAGCAATGGGCCAGCATTCTCGCCCCTTTTTTTTTGTGTGGAGAGGCCCAGAAGACCTACTTTGACTTGCCTGCCACGGATGCCACTGACTATACTCGTCTGAAGGCAGAGATCCTAGCACGAGCAGGGCTAATGGCAGCGGTAAGGGACCAGAGGTTCCATGAGTGGAAATACCAGGAGAACAAACCCCCGAGGTCCCAGCTATTCGACCTCATACACCTCGCACGGAAGTGGTTACAGCCTGAGGTGTGCAGGCCGGAGGAGATTTTGGAGACCCTGGTCATAGACCATTACATGTGGGGACTGCCGCCAGATTTCCACAAATGGGTAGGCCAGAACAATCAGTACACATACGACGAGATGATAACACTGGTAGAAAGATGGATGACAGCCAGAGGACTGACCCGATTATCCAAGGAAGGCCCCTTTCGAAGCAAGCACCTGACCCCAACCCTGAAAGGTTGGGCAGCCAAACCCCTGGGGAGTCCGAAGAAGGGGGGGGGGCGAAAACCAACAGGGATCCCAGAAGGAAGGGATTGGCCTGAGTGGGGGGAGCCCCAGGACTAAACCCCTTAGCCCCCGGGATAGGGGGATGATTAAAAGCAATTATAGATGTTATGCATGTGGGGAGTGGGGACACATAGCAGCAGTGTCCCAGCACGAGGAGCCTATGCAATGTAACTTGGGGGATTGGGAGGTCCCATGCTCCCTTATCCATCTTGCGGGGGTCACATTAATCCTGCATAATTACACCAGGCCAGTGAGGATAAATGGAGCAGAGACTACAGTGCTTGTGGACTCTGGGAGTGCTATCAC
Source organism: Dermochelys coriacea (assembly GCF_009764565.3). NCBI lineage: Eukaryota > Metazoa > Chordata > Testudines > Dermochelyidae > Dermochelys > Dermochelys coriacea. The sequence continues at coordinate 19,542,838 of NC_050081.1, read as the reverse complement.
CCTCATATTGGGTAAGCTGGTAAAAAACAGTCAGCTGCTACAAGCCAAACACGTAGCAGTGACGTGCATTCATGGGGCTGTGAGCCATTACCCCACCATCCCAGTGGAGATAGAGGTTCAGGGAAACCCCATTGAGGTGACCGTGGGTGTAGTTCCTAAACTCCCATATCCTCTAGTCATTGGGAGGGACTAACCAGGGTTTGATAATTTACTCCCCCCGGAGAGGTTGGAGGAAGGTGGGGACCCTGAGGACAGCGACTCGTCACCAGGGGAATGTCAACCCCCGATGTTCGCTGAGATTTCTCGGGATCCGTTCTCAGCCCCCTGAAAGACCCGGAAGACAAAAAAGGAGAGGAAGGCCGTGAAGGCCTTGGGAACCCAGATCCTGACCCAGGACCAGAAGACCTCCCTAGTAGGCAGATGGACGCGAGCAGCCAACAGAGAAACTTCCACCACAGAAGGTGAGCCAGAAGCTGCCCCCGGCCATGACAGTGGCGAGCCATTGGAAGAAGCAGAAGCCAGCCCCTGGGAGCTTGGGCAGGTTAGTCCCGGGAGAGAGACTTTTGGGCGGGACCAGGTGGAGGACCCCAGATATGATAATGCCAGGAAAGAGGTGTCTGAGATCGATGGGATACCCGTGGATGGGAAGGTCCAGGGTCCCGGACCTTACTTTATAGTGAAGAAAGATCTCCTGTACCGCGTGGTGCAAATGCGGGAGCAAGAGATAAAACAACTTCTGGTGCCACGAAAACATCAAAAAGCCATATTGAGTCTTGCCCACAGTCACCTGTTTGGAGAACACCTAGGGGTAGAGAAAATCCAGGCACGGATCCTGCGGAGGTTCTTCTGGCCAGGAGTACATGAAGATGTCTGGCGATACTGCACCTCTTGTCTGGAGCGTCAGTTACATAGCCCTCGCCCGCACTTGCGGGCTTCTTTGATATCTCTTCCAATAATAGAGGTTTCTTTTGAACGGATAACCATGGATCTGGTAGGGCCCCTAAAGAAGACAGCTCGGGGCCACCATGTGCTTGTTGTATTGGACTATGCAACCCGGTACCTGGAAGCTGTTCCCCTGTGCAACACAGCTTCCAAGACAATAGCTAAGGAGCTAGTACAGATCTTTGCCTGGGTTGGGCTACTCAAGGAGATATTGACTGATCAAGGGACACCTTTCATGTCCAAGTTGATGAAAGATCTCCGTTCATTGCTCCACGTACAAGCCCTACGGACCTCTGTATACCACCCGCAAACAGATGGCCTTGTGGAAAGGTTCAATAGGACCCTCAAGGCCATGATGAGGAAAGTGGTAAGCCGGGATGGGAAAGATTAGGATATCCTTTGCCTTACCTCATGTTCACCATCCGGGAGGTTCCGCAAGCCTCCACGGGTTTCTCTCCATTCGAACTACTATATGGGCGCCACCCTCGGGGCATATTGAATATAGCCAGAGAAGCCTGGGAAGAGGAGCCAAATCCCGGAAGGAACATAGTTGAGCACATACTGCAGATGAGAGATCGGATAGCCTGAGTTACGCCCATTGTACGGGAACACTTGGAGAGAGAGCAGAGGAGACCCAACGAACCGATTATAACCACCAAGCAAAGCTTCGACGGTTCCAACCAGGGGATCGTGTGAGGGTACTGGTGCCCACAGCAGAAAGTAAACCGTTGGCCCAGTGGCAGGGACCCTACGAAATAATCGAAGCCATGGGAGAGGTGAACTATAAGGTGCGGCAGCCAGGCCGCAGGAAATCTGAGCAAATTTACCACATCAATCTTCTAAAACCTTGGCACAATCGAGAGGCATGCTTAGTCATGCAGGAGACCCTTCCCCAGGAGGATAACTTACATGAGCAAGTGAGGATATCATCCAACTTGACGCCGATCCAAAAGATCGAGGCAGCCGACATGATTAATCGTAACAGAGATGTGTTCTCTACAAAACCAGGGCGGACGACTGAGACCTATCACCATATCTGCACGATCCCCGGAGCCAAGCTAACATTGAGACCCTACCGAATCCCAGCAGCCAAAAGAGAGGAAATCAAGGCCGAAGTAAAGATAATGTTAGAATTAGGGGTTATTGAAGAATCTTGCAGTCAGTGGTCCAGTCCAATTGTTCTAGTGCCTAAACCTGATGGTACCATGAGATTCTGTAATGACTTTCGCCGACTGAATGAAATATCCCAGTTTGATGCATACCCCATACCATGTATCGACAAACTGGTTGACCGACTGGGTAGTGCCCGATTCTTGACTACACTGGATCTGACAAAAGGGTACTGGCAGATTCCTCTGACCAAAGAAGCTAAAGAAAAGACAGCATTCTCCACCCCGGATGGGCTATTCCAGTACACCGTCCTCCCTTTTGGGCTACATGGGGCCCCAGGCACATTCCAGCGCCTCATGGATAAGCAGCTGCGCCCCCATACTAGTTTTGCAGCTGCATACCTAGATGATGTCATCCTCCGTACGCCAGACTGGGGAACCCAATTGGAGTAAGTTGAGGCAGTACTGCGCACCTTAAGGCGGGCTGGCCTCACTGCTAATCCCGCTAAATGCGCCATAGGGCTAGCAGAGGCTAGGTACCTGGGATATATTGTGGGAACGGGCATAGTGAAGCCCCAAACGAATAAGCTAGAGGCAATTCAAAACTGGCCCCGGCTAACCCGAAAGAAGCAGGTCCGTGCGTTCCTAGGCGTGGTAGGCTACTACCGACGGTTTATTCCCCACTTTGCCACTAGGGCAAGTCCCCTAACTGACCTGGTAAAGGCCCAAGGTCCAGACATGGTAAAGTGGACCGACGCAGCAGAGGGGGCATTTACAGACCTTCGGACGGCCCTCTGTAATGACCCCGTACTCACAGCCCCGGACTTTAACGGAGTTTGTTTTAAAAACAGCCGCTTCCGAGGTGGGGTTGGGAGCAGTTCTGTCGCAAATGGTGGGAGAAGAGGAACAACCAATCCTCTACCTAAGTAGAAAGCTTCTCCCAAGAAAACAGATATATGCAGTAGTTGAGAGAGAATGCCTTGCTGTCAAATGGGCTATGGAGACACTGCGTTATTACCTCTTAAGCCGGCGATTTACTCTTGTGACGGACCATGCACCCCTCCAGTGGATGCAGCGGAATGAGGAAAAGTATGCAAGGGTCACCAGGTGGTTCTTATCCCTCCAACCATTCCAGTTCTGCATACGGCACAGGGCTGGATGCCACCATGGCAATGCTGATGGTCTGTCACGAGCATACTGCCTGGCGTCCCAAGTTGCCCAACTCTATGGTGTAAAGCAGAGGGGGGGGATATGTGATGGGGCAAGGCCAGATGGCTATGGAAGAGTAGTGGGAGATAGATGTATTAGCTCCAGGCTAAACAAATCCCTGGTACCAGGATAAGTGAAATGGCAGCTGCTCCAGGTCAATTAAGACACCTGGGGCCAATTAAGAATTTTCCAGAAGGCAGGGAGAAGGCTAGGTTGATTGGGACACCTGAAGCCAAAGAGGGGCTGGCTGGCTGAAACTAGTTAAAAGCCTCCCAGTCAGTCAGGTGGGTGTGCACGTCAGGAGCTGTGGGAAGAAGTTGCGTGGTTGGAGAGGCTGAGTAGTACACACCATATCAGGCATAAGGAAGGAAGCCCTGAGGTAAGGGTGAAGTGGAGCTTGAGGAAGAAGTGAGGGCTGCTGTGGGGGAAGTAGCCCAGGGAATTGTACATGTCATGTTTCTAAAAGGTCAGCTACCATAGCTGATACTATTAGGGTCCCTGGGCTGGAGCCCAGAGTAGAGGGTGGGCCCGGACTCCCTCCCGCCCCTTTGCCCCCTGATTAATCACTGAGACTGGGAGACAACAGAGACTGTGCAAGGAAGGATAACTTCTCACTTCTCTCGCTGGCTTATGATGAAAATGGCTCAGTAGACTGTGACCCTTGTCCCTAGAGAAAGAAGGGTTACGTGGAGAGGCACAGTGAGCCTCTGAGGCTAGCAAAATCCGCCAGGAAACGCGGGACCCATGGAGGCAAGGACAGAGCTTTGTCACAATAGTTATTGTGACTTTCTTCTGTATTGTAGTTTAAATAAATTAGCAAAACAATTGAAACTGGTGTGATTATATTGCATTATTTTGACCAATAAAATATGCAGAATTTTGCATTTTTTGGCGCAAAATCCGTCCAGGAGTAATAGATAAGTATTATCCCCATCTATCATATGGGGGATAGGGTGACCAAACAACAAGTCTGAAAAATCAGGGTACTTTTTTGGGGGGGCATAGTTGCCTATATAAAACAAAGCCCCTAATATTGGGATGGTCCCTATAATATTGGGATGCCTGGTCGCCCTACATGGGGAAACTGAGGCAGAGAGAGGACATGACTTGCTCAAGACTAACTAAAATTAGTGGCAGAATCAACTTGTGAACTCGGAACCAATGGATACTTCAGTTCTCAGCATGCAAATGCTTCAGGTTGATCTGAGATGACAGAGCATTGCATGCTGGGACCTGTAGTATCTGCATGATACCTTCTGCTTTAAAGCTTGTATTGTAGAACTGTGTGGGCAGCATTTGGCATGCCAGTTTTACCTTGGTCACTTTGGATTTAACTCTTTATGTAGAAAAAAAAAATCTATCTCCATGAGGCATTGAGAGCACAAGGACTGCAACTATGTTCTGCCAGTGTGGGGTGAAATTGAGAGGTTCTTTGTCTTGTACACTTGCATAGCAGCAAAGCACAATCTAGCCTTAGATGTAAGCACAGACAGTTTAGGAAGAATGAAGGGGTGGGAGGAGGTGTAAGACATCTGTAATTAAATATTAGAAACCAACATGCAAGAGAATTCTCTAGAAGAGTCAATAAAAGCAGAATTAGTTACCTGTTGCCTTGCAAAGTAACCCTTCACCAGGGACCCCATGATCTGCTGTGGAGACTTCGCAGTGCAAATGTGTGGAGTCACTGGGTTGGTAAGCACCCTTTCAGCATACCGGATCCAACCTAGAATTACAGTGAATGAAGAAAGATAGCAAAGTTGAGAGCATATGGAAATGGATCCTTGAGGAAAGGGATATAAAAATCCAGCATGATGGGATGGCGAGGCTGATGGGAAACTTCTTGTTAAAAGTGGGGAATGGAAGATGGACTTGTCTTCCACCTTCCATATTCTCTTCTAGGCACTCTCTTTTGCTGCCCTCCTCCGTTTACTCCCTTCATCTCCTCCTCTGGTTGCTCTTCCTCCTCATGCCCTCACTCAGACAGCTTGCTTAGGGTGGGAGTTTCCACTGGTGCTCCCCTGGCTGAGCCAAGTACAGCAGAAGCAGAGAAGAGAAGCTTCAGCCAGCAGCTCTCTGCCTGAGCCTTGTACAGGTGAACCAACTCCTGCATCTGGCTGTATTAAGGCTCACAGGAGATGAAAAGATATCCAGTGACTTTCAAGGAGTCACCTGCTGTTTTACACATAGCTCCATGAATACTTTCGCCCTGAGGAGACCCAGACTGGCATCATACAAATTCCCCCCTCCTCCTTTTACTCCTTTCCTTTGCCCTGCACACTTATTGGACAAGCCTGAGGTCTCCCTACACACTGAGGAGAGAACAAACCTAACCTCGGTATTTCATAAGACAATCACAATTTGCACTTACTTTCAAGTTTCTACTCTGACTATGCAGTTTGTCCATGTCAGTAAAAGATTTATTGATGGGGGCTGCTGTTCTGAAGGATACTAAGAGGAATCTACAAGTGGATTTGGTGAATCTACTGGGTAATTAATTCTATAACCTAGAATCCACTGTGAAATGAATTATGTGTTACATCCACTCGAATGCACAAATTTACGGGAGCACCTCAACTGGGGATTCAGCTAATAATGAAATAAGCCAACTTTTTTTGGCAGCCATCACTTGGATCACCATTTACTAATCTGCTCCACTCTACTGAGAGTGAAGAGTAACTCTGTAACCTTCTGTTTTCTAAGTTTCAGTATCCCAGTACACTGTATAATGTGCCTTCTCCAGAACAGCAGAGTCGAATGAAACATCATCTAAAAACTCACTGCATTACTGGGAACAAGTGTGGCCAAATCAGATTTCAACTACGGTTGTACATGAAAATCAATTATCCATATCCTCTTAAACCCCACAAGCATCCCAAGTCTCTGTGTATTATTGTAAATATTAACAGATACATTCTATCTAATGTACTTCAACTGTCCCCACTGCTGTAGCATCTGACCGCCTCACAATCTTTAATGTATTTATCCTTACAACATGCCTGTGGGGTGGGGCAATGCTATTATCTCCATTGTACAGCTGAGGAACTGAGACACGGAGAGGGTCAAGTGACTTGACTGGGTCACTCAGGAAGCTTGGAACAGAGCAAGGAATTGAACCTGGTTCTCCCAAGTCACAGGCTAGTGTCTAACCACTGGACCTACAATGTGTCTATTACATTGGTAGATTTATATTTTGCCACTTCAAAAACTAAACAGTACAGAAATGTTAGGGCTAGCCCAATATCTTAGCCCACAGGCAACACCCACTTCACAACAGACAGGCTCTCCGTCCCAAACAGATTAGTGTTTATAAGAGAGATACAATGACTACAGATTTCAGAGTACTGCTCGACTTCATCGAGTGAGCTGTAGCTCACGAAAGCTTATGCTCTAATAAATTTGTTAGTCTCTAAGGTGCCACAAGTATTCCTTTTCTTTTTGCGAATGACTACAGAGCACATCCTACCAGGAAATGTTATATTTGTAGGCCTGTGGTAGTCTTGAGATTTGGATACCATACAGAAGCAGCACTATAAAAGTGAAGACATTACACACTACTTATATATGCGGGTCAGCTGAAAACAGGCATTTGGAGAAATAAAAGCAGACAGTATTGTAAATCAGGATGGTACTCAGATAACACCTTTGCGGTAGGAGGAGAATTATACAAGGCATGTGCACATTAGGGGAGCACTAGCCATCCTCCTGCCTGGTGTTCCCAACTCTGGTTAAAAAAAGAGACAATGAGACTCACCAGTTTCACAGGAGACCCTAACAGGCATTTTTCTGCATCACAGAAACAACCCCCAACTTCCCTCCCCCCAACATACACATTCATCTGTGCTCAAGAGAAGCAAGGGCTGATTAGTTAAGAAAACTGCATGTCAGGACTGAGGTGCCCTGTCAGAGCTATGAACAAGAAGTTTGTATTGTGTTTACCTTCGTTATGCCTGGTTCCAACCAGTGCTATAGATCTCACCTTGTCACAATCAATGTCAGATTAAAAAATGTGGAACATTTATTTTTCCCTTTCTTTTTAGTGCCTGGAATAATAGCACTTGAATCTGAAGCCCTTTAACAATTATATAACACCCACACACCCCTTATCTTGTATATGACTGTAGAACAGATTATGCTTCTTAAAAGAGGAAGTACCTCTTATTTTAAATTAGAAGTTTTCCACTACATCACTCTAGATCAATGTTCTCAGAAGGCTCTGCCCTTAAACATCTGGCATGATTTTCATTAGTCACCACAGTGCTGTGCCTAGGACGCTGGTTTTCAGAAACCAAATGTTTTCATTATTATAAATAACACAAACCCAGTGGAGTTCCATTAAAATCCAAACAGCTGCAGACAGCTAGGTAAACCCAATTTATTTCATGTGCTGTTCTACCATGTATCTATAGGTAGGAAACAAACAAGTTTCTATTAGTTCCAGCTTCACAGGGGCATTAGTCATTGTTTAGTTATGGAAGTAGCTTTGGTGAATGAACAATATAAGGCTTTTATCTGCACTTCACACATGTGCTGTTTGTTTTTTGCCTACTCATCAATAGGTCAGCAGAAACTTGACTGCTTCTTACTGGAGTGAAGCACTTCTACTTAATGATACAGATTCCTCATATGTTTATATTAATTCTAGGCCATCTTCTGGTTTATATTAGCTTTAAACTACCAGTTCTAGGTGTTGCTGGGTTGGTTTTTTGTTTTGTTTTGTTTTTTAAAGTCTTATGAAACCACAAATTAGTGTGTAAATGCACCCAGGCTCAGTTCATATATCATCATCAGTGGTATTTGCTATAGGAAAAACGGTCTAAAAATGTGTGGTTTGAACACCTACATATTTCTATAAAACTACAGAGAAATACTGAGCCAAATTTATCCTCAGCATAACGCCATACACTTCAGTGGAAAAAAAGTGAGAATGAATTTGGCTCAATGGGCCAAAGACATTTGAACAGGCCTGAACAGTCACCTAGTAGCCATGTACTTTCCTGCTATTTGTGACTGCCTGTCCCAGTCACTCGCTTTAGGAGTCAGCAGAGGATGGGAATTTTTTGGGAACAGCAGATGAATTCCAAGCGGGAGTGCTTCATGTCACTCAATGTTGACCAATCTGGCCAATGAAGGAACAAAATCAACAAGAGCTAAAGGATAGTTTAGTCTCTATCAGGCAAATGGCTGATTTGTTGTGATGCCAGGTTTTGAGTAGGGGATATAAAAGCAGAAGTAAAATGAGAAATCCTCATAGTCCCAACAGGAAAGCAGAGAAACCTCATATGATGATAAGATTAAATGCATCCACAAAAGATGACCCTTTATCATGGTCTCTGCAGTCTTATGATCAGAGAGCATTAGTTTGAATCACAGATCACTATGTCATTGTATACTTAAGGGCAATGGTTCAAGATGTGGAGAACTACACCCTGAAAGAAACAGAAGTGAAACTGTTGTGCCTCAATCTGGAGTGATCTTCTGTGTACAAAACACTTTTAAACCAATATTGAGATAAAGGAATGCACCTTTTAAACAAACAGAACTTCTGGGAGCAATTTATATCATAGGTTCGTAGAATGGAAACAACCCCCCCCCCCGACATTTGAAATAAAGTTGAACATATTTACTATACATCTAGAGAGCAACTGAGCATGAGGTATCCCCTCTATAGGCTGTGAATGATAATAAAACCTGCAATCAGAGAGTTGTCTACCACAATATTTTGCTCCCATTTTGCAGCAGTGGTGCTGAAAACATCTGACCCGTCTCCACTAATACTTATACAATAGCTAGCACCAATGCAGTTGTGCCATTGCTAAAAGCAGGTGCCAAATTTAGTGTGTAGATAAGCCCATAGTGCCCTCCATTAATTGACTGACTCATAATATCCCTCTGAGGTGAGTAAGTGTTATCATCTCTGATTTGTAGATGAGGGAAAACAAATTTCCTCTGGCTCAGTTGGAACACAAAACCACACTTATGGGCAATTATTCTAGAGCCCACTATACTCTCTGAGAGCCTAATCCCACTCCCAATGAAGTCAATTTGGGAATCTTGCCACTGATTTCAATGGGAGCTGGACTGGCCTCTAAATGTTAATTACCGGTAAATCATGAGTAACAAGATAAATTGAAAGGAGTACTTGTGGCACCTTAGAGACTAACAAATTTATTAGAGCATAAGCTTTCGTGAGCTACAGCTCACTTCATCGGATGCATTGGTGGAAAAAAATGTTTTTTTTGTTTTTTTTCCCCCCCACCAAATGCATCCGACGAAGTGAGCTGTAGCTCACGAAAGCTTATGCTCTAATAAATGTGTTAGTCTCTAAGGTGCCACAAGTACTCCTTTTCTTTTTGCGAATACAGACTAACACGGCTGCTACTCTGAAAGATAAATTGAGTGCTTTTTTGTTTAAACCTTGCAAGATGTAGGGAAAGAAAACATATGGCACATCTGCTTCTGAACACAGGAGACAAAACAAACTAGAATGCTTTTTTCCTAACAGACAAACCTAAAGGGTATTCTCCTCCTGACATATACATGCATCTCCTAGAAATGTATGTTCAACACTTCCAGCAGAGAATATACAGAAGTTATCCACCCGACAAAGATACTTACCTTTACACAATAAAATGTAAGAGTATAATTTAAAAAAAAAAACAAACAAAAAACCACCATCGTTTTCCAGAAAACGAAACAAAACAATCTATTCAAAATTATATGCCCACACATTTTACATTAAATGATAATGGCAGATTATGGAGATTGGCAACCCTCCAAGGAAAGTATGCTGTGTTTGTAAGCCATCCTTCATTTCTCTTTTGTAGTAATATTTCCTTAGAGGAACACTGCCCACTTGAACTAGTTAATATTAAACTATTAAAAAAAAATAAATCCATTTTTGGATAGAGTACCTCCTCTTAAACAATGTGTCCTGAAATGTAAAATAATTATTTGTAAAAGCATTTTCTGCTCCTTTGTTGATGTTTGTAAAGGATTTTTCAGCAAGATCTTCAAAGGTATTTAGGCACCTTACTGCTATTGAGTTAGATGAGTAACCTCCTTTGAGGATCTGGGCTAAAATAACTAGCTAACTGAGTATACAGGGGGATAGCATAACTGACTATACAAAGTAAACAAACTGGGGAAAAAATTGTCCCTTTTAATTTGTCTTGGTTCCAGTAATGGTAGGTGTTCCCTGCAACAAGGCATACACTTCTCAGAAAAATGTGATATTTCAAGTTGATGGCTTCCCTTCAATATTAAAACAATTGTTCCATCTCACACAGTCATCATGAATATAGTTTAATTTCACCATTTCCTTCCATACTCCAGTGCCAAATTAAAAACTTTGCATGGGTTAATGGAAGTCATGATTTCTAATTAAAGCACTTAGTAAAAGTATATTTTTCTTAATGGTGCTTTTCAACAGGAAATGTTTAATTCAAAGAAATGGAAGGCAGAGTCAAAACCACATAGTGAGAGAAGAATGACAGTGGAGAAAGTGCTGTGGTTTAAGCACATGACTCAGAGCCAGGAACTCCTTAAATTCTAATCCTTGCTCAGACTCCTTTTGAAGCCTTGGACAAGACACTTAAGAACGTAAGAATGGCCATACTGGGTCAGATCAAAGGTCCATCCAGCCAGTATCCTGTCTGCCAACAGTGGCCAATGCCAGGTGCCCCAGGTGGAGTGAACCTAACATGTAATAATCAAGTGATCTCTCTCCTGCCATCCATCTCCACCCTCTGACAAACAGAGGCTAGGAACACCATTCCTTACCCATCCTGGCTAATAGCCATTAATGGACTTAACCTCCATGAATTTAACTTAAGCTCTCTGTACCTCAGTTTCCCTATCTATAAAATTAAATAATATGCCTCTCTCACAGGGAGAATGTGAAACTTAACTGGTTAATGGTGTGTGCAAAGCGTTACCAATTTTGCTTCCCTGAACCTGCAGCGTGCAACAGACCCTGGTTGAATTCACACTCAGGGGAGGGTAGGCAGCATTTGCACTACTCATCTTTCTCACCGTTCCGCTGGATGACAACATCTTTAAGTTGCAGTTGGGGCTCCATATGAGAACCCCTATGTCAGATTGCCTCAGGGATGTAGTGATACAGCACATTCCATATCCAACTTGGCCACACTCTCCCCATCTGCACTGTCCACTTCTGTGGCTATGCTGGCTCCCTGGCAGAGAAGAAGCTGCATATGCCATGTGGTACAAACCCCCTGCTCTCCAGGCACATTTTCTTCCATCGCAGCAGCCTGTTTAACTCAGGGCTGAATCTAGCTCCATGTCTGCAAAGCATTTGAACAGTGCTATAGCTACCAAGTATTACTACAGGAAAGGAGGATGTGCTGTAAGATTCAGAATCCTTGAAATACAGAGCCCAAAAATCTTATGCTCTACAAGATACACAACTAGAACTGCACTATTTTTATTTCAGTAGTGATAAATGGGGGACTATACAATCCTGCAGAGTTAGGGACTCAACTCACCAGGACAAGCAGAGGCAAACATTGGTAAGGCATGTTCCTCCTGGTTCCACTGTCGATACCGCTGCACAAATTCCTTCTGGCTCTCCAGGATACTGAAATCAGCAGCTATAGTGGTGTCAAATACATAATGTACCCCTAAGAAACAAAAGGACAAGAATATGTGATGAACTAACTCCTGGAGTGTTTTGCATCTCACAGACCTTCTTCCCCATCTCCAGGCTTTTAAGTAACCTTTAAAAACTCAAAAGAAAATGCGCAAACCCTGCTTGCCCTCCAGTTTTGGGCACACTTTTAGCACCTGCAGCATACTTGAACAACAAAACCATAAATCTGAAAGCACATTGTCTGTGTCACAGATTTTTAAAAAACTGCTGACTTGTTAACAATATGAATCCCTTCAAAAGGAAATCTGTTTCTTTATAGAAAGTTTGCCCATGAGTGAACACTTACACCCTATTGTGGAACTGGCTGCTGGCAAGGACTCAAACTATGAACTTTATTTTACAACCAACAGTTTGAGGGCATGCTTATACTTATCTGTACGAACTTTTATATCCCTGCCACAGGACAACCTTCCACTGATGCACTTGCCTAAATACTTATAAATACCTGCACAATGTTCTGTACATCACTAAAGGCCTCCCATCTATTTACTTGTCAGTGTGTTTCTATACAGCTGTAACATATTATCTATACCATTGTACCTAGTATAATGTATTCCCAGATAATGTAAACAATCTAAAATAAATTTGGGGCCAACCAATACTTACAGTGTTCCTTTCAGATAATTATTTCCCTTATTAATGGGAAAAAAACAGATCAGTTACACACACTTATAACGTTTGTTCTGTGGAAAACTATGACATAGATCTTGGAGGAGGAAAAGCGTTTTCTTTTCCATATTATTTAAGTAGGAAAAACGATAGGAGAGAGGAAGTTTTAGCAAAATGGTACACATATAGGAAGTGTTAGGAGCACATGGTATATGAGACATCAAAAAAGTATAGTTTTAATATCAAATAGAGATACTACACACTGCTTGGAGAAAATTGTTGAAACAATGGTGAACAGGAACAAAGAAGCAGAACTTCTAAGACTGTTATCAGTACTCAAACTCTCAAAGGATTGGTCTGATAGCACGAGGAATAAAATTCCCCTTAGTAAAGGTATATGGAGAACTGTGGCTTCACTGAGCTCAATGACAAAACTCCTATTGACTTCTTTGTGGCCAGGATTTCCCCCATGGATTGGAAATTAGACTATGACAGTCACTTGTATTATTTCTAATAATATTATCTTTTCCATAACTAAAACTTCCCAGTTTCTTTCAAAACAGTTACTCACAGTTGGGGCTTCCTTCTGCTTCCACTCGGCAAAATTTCACATGTTGCAGCGCTTGATGGGTCAATAGTTTTACTTTCCTTACCTCACACTGGCCCTTTACAGGGAGGCCCAGTAGTGAGACTCACCACCCCCTAGAGGGCTGCAAGGTGGTTCAGAACTGGCTGCTTTCTTAAACAATTCGTAACATTCCTTTCCAAAATTACTTTGTCTTCAGACAATTACAGCAAATAAGGAGGTAGGTCCCTGTATTTCCACAGCACCCTCAGCACACATTTTTGCTCCTGCTACGTATATTTTTCAGTTTAAGTCACATGGGGTAAAGGAACTCTGAAAAAGTACTTTGTAGGAGCTCTCTTTGATAGTGATGAAGATAGAGGAGGATGCAGCTGTTCTCCAAATCAATCACTCCTGCATAGGGCGACCACCTGTCCTGAATTGGGAGTGGCGGGGGGGGGGCAGTTCTGAAATGCAGAGTTCAAGTCCTAGTCCTGGACTGAATGACTCTGAGACAGCATTTGTCTCGGATCTGTGGTGCTGCTCCACACCTGCCCGAGACGCAGGAGAAGCGTCCATCTCTTTCCGGTGCGGGGGGAGGCTGAGATGGGCCAAGGCCCCACACCCTGGCCAGACTGGAAGCTGAAGTTGGACCGTGGTTCAAGGGACCTCAGGCCACTGTGGGGAGCCCCAGACAATCCATCTGCCCTTGGTGGTGTGCCCCAGGGGGCAGGGACATGGGTCAGGGATTGGAAACAATTGCTAAACAGTCTCTTATGACTGGACAGTGCTGCAAAATTCTGCCAGGGAAGAAAGAAACGCAAGATAACCCTGCTGTGTTCTCCCAGTGTAATAATGAATCAGAACCTACCAAGACTTTTGAGGAAACCACAGAGTCTCTTAGCTGCATCATTTACGCACAGATTGAATTTAGCAGCAAAATAAGGCAATGACTGAGGGCATATAGACACTGCCAACACTTTGTGTTTTGAGGTATCACATTTCTGGAAAATAAACAAAGCATGCAGGTGGATTATTACAACAGCATAAGGTCCCTCTCGTTCTCATTCCCTCCCCATCCTCAGGAGTCGCTCCTCTAATTTCCTATGCGTTAAACAAACATACCATGAAAGCCCCAATGAAGCAACTACCATCCTTCTTACAGACAGTAGGATGGAATTTCCTTCTGGTTCTGTTAATGTTGAGAGTCACTCAGCTGGAGAAGTTGCTGTTGTACGACTCAAGGAATTCCATCCCTCCCAGGACAACCCTATCCTTGGCTTGTTAAGCAAGCAAGGAGAGTTAGAGAATCAACACTTACAGGATTTTGATAATTAAGGGAAGCATAATGCTCCCAAAATATGGGAAGAGCTTGGAAACAAATATACGTGTTTAAATTAAGGTTTACAGGAGCACGGAGATTTGAAATTTTAAATTTGATCCTTCAAACTAAGGATGTGATCCTGAGAGATGCCCAGTGGCCTTAACTTCAACTGGAATTGAGGGCATTCAGCAGGACTGGACCCTAGAACAACCCAACCCAACAATGCTATATATGCACAATCAAGTGTGTTTGGCTGAAGAAAAAGACTGATGTGCAAAGGTAACATTCTCGTGAGGATCACATCATCTATGTGAAGATGCACACTGTGTTTTAGTTAGGACATGATGCTTGTGGTGTATGTTCCTTACCAATGTAGTGGAAGACTTAAAAGACATAAGCAATAAAACAGGAATAGAGAAATCCTGCACCAGATGACTTAATAGACATTAGAACTGGAAGAAAGCAATAATTCTGCTACATTTAAATCTTTGTCTGTCTCACACTTACACAACCACATCATGCTACAGAATCAAACCAGTCCTAAAAACTGGCTAGAATATTCTGGGAGGAATCCTTACACTGATAGTACATAAATATATCAAATAGGTAGAGAGAGCAGTATCAATTTCAATTAAAAATAAAATTTTAAGAGTATCCGTTGCCTTCTGGGTGAGAGTACAATAGTCTGGAGTGGTAGATCATTAAGTTAATGTCAAGATCAGCAGACTCAAGTATTGTGTGTATTAGGAAGACTGCCAAAAAACCACCCTCAGCAATAAAATGGCACTGTCTTTGTGTCAGACAGAAGCTATGATTTTATTTATTTATTTTGCAAGAGGAAAAAGAACCCAAGATACTCATCTGAATACACACCTTTCAAATGTGCCTGGTATCATTCATACCTTAAAGCATGTTCTAGAACAGGAGTGGGCAAACTTTTTGGCCCGAGGGCCACATCTGGGTATGGAAATTGTGTGGGTCATGAATGCTCCCAAAATTGCGGTTGGGGTGGGGGAGGGGGTGAGGACTCCGGCTGGGGGGGGTGAGGCTCGGGGGTGGGGCAAGAAATGAGGAGTTCAGGCTGCGGGAGGGTGCTCCGAGCTGGGACTGAGGGGTTCAGAGGGCGGGAGGGGGACAGAGGTGCAGAGTCTGGGCAGCGCTTACTTCAAGTAGCTCCTGGAAGCAGTGGCATGTCCCCCCCTCCAGCTCCTATGCAGAGGCACGGCCAGGCAGCTCTGTGCACTGCCCTGTCTGCAGACACCCCCCCCGCAGCTCCCATTGGCCATTGTTCCCAGCCAATGAGAGCTGCAGGGACAGCGGCAGCGTGTGGAGCCCCCTGGCTTCCCCTATACGTAGGAGCTGGAGAAGGACCTGCTGCTGCCCCCAGGTGCCACGCAGAGAGGGGCAAGCCTGACCCCACTCCCTGGCTGGAGTGGGGAAAGCCCCAGACCCTGCTCCTCAGCGGGCGCTTGAGGGCTGGATTAAAGTGTCTGGAGGGCCGGATGCAGCCCCTGGGCCGTAGTTTGCCCACCGCTGTACTAGAAACTAATGGTACAATTCTCTCTATTTTTGAAGTCATGTCTTTGATAACAATATGCGCAAGGTATGAAATCATCACAAAAAATAGAATGCCTACAACATTCAAGAAGTGTGTATTTAACAACACTATAACTGCACACCCAACAGTTTATTACTGAAGTTATGAGACAATCATCATGCTTTGACCTACATCTTCTTACTTATGCCTTGCAGAATACATCTCATACAATTTAGATTACAGCCATGATCTTACTTTTACGGATGAAGTGCTTTAACTGCTATACTATTCAAGGTTTTTAGTTATCACTGAAACTGCTTAGTCACTATCTCACATCCTTCCTCTCACACAAATTCCTGCATGCTTTGTCACTTTACCTTGTTAAGGTTGAGTATGCGAAAGAGTTCCTTCTGATTCTGCTGGAAAATCCTGACACCTTCTTCTGATGTCACACAGTTGTCACAAGCTAGGCAGTCACTAAGGAATATTTTAGCACTAGCCAATTTATGGAATTCACTTTTCTGGAAATGAAAGGAGATTGGATAAGCTAACTTTCAGGGCCTTTGCACTGGCTTATTTAAACTCCAACTGTAGTTCTGTTATTTTGTTAAAAACACAAGACCATCCCCCTCGTGTGTGTGTGTGTAATATTTAAAATTAGAAAATGGTCTATTCAGTACCTCTTGATTTCTCTGCCCCTCTGAAATTATTAAACTGTATTATTCTATGCCAAAGCATTTTGAGATATTGTGTAGTATCTTTCAGAAGACACCAGTGGCAAAAAAATTTAAACTCAGAATTTTTGAAGTTAAGCATCTAAACCCTATCCATATTTAGGCACCTGAAGTGGCTTGATTTGAAGAGGCATTGAGCATAGCATCCATTAGCTTCAAAAGGCAGTTGCGAGTACTTACCTTCTCAGGCTTCTTCAATGCCTAATATTTATTTACATAATTAACATCAGACACCCAAGTCTGAAAACTTTGGCAATAGTTTTTAAGGGCACAAAACAAAGGAAAGGTCATATCATGATCACTTGAGTCAGGCAAACTGTCTCAGTGGCCTAAACAAGCTGAGTCCCATGTCTATGGGAAGCAGGATTTGGCCCTAAAGTTACACTGTCTTTGTGTTACATTATATGAATGACAGCTCTGTAAGGGATCTCGGGGTCATAGTGGATCACAAGCTAAATATGAGTCAAAAAAGTGTAACACTGTTGCAACAAAAGCAAACATCATTCTGGGATGTATTAGCAGGAGTATTGTAAACAAGACACGAGAAGTAATTCTTCTGCTCTACTCCACACTGATTAGGCCTCAACTGGAGAATTGTGTCCAGTTCTGGGCGCCACATTTCAGGAAAGGTGAGGACAAATTGGAGAAAGTCCAGAGAAGAGGAACAAAAATGATTAAAGGTCTAGAAAACATGACCTATGAGGGAAGATTGAAAAAATTGGGTTTGTTTAGTTTGGAGAAGAGAAGACTGAGAGGGGACATGATAACCCTTTTCCAAAGGTTGTTACATGGAGGAGGGAGAAAAATTGTTTTTAACCTCTGAAGATAGGACAAGAAGCAATGGGCACCAAGGAAGGTTTAGGTTGGACATTAGGAAAAACTTCCTAACTGTCAGAGTGGTTAAGCACTGGAATAAATTGCCTAGGGGGGTTGTGGAATCTCCATCATCGGGGATTTTTAAGAGCAGGTTGGACAAACACCTGTCAGGGACGGTCTAGAGAATACTTAGTCCTGCCTTGAGTGCAGGGGACTGGACTAGATAACCTCTTGAGGTCCCTTTCAGTTCTATGATTTGTGGATGGAACATTGTTTGTTAATTAGTTTGAGGGAAGAGGAACTTCTGCAAAGGAGAGAGAGACTTCCAGACCCTTTGCAAAAAACTCTCAAATGAAAAGTGTTATTCAGTGTAATTTAGCAAACCAAGTACGAGACCTATACCAACATTACCTCTTTCACCTATAGTTAGAACATACTTGTGTGGTTTGAAGCATCAACCACCCTCCACCTTCTCTTTAAAAAAAAAAAAACAAAAAAAACCAAACAAACAAAACCCCAACTCACAAGAAAGAAATTTATAGGGTCAATTTTTGCATGGAAACTGTTGTCTTGTATATTGCATTTGCCTTGAGTTGATCCTACAAACTCTGACTTGTGAGTAACTTTTACTCAAGTATTCCACTGTCGTCATTTGGACCACTCATGGGAGTAATGATTTCATGGGTTGGACCAGATCAGGTCAAATGCTGAGCAGCCTAAACTTCTACTGATTTCACTCAAAGATAAAGGCGTTCAGCCCCATGAATGATCAGGCCCTTAGAATTCAAGATGCTTTTTTCAGGGAGGAAGGGAGATACTGTGTCATTTTAAGTGTTGGTAAAGTATCAGCTGCATATCATTCTGTAATTATGAACCACATTTATTTGGAGGACTAAAACTGCAAAAAAAGAAAAAAAAAGCTTGATTGAGATGCAATAAGAACAGGCACAAGCCTCCCTCCCCCACCTTTAAAAAAAAAGATTTGAGGAAGCATTTTCAGCCTTTTCTACTCTTTCTACAAAGCCACTGAAATAAATTATCTGCTGTGTGCTCTGCACTGAGTGCTATTTTCAATTTCATCCTTCTTAAGAAACCATCGATATAATGAACCTGCTTTTCATAGCTGTTGAATACTCGCGTATCCCATTGACTGTAATTGGAGTTCTAGGTGCTCAGCACTTTTGAAAAAACCAAACCCTGTGTTTGTATCCCTATCTCTAGAGCCCTACAAAATTTGTATCCACATCTGATCCACAAAAATGATCTGCAGATTTGCAGAGCTTTAGATATAAAATTTGGATCGGTTTCCATCTGCGATCTGCAAAAATGATCCACAGATATCTGAGCTTATAAAGTGGATATCTGCAGATTTGCAGGGCTCTACCTATTCTGGCTCTCTTCTGGATTATTTTCTGTCAATGGTTCTTACATGTAGGGCTTTGGTTTATAAGTACAGTGCATATTTTTATTCGTGTATAGCTTATCCGAACATTTATTTATTCTTTTTCAAAGAGAAAAAAAAGGCACAGAATAGAGAAGGCTAAAAATCAAAGCAATAATACACCTTAGATTAATAAAATCATTAAAAAAAAAAGAAAAGAAAAGGAACATTACCTCCTCATTTTCATCATTTGTGCTCAGTGGATCAACAAATGTCTTTTGCTTGTCATCATTTTTCTGTTTTTTACTACATTCCTGAAAGAGATAATAGAAATGTGTGTTATAAACCAAAAAACACTGCTCAAAAACATTTTTTTAACTAGGTCTATGACTTCAGATAGTGTGTTACATTTTCCCAACATGTTTATTACAATGAAAACATTGGTGGGAAGTTCATCTGCTTGGCTTTTACAGCTTTGGGTGTATTTTTAACACTGGGGGCAGGGATAAGGAAAGAGAGCAAAGAGAAATGTACTGCAGTATATATGGCAACCACTATAGTATACCATAAAATAGTCACATAAAGCCATTTGAAACGTAAGCAGAATGTAATGAAAATTGCATAAAAGATCTTGTCACACACAAAAAATCAGCATCAGTAGGTTACATTAAATGTCATTTCCATCACAACTTGCCCAGAGAAATAAATAGAATTAAACCTTTCCTGGAAAACAAAACAAAACAGGTGATAAATTAATATTTGAATGGTATCAGTAAGGGTAGAATACAAGAGGCAGGCCCATTTGGAAGTATGAGCTGTGTACTGGCTATCTCTGACCTTGTAATCTATAACAAAATTCTACTACTACACCACTGGTCTCAGAGATAATATATAAAAAAGTTCAAGTCACTTAATTGTGCACTGGATGCAACTTAGCCCTGCCCTGCAGTATAAAGTTAAGTCCCTCCAGCAGCCCAGACTTGCATTACTTATTCAAAAATGGAAACCCCTTAAAAGACAAAGGATCTTCACATTATGTAACAGATCAAGCAAGTGCCTGACCTGCGGTAGAGTCAAACTACCGACAGTTTCCAATGCATAAAGTTGTAAGAAAATAGTACTCACCTTTTTGGTGCAGTTTTCACACTTCATCTGTGAGGCTTTGTATTACTTTTTGGTATGTCTATTAAATTTTTAAAGGTGATTTTCTTACTACAGAAGAGTGTTATTCTCTTTATTCTACAGGCAGAGGAAGAAAGGAGGAAGCAGCCAGACTTCAGTGACTTTGCTTGTCAGCTTTCTGCAATAATAAAGGCCCAAAGAGCAAGAAATTAGCCAGCTCTTCTTTCAATTCCTGTTGCCTTTTGTTATTATTGCCCTACTGCCCTCTTATGGCACTCTTCCTGATTGGCATTTTCAAAAGCCATCGAGATGCCCAGGAGTGGGAGGGTCTGACTGCAAAGCAGCCAGTTCGGTCTTCCTGTGGGTGGGGAGGACCTTTAGCTTCTTCAAACTCTATAATGGACTGTTTTAAAAAAAATAATCCTCACACCAACGTTAGAGAATTTGCTAACATTGTAATGAGCGATAAATACCGCAGAGGAAAAGGTTTTAGGAAGATCAGTGGGCTAGATGCAGGGCCTGCAACCATCATGATTAATGGCTTTAATGTGCTGTACAGAAACGTTCCCCTCCCCCACCCCCTTGACATGCTTAGAATACAAATCTGCAACCCATGATTCTGATTCATGTTCATTCTATAGATTCTGGCAGCGAATACATGTTGCTCTGGGGGTCGGTGATTGTGATCATCCCTGTATTTTTCACACGGGTAGCAAGCTCTGACACTACATGCAATTGATGCGAAATGAACATGCAAAACAAGGGTGGTAAAAGGGGTCACCCCTGCACATGCAGAAGAGACTGTATCTTGCTCTAAGACCGAGGAGACTCAGGACACTGCTTCTCGAGAGAAAGCACAGCTCTTTTCTTAATAATGGTGGGAGTGCTACATAGTGCCGGTGTAGACTCTGTCTTGCTGGACCATCAAAAGGAGGGGAACAACAGGTTCACACCGTCACAATGGAGGAGGAAAAACTGCTTTTGATTTGAGTCTCTTGAATGTGGTGGCGTCTCATTCTTTACTTAAGCGTTTAATAGCCCCCCTTTTAATCACACACACAAACCTCTCTTCCCTTATCCCAGTGATTACACAAATCGCTCCGTGTAGGGCACCTTAAGCCTTGAATTCTGATCATTTGCAATGAAACGATTCATGATTCTCACTACCATCAACAATTTTTCCCACAAAGTCAGCACAAGGCTAACAATTTCCCATTGTCACAACCGCAGTACATTGCTTGGCACCCAGATGCAAAACAAAGACATAACATTTTTTGTCTATACAAACACACAGACGCACAATCACAAGCAGTAACAAAATAACCGCCATGCAGCTAAAGGAATGAAAGAGAAGGCTGAGAAAGGAAGGGAAAAGAATCAGATACTGTACCTTGCTGCTGACTTCATTTAACCTACAATAAATTATGTCTTGGCTGGTAGAAATTAAATAGCATGAGGTAAAGCCTGGAACATGCTGCACCTATTAAAGAGATCCATATATATATTAGGGGGAAAAACTAGACAACAAGGGTAGGGCGGCAAGCACAGGCTCCAGCAAAGGAAGTGAAATGCTCTTCTTTTTCAGCTGTTATTTAATGTAAAGTCTTTCTGTCCTGCAAGTGCCCTGAGCTGTTCCCCCAGCAGCCTCCACTCCCTCCCTCTCCGTTGGAAGTGTTCATTGTAGACCTGAGCGCTGTCACGTAGTCCCAGGCTCTTGTCTAGAACTGCAAGGCACAAGCGCCTCTCTGCTGCAGAGGAGGTAAACGTAATGCCTCATTCTCACAGCTAGGCTAGGACTGAGTGGGAGCTACAGCAGCAAAGGAGCTTCAACACTGACGTTTAGACATTGCTAAAGGGCACTGCCTTGTTTGCACACTCTTCCCCATTCCATACAGGACGTGCTTTTCTCGCGTCTCAAAAGCGGAAACTAACGTGAAGTTCTACAGATCTCCTTGAGGGTTTTTGTGTTAAGACATTCCTATATTAATGGAGCTTTTTGTGTTGCTTTTTTCACTATGACTATTACAAAGAAAGAGCGCTTATATCAAACTATCTAAATTGTAGACCTACTTGCCCCAGCCTGAAGGCTGTGCCTACTGCACATATATTGATTTCAATAAACAATACATGAACACAACTGCACTCTTTGCTTGTATCTTCATTGAGAGACAAATAGAAATTGCTTCTATATTTTGTTCACTTGCAATAACAAAAATTGCAGGAAAGCTGCTTTGCCCACACCCTGCAGTGAGAAGGGAAGCTGTTTGTAGGCAGTATTTGGCCTTTTTGGTGCCTTAAACATAATTTAAAGGGCTGTTATAAATCAGAAAATGGCATACGGTAAAACCATGTAAAGGCCGTAATTATGCACAGTAGTATTAAGCCTCATATATCCTCTGCATGACAACTGTACACACATTCCCCTTAATGAGACAGTTAACATTAATGGCAAGTCATGAACATATAGAGAGATTGGAATAGCTTTTTATGCTGTTTTTGAGTTTGTATGTAATATTCAACAATTACATACTCTTTCCTTTTATTTTTTTCCCTCTGAGTTTCTCTAAGACAGGTCCTTCTGGATTTAGGAAGATTATGGAAAAATCATGTTAAATAAAATGCAAATGATAATTTTCTGTTTCTATAACTCTGGTTTTCATGATTTAGTAAGCACAGTACATGTTTCACTTCTCTTTTGAGGCCTTTTACATTTTAAAGGCTAAAAAGTGGCAATGACCTTGAATTTGTTTTCATGTAGATCCCAACTGGAAGCCTCAGCTATAATGGTATTATTTACCACAAAAGTTTTCCTTCCCAAAACAGCAGATACACCCACTCCATGAAAAAAAATTCTACAATTTCAGCCGCAGATCCTTATGCACCTGGATCACAGGTTCAGCATTTTCAGACATTAACACAAAGGTCAAATTCAATATTGGGATCTCTTTTCCATTTTATTCTTTTTTAAAAACCAAATAAACATGCAGCTATGCACATCTGGGCAGGAACATAAGAACAGTCATACTGGGTCAAACCAATGGTCCATCTAACCCAGTATCCTGTCAATGCTAGGTGCTTCAGAAGGAATTAACAGAACAGGTAATCATCAAGTAATCCATCCCCTATAGCCCCTTACCAGCTTCTGGCAAACACTTCAGAGACTGTGCATTGTGTGAAGTAGTACTTCCTTTTGTTTGTTTAAAACCTGCTACCTCTTAATTTCATTAAGTGACCCCTGGTTCTTGTAAAAACCTAAGGTACAAATTTACAGACTAATTTTGGGTCTCTGTTTTCGGGTGTCCAACCTGAAACATCTGTGACCCCAGACATTTATGGCCAGAGGTGCCAGCATTTGCATTTCCCATTGCCTTTATTAGGAGTCATGAGTTTTTGGCACTTCTGAAAAATCAAGCCAGGATATCATCTCACATTGGGAGTCCTGAAACTGAGGCATCCAAAATCAGTGACCACTTCTGAAAATGTTAAGTGAATGTTACTGCATTCATATTGCGGAACGGACACACAGCTCAGTTTGAGGTGTTCTTTTCACAGCTGTGACAGTCAGCATTTCCTGTGTTTCTGCCATCTCAATCCCAAATGCTGTCGTTCTATTTTACTCTCTTAATGTCACTTTTTTCCCTACCGATATCACACTCGGTCTGCAGCTGTGAACAGTGTTTGAAGTTAGAAGTAAAGTCTCTAAACATCTCAAGACTAAGGATTATTAGAGGGTGGCACTCCTCATGATATTTTCAGGTTGTGAAAAGGTTTCCTGGCCCTTAGATTATAATCTCTAAAATTGGCACAATTATTCTTCCACTGTCAAATTAAATTATATATTTTTAAATTAAATATTTATTAACTTTTGAAGAGGAAATATTAAAGAATACTATACTCCCAATTTTGAAATTTTTCTGTTTCCCTCATAGATCTTTGGATTCCTATAGTAAAATAGCCACAATCCTCATAAAAATGGCAAGCTTCACACAAGCACATTCTGATAACATCTTGGACACAGGCTACTTTTGACATTTTATAATTACACAGTTATTCCTCTACTCCAGGAACACTTACATAGATTTCCCAAGATCAGCTGATTAGACTGCTAAGAACCGTCAGCTACTTTTGCTTTTGACTCTGCACACACACCAGGTGAGCTGGATGGGGTTGTGGGGGGAGGGGGGCAGTAAGGCAGAGCAGAGACTATAGGAGGAGGGTGTAGCATATGATGGAGAGAGCAGACTCTAGGAAAGCCAGCAGAGATGTGGAGGACAGGCAGAGTGAATAGATCATAAAGGTTGAATCAAGATGATTCAAGGATTATATTACTATAATTAGGGGCAGGAGGATTTAGAAGGAGCAGGAGGGTTAGAATTTAGCAGGGATGTGCAAGGCATGGGTGCCTGATGGAGAAATCCCATGTCTCTGTGCTGAGGCATTAGCACTTGAAGGGATCTCCTGGCACTCCTGCCTCTATTCCCTGGCGCACACAGGCTGCAGAACCTTCATGCATCAATATCTTGACCCATAAAGGTTTGGCACTCCTGGTCACTACTGCCTCAGCTCTCTGGAGCACCAGCCAGTAGCACCATGAAGGCAGAAGGCATTTGTGCTAAACCATCATCACATCAAGTGGCAAGTGATCCTTTCAGTGCTGCTACCTTGCTGTAGAAGAAGTAGAAGCAGCAGTACTGAGTGTACCCTTTAAGTGCCAGTGCCTTCATGCAGAGGTGTTGGGCTACCCCACACTGCTTGTATGGCTTTGCCCACCCCACCCACAATCTCCCAACTCCTCCATACCTAATTTCCTCTCTTGCTCCCCACTTACCCAGTCACCCCTGGGCTCTACAACTTCCCATCCACCCACATGCAACTAGAATCACATGTAAGAAAGCTTGTTAAAAGCAGCCCATACCAAACCAGCACTCTGAGCCAGAGTTGTCAGTAGCAGCTTTCCCTACAGGCAAGAATGCTTTGAAAATGGTAAAAGGAGCAAATTTTCACTTTCACCCCTCACAACTGTCAGTTGTTTCAAGAACTGAAGAATAGAACCTATCATGGAGTATGATATTGAGCCAACAAGAAATCTTCAAGGTACTCTAGCCCTTGAAAGTATATCTGTTATATGAAAATGTAGAACAAACATTGCAGCATTCTGTATGCAGGCAGGAAGATAGAACACTAAGTTGTGGACATGGAAGAGAATTTTACTGGGTCCAATCCTCAATTAGCCCAATCCTGCACTTCTTAAAGCGAATTTTGCCTGAGTAAGGAGTGCAGGAACAGGATTTATGCATGTGCATTTTTTTGATTGATTATAAATTAATGGGGATAACAAGTTTTACTGTGGCATCGGTTTTATTAGTAGAATTAATTCTAACACAGTCTCATTAAGTCTAGCAGAGTAGGCAGAGGGAGACTTTTTTCTTATTTCACAGTAGGATCATGATTCAGTTCACTTTAAATAGAAAATAATTAATTGATAGTCTATAGTCTATTTCCCTTCCAAAAGTGAATATTATTGTACTGTGAAGATTCATAGATTCAAAGGCCAGAAGAGACTATTGTGATTATCTAGTCTAACTTCCTGTATAACATGCATGGGCCATAGAACTTTCCCAAAATAATTTGTAGAGCGGGTCTTATAGAAAAACATCCAATCTTAATTTAAAAATTGTCAGTGATGGAGAATCCACCCCAACCCTTGGTAAGTTGTTCCAATGGTTAATTATTCTTAATGTCAAAAATTTATAGACTAATTCAGACTGGAAAAATGCTATCTTCAACTTCTAGTTACTGGATCATGTTATACCTTTCTCTTAGACCGAAGAGTCCATTATCGTATTTATGTTCCTTTTGTAGATACCAATAGACTGTAATCAAGTCACCCCTTAACCTTCTCTTTGTAATTCTAAATAGATTGAGCTTCTCATGTTTATCACTATTAAGCATCAGGGGGTAGCCGTGTTAGTCTGTATCCACAAAAACAACAAGGAGTCCGGTGGCACATTAAATACTAACGGATTTGTTAGTCTTTAAGGTGCCACTGGACTCCTTGTTGTTACTATAAAGCATGTTTTCTAATCCTTTAAATCATTCTTGTGGCTTTTTACCCTTTCCAATTTATCAGCATCCTTCTTGAACCACCAAATCTTTTTCAGTCATTGCTTCCCAGGATAGAGTTCCCTACCATAGAAGTCTGGTCTACATTCTTTGATCCTAGATGTATATACATTTACATATAGCCATATTAAAAAGCATATTATTTGCTTGCGCCCCATTTACCAGGCAATCCAGATCACTCTGTATCAGTGACCTATCATCTTCATTATTTACCACTCCCTGAATTTGTGTCACCTGCAAACTTTACCAGTGACGATTTTGTGTTTTCTTCCAGGTAATTAATAAAAACATTAAATAGTATAAAACCAAGAACCAGTCCATGCGGGACCCCACTGGACACATGCCTGTGTGATGATGATGATTCTCTGTTTAGAATTAAATTTTGAGACCTATCAGCTAATCAGCATTTAATCCTTTTAATGTGTGCCATGTTAATTTTGTATCGTTCTAGTTTCTTTAATCAAAAGATCACATGGTACCAAGTCAAACACCTTACAGAAGCCTACATATATTATATCAACACTATTGTCTTCGCAAAAAGAAAGGGAGTACTTGTGGCACCTTAGAGACTAACAAATTTATTTGAGCATAAGCTTTCGTGAGCTACAGCTCACTTCATTGGATGCACTCCTTTTCTTTTTGCGAATACAGACTAACACGGCTGCTAATCTGAAACCTGTCACTATTGTCTTCATCAATCAAATTTATACATTTCATTAAAGATATCAAGTTAGTTTAATAGGATCTATTTTCCATTAACACATGCTGATTGGTATTAATTATGGAAATATAATTAATCCCATATCAGCTGCTTCATTATGTTGCTTGGGACTGATGTCAGAGTGATAAGCCTATAATTACCCAGGTCATCCTGTTTACCCTTTTTAAAAATTAGCACAATATTAGCTTTCTTCCAATATTCTAGAATTTCCCTAGTGTTCCAAGGAAGAGTAAAGAGAGATAATGGATTGAGGAATGTCTGAGAAGTCAGTATTTGTCAAAGCACATTTTATTAAGAACATAAGAATGGCTATACTGGGTCAGACCAAAGGTCCATCCAGCCCAGTATCCTCTCTGCCGACAGTGGCCAATACCTGGTGCCTCAGAGGGGGTGAACCTAACAGGTAATGCTCAAGTGATCTCTCTACTGCCATCCATCTCCACTCTCTGACAAACAGAGGCTACGGACACCATTCCTTACTCATCCTGACTAATAGCCATTAATGGTCTTAACCTCCATGAATTTATCTAGTTCTCTTTTAAACCCTGTTATAAGTCCTAGCCTTCACAACATCCTCAGGCAAGGAATTCCACAGGTTTATTGTGCAGTGTGTGAAGAAGAACTTCCTTTTATTTGTTTTAAACCTGCTGCCCATTAATTTCATTTGGTGGCCCCTAGTTCTTATATTATGGGAACAAGTAAATCACTTTTCCTTATTCACTTTCTCCACACCACTCATGATTTTATATACCCCTATCATATCCCCCTTAGTCTCCTCTTTTCCAAGATGAAAAATCCTAGTCTCTTTAATCTCTCTTCATATGGGACCCGTTCCAAACCCCTAATCATTTTATTAATAGTTAAACTGATTTTAAAAATACTAGAGAATTAACAACCCCAAGCATTCAAAAATCATGAGTCATTCCCCCCAAAAGCCATGAGATTGGCTTTAAAATCATGAGATGTACAAAAATAATAATGTTGGGGTTCTTCTTATTTGCCTTCTGGTTTTTTGAGCCTTAGAGTTTGCTCTTTTAAGCTTTTCTGCATAACCATGAGGACTAAAACATACTTATAAAAATATATAAGATGAGATCACCACATAATATCATGACTCCAGGAGCTGAGGGTTTAAGAAAATTATCAAATATTGCAATACATTTGATAAAATGACAAGAAATAGCAACACTGTTACAATTTAGCACTAGCTTAAAAGTGCAAAACAAAATGTACTGTTTCTAATAAAAACTCACAAGGTATAGTAGCCTAATTTCTTTTACTGGACTAACAGAAAGTATGTTTGCATGAATACAAACCTTTGAGCCAAAGAAGTGCTGGTATCTATCTCCAGATTCATGCACAAGTAGCTGTTCATATATAGACACATGTATATTAACAGCAAACATAGAAAAGCAGTGTTTTCTAGTGGTTAGAATAAGGAACCAGAAATCAGGATTCAGGGATTCCATCTCCAGCTCTGTGACCTCCCAGGGCTTGGTTTTCCTCATCTCTTAAATAGAGATGACAATACCCACCTCCATAGGGGTTTGAAGCTCAGTTAATGCACATAAGGCACTTTGGGATAGCAGGTGCTATAAGAAAAGGAGGACTTGTGCCACCTTAGAGACTACCACATTTATTTGAGCATAAGCTTTTGTGAACTACAGCTCACTTCATCGAAAGCTTATGCTCAAATAAATTTGTTAGTCTCTAAGGTGCCACAAGTCCTCCTTTTCTTTTTGCGAATACAGACTAACACAGCTGCTACTCTGAAACCTGTCAGGTGCTATAAGTGTAAGCTATTATGTGGTCACCATCAGTGACACCATGGGGTCTCCTTGGTAGCTGTATAATGCATGAACCAGGGCTAGCATGTGTCCAGATGCTATGGTACAGTGACAGCTGTAGTATGCATACTCTGACTGAACAGGGCTGCCCAGAGCACAAACAATGGGACTAGCTGTTTAGGCCCCAGCTTCCCATGCAAGCTCTGAAATTCTTGCTTTACCACCTCCTAGGAGGATGCACTCACCAGCACATTTCTCACTGCCTCCAACCACAGCAGGGGAGGTCACGGTCCACTGCCTGAACTTCAAGGACTCTAGGTCCTGCAGACTGACCTCACTCAACAAAACCATCCTCCTCCCTTCAGGACTCTCCCTGATTTTACAGTGTTCACCTAAGGCCTTCAGCGCAAGAATGCCTCAGCCACCATCTTGGACTTGGGTAGCTGTAAGACCTTTACTTAACAGGCCATCTTGAATTTGGGCGGGAAGGAGTTTAGCGTAAGCCGCCATCTTGGATTTGGGCAGCTGCAATACCTTAATTTAACACGCCATTATGGATTTGGGCGGAAAGGATTTAAAGTTGGTCGCCATCTTGGATTTAGGCACCAAGCACATCCACAGAAGTTAATGGGTATTTTTTTCGCGGGGGAGGGAGGGGGGGATTTTTTTTTTTTTTTTTTTTTTACTTATGCCCGAAGCAAAAATGGCCGCCAAAGTTCCGGCGCTGTTTGCGTATCGACACTCTAGCGCGCGGTGGCCAATCTCCGCTGTGATCGCGGAGGGCGCTCGGGTCCCACGACTCTATGGTGTGGCGCCTCGCGGCCGGATTCGGGAAGAAAAGTGAGCGGCGAGTCCCGTTCGATGCGCGTCCGCGTGGGGCTGCGCTGCTGCGGGAAGGAACCGGTCAGTGGCGGTGCTGCTTCCCCTCCCAGCGTGCGGGGGGAGGGGAGTGAGGCGGGCTGCACGGGGGGCGGGGCTGGGATGTGGGGGGCTAGTACAGTGTGGGGGGCTGGTATTGCGGGAGGAGCCGGCTGCAGGCGGTTGGGGTGCCAAGATTTCGGGCGGGTTGCTGGGACTTCGGGGGCATGGGGAGGGATGTGGCTTCATGGGAGGAGAGGCGGTGGGGAAACTCCAGTGTCTGATTAATGCATCAGAGGGGAGCTCAGTCCAAGCACATCTTCCCTTTTATTCTTGTTGAGGAAACGAGGAGGCTGGGGCGAGGAGCAGGTATTAATAACCAACTGATTGTTGAAAAAACGACAGTGTGCCCGGAATAATAGGATGGGGAAAGGAATCATGTGGCACCCCCGCTATTTTCCTCTGTTAGAATTATAGAGCAAGCACAAAACAGTGAATCCTCTGCAGTTCTAGACCAGAAATATTTCCCACCTCGTATCAGCAGGGAAAGATGAAGAGCTTGCTTTGGGTCATGTTGCGTTTCAGTTGACAGCTGGACGTTTTCCAGGAGATGTTAGACTGGGGTCAGATTTGATTGGAGGGAGACCGATCAAGAGCAGAGAGGTAAAATGGGATGAATGATTCTGTGTTAGCAGATCTTAATGTAGGATCCTGACTCAGCTTTGGCTGTTTCACTGTCAGGTTCCTATGCACCTGCTGCTAGGAAGTATTAGCATCACGCCCAGGAAATGTTTTCATTTAAATTTAAAAAAAAAATCATTTATATATTTGTTTCGGTTTTATAATTTTTTTAAACTAAACTTTGTGTCTAAAGTGCCCAACAGTTAAAAGTGTGTGCATGCTTCATGCAATATCCCAGAACAACAGGATGAGTAAGGAATCAAGATATGGCCATTTCTGTCTTTTCAGAACCTGGATGTGCATGAGCCTGTCTGGCTTTGTTTGCTTCCTAATGTTGATTTAAAGCACTGTTGAGTGTGTTTTAAGGGATGTAGAATCCTGTGGTCTAGGTAGATAACATCCACTGAAAGCCAAATTGCCGCTAACTGATGCTGCAGACATAGAAATTGTTAGTTCAGTAATGTAATAATGATACCTATAAGGTCTGATTCTGAGAGGTGCTGAGCAGCCACAACTCCACTGAACTCAATAAGAATTGTAAGTGCTCAGGACCTCCCAGGATAAAAGAACCATATAATGCTTTTCAAGCCAATGATCCCAAAGCACTATACAAATAAAAAGTCTCAACACACTTATGGGGAAGGTCAGTATTATTTCCGAGTTGGATAAACGGAAAGGTTAAGCGGCTTGCCAAAACTCTCTCAGTGACTGAATGGCGGAACCAGAAATACAACCCAGGAGTCCTGACAGCCTCCGGCTCTAACCATTAGATGTACTGCCTCCACATGGTACTGCATTATGTCATGCCGTGTCAGCTTTGCAGTGACAGCTAGAGCTCCTTCATCTGACAAAGGGTGGGAATGCAGTAAGTCTTTAAGGCCACTTAAAGTAAGAAAAGTGTTGATTTATATAGTACTAGATTTGCTTGTAATTGCCTTAAGGCTTTAGTCTGTTTCTCCAAATAATCGTAGAATCATAGGACTGGAAGGAACCTCGAGAGGTCATCTAGTCCAGTCCCCTGCACTCAAGGCAGAACTAGTATTCTCTAGACCATCCCTGACAGGTGTTTGTCCAACCTGCTCTTAAAAATCCCCAATGATGGAGAGTCCACAAGCTCCCTAGGCAATTTATTTCAGTGCTTAACCACTCTGACAGTTAGGAAGTTTTTCCTAATGTCCAGCCTAAACCTCCCTTGCTGCAATTTAAGCCCATTGCTTCTTGTCCTATCATCAGAGGTTAAGAAGAAAAATTTTTCTTCCTCCTCCTTGTAACAACCTTTTATGTACTTGAAAACTGTTATCATGTCCCCTCTCAGTCTCCCCTCTCCAGACTAAACAAACCCAATTTTTTCAATCTTCCCTCATAGGTCATGTTTTCTAGACCTTTAATCGTTTTTGTTGCTCTTCTCTGGACTTCCTTCAGTTTGTCCACATCTTTCCTGAAATATGGTGCTCAGAACTGGACACAATACTCCAGTTGAG
Organism: Dermochelys coriacea; assembly: GCF_009764565.3. NCBI lineage: Eukaryota > Metazoa > Chordata > Testudines > Dermochelyidae > Dermochelys > Dermochelys coriacea. The sequence continues at coordinate 19,511,171 of NC_050081.1, read as the reverse complement.
GTCTAATCAGTGTGGAGTAGAGCAGAAGAATTACTTCTCATGTCTTGCTTACAATACTCCCGCTAATACATCCCAGAATGATGTTTGTCTTTTTTGCAACGTTGTTACACTGTTGACTCATATTTAGCTTGTGATCCACTATGACCCCCAGATCCCTTTCCACAGTACTCCTTCCTAGGCAATCGTTTCCCATTTTGTATGTGTGCAACTGACTTTTCCTTCCTAAGTGGAGTACTTCGCATTTGTCCATATTGAATTTCATCCTATTTACTTCAGACCTTTTCTCCAGTTTGTCCAGATAATTTTGAATTTTAATCCTATCCTCTAAAGCACTTGCAACCCCTTCTAGCTTGGTATTGTCCACAAGGTTTTGACACAAACCAACCAAATAGAGGAAATTCACAGTTAATGCTGGTATATCATTCACAGCCTGCTCTGCTGGACCTACTAAAATGTTGTGGCATACACGGTAAGAATAAAAATGTCATCTCATCCCCCCCTTCCGTGGGTTGTGGCTGCCTAGTCATCACCATAATGAAGAACAGTTTGAAAACGTATTGTCATTTCCCCCAGTCCCTCTCCCCCCTCAACTAGTTCTCCACTAGAAGAGAAGTTTTAAACCTTCTGGAAAGCTATCCCCATTGTTGTCTCCTCCTCAGTGGTGGTAATCCATCCTGACCAAATCAGTCCTGCCCTCACACATGTCCTGCTGGAGACCTAATATAAATCCTTTTATATGCTTGTGCTGAAGTCACCATAGGTAGAACAGAGTGTTTGTTGGAAGCCACAATTGCTCAAAGATTAAAATAATTTCTTGCCATGATTATTCGATGAATATGATTTATCTAGTCTTAATGTTTATAATTAGTGCCTCTTTTCTCTTCTAATTCCCACCATCTTTCTCAATGTGTGTTGGGCCTATCCTCTGGTTGAGGAGGACTGCATATGGCTGTCTACAATACCACTCAGTTACATTCCTGAGTTTGCTGTAGGTATAGTTCAGTGCCTTGTGAAGTGCTTCTTCCTGTTTGGGCTGATCCTGCAGCGCTCCCAACCCTGAAGTGAGGGACTGAGTCGTGAAATCCTGTATTCTGTGTTGTAGTGTGCTGCCTAGCCCTGCTTTGGCTGACAGGCTGACCCATTATTGTTGCCCTTTCCTGTTAGCTGAAGAAATGCTTTGTACAAGAATTTACCACTCTCTTTCTATTGCTTTTCTTTTCTCCTTAGTTCACAATTGTTAGCTGATGCAATGCTAATTTTATTTTGACAGCCAGTTTTGGAAACTCTTCCAAGGATATTGCTTATGCTAGGAATGAAGGGAACCTTAAAGAAAGAATGAGACATTTCTTACAGGGTTCAAATCTTTGTTAGTCTTGTTTTGCAGGTCTCCATGGTGATTATTGTACAGTGTCATAAATGTGCATGGTATTTTACATGTAAGTAGAACACCATATCCCTGCGCTGGATAGATTACAATCGAGATGGACATGACTGAAGGTTGTTTACAAATATTGGGGCATAGAAAGGAAGGACAAAGGGTAAAGCAATAACTTGTAAGTTCTTACTCCTTTTCATTCTCCAGCTAGGTTTCATGAGTGTTACTAGGCTACAGGGAATTTTTCCTGAAGATGTACATGTTGCTTGAAAACCACACAAGTTCCATTCTTCATTTGAAGAGATCACCTGGCATCAGATCTTGGTCTCTCTTTGTTGGTAAGACACTGATGATTCTTCCCCATACATGAAGAGATGAATGAGTAACTTGGACCTGCTTTTCCCAGGCTTGTATTTTTATGCCAGCCACAAATAGTACGTATAGGACTAAATCCATTTAAATGCATGTTTTAAGGAAAGGTTACAAATGTTTCCTGAGAGAAACCCTATTAAGATGACTTTTAAGATTTCTGGGAAGTATTATTTGGGAAGGTGAAATCACTTCAACTTCAGTCTCCACTGACATTTATGGATAGCATGAAGACACAGCTGACTATCAATAAACCCTTGGGGAGAAATCCTGGGACCACAGAAGTCAGCAGCAAAACTCCCATTCACTTAAATGGGCCCAGGATTTCACCTCTGGCATTTATATAGCATTTCTTGTCTTAAGGGCACTGTGTAGACGTAAAGTATGAAGCCTCACAGCGCCTCCTGCAAGTTAGGTATGGTGCTTCTATCTCTGTTTTACACATGGGGAAACAGAATCAAAGAGGGGTAAGGCTACACTGAGAATTGGTGGTAGAACTCAGGAGATCCTGGTTCCCAATCCTATTTCCCAGTCAACTAGACCATACTGTCTTTTAATACTGTAAACAAATTTTGTCAAACTGGCAGCCTGGGTTCACATTCTAATTGAAGCAAGGCATTCCAATGCATGAGGTATTGTCCAACAATTGTTTCTTGGATATGTGACAGCACTTGGCAGCTTTTATGACACAGGTGTACGCCAATAGTGCATGCATAGGTTTCTGTTGGTCCCACAGAGCACGGTAGGCTATCTTGCAGCTAAGAATAGCCTTTTTAATATGTATGTCCTCAGTACTCAAAGTAGTGCTGTCCTTGCAGGGGAAGTGAGATTTAATGGTTAGACTTGCTGGGAGTTGGAGCTTCTGGTTTTGTTCCTGATTCGGTCACTCTCTTCCTGGCTGACCTTAGGCAAGCCACTTTTTCCTATCCGTACCTCAGTTTCCCCATTTTAAAAATATGATATAATTACATGAAAGAGAGAGAATTATATTTTATTTAATATGAAATGCTTTATTTGTTCTCTGCACTGAGAGAGAGTAACAATCCAAAGGAACAACAAAGCTGCAATCAAAGCTAGCTCTTCTTTCCATGAGAATTAATGGATATAACTTGGGTGCATGTATGTGTGTGTATTAAATAAAGGAATTTTTAGATATCTCAAATTACATGTTTAAATCATACCTGTCCCCTCTTTCCAGGAATATCTTCCATAGGTCTGGCTGCTGCTTATTACAGTGAAGGTAATGTCCATTTACTTTATGGAGAGTTTTATTCTTTCCTTTTGGAATTTTCTTTCACATGATGATTTTCTCCCCTAGCTTCCACCTGATCCCCCTTAATATCTTGTACTTTTTTTTTTTAACTTATAAAGTGCCTATCATAAACTCTTGGAGCTGGTACAAATCTTAAAACTTAGCAGGATCCCATTGCCTTCCCCAGACTTACCCCATGATCTTCTATTTTTCTCCCTCTTTAGTTATTTCCGCAGCTCTTTTCCAGCCTTGCTTTCCTACATCCCCAAAGTATTTATAACAATGATACTTAGCACTCTGTAATGCTTTATGTTTCAATGCATTTAAAAACCTTAGATAGTAGGTTCTTTTAACTCCACAGGGAGGGTAGATATTGTTAAAATTCTGCCAGCAAACTGAAGAATGTACCATGCCTCTGATGGAAGTACTTCTCTCTGGATGCTATTAAGTCACTCCTGCCAGAGAGAACTAATCCTTGGGGCTCATCAAAAATTTGCTCTTTATTTTTATCTGTTCTTTTGGGAATGGATCAGATTGCACCAAATGCTTCCCCCCCGCTCCCATTATAAATAAATAAATAAGCTGCATAGCATCCTATAAGCCTCCCTCTTTGTTTCAAATGACACAACTGGAACAGTGCGTTACACTACCAATATAGTCAGTATATTTTTCCAGGACAAAATACAGTGAAACCTATATGAGGCGCCACCTGTAAAAGACAATATCTTTTCTTAAGAGACTGTGCTGGAGTATCCCCAAACGTACTGAGAGCCCAGTTCTGCTCCATCTTTAGTAAAAGACCTTTGTCAAGCAATTGATTGTTAGTCCTGGAGCAGTCACTAAAGACAGATTGCACAATGTAAACATTTCCAGCATGTGACATTTTATATATGTGTTTGCCAAGATGTGCTGACTGCTTCCCTTGTTGGTCTGAAGAAACATGTTTGTTTCAATAAATTAATATCCCCCGTCTCTCACCCTTGTTCTCTGCAGCACAAAGGGGGTTTATCATATGGGTTATCACAGGCTAAGGAGGAATGTGTTTATTGGAGCCCCTTGTTAAAGTATTTCAATATCTCAAGTTCTCAGGAAAAAAAATCATATCCACAACAGAACTATGTACAATTCTGCCAGCAACAAATATGTTGTTCATTCTGTATTGTACTGGTTCCAGTGTTTTTAAAACAACAACAAAAAACTTTCTACAATGGAATAACTTCTGCTTTTTTTGATCCTGGAAAAACACTATTAAAATACTATATCTTGCTGTTGAAGAAGAAAACATCTGTCATGAAAGGCACATTTCTTTCTTATTTGCTCCCAGAGTGGGTGTGTCATCTTTATTACTATCTTTTGCTTGCTATTCAAACAATGTATTTAATACTGTGTATCTTGTATTGATCAGACAGCTTGGGATGGAAACTCTTCTATATAGCTGGGTGTCTCTTTGTGGCTGCACAGAATCTGGAGGAGTGGGAGGTAAGACACATGCTGTGAACTCAGAAGACAGGAAGTGGATTGTTCTGGCTTCAAGTATTTGTCAGCTGTCAAATTCAGCAGCCAGATAATCACTAATATTGTGTAATCCTAGTAAACAAGTTACGCTGGCAGACACTGTTGAGAAATGTAGCCATATTGGTAACTTAGAGTAAATGTTAACTGTGAGGGTAATTTTTATACTGATAATACAGGAAACGTTGTTAAAGATGAATTGGTGTTTAAATACAAGACTTGGCCAGACATATCTGTCGTATTTTTAATGTTTTGTGTAGAATATTTTTGCAATTATAAGCTGAAATATTTGCAACATGTGATTTTCAGCTAAGAGAACAGGAGTAGCACATGAAGTTACTAGTGTAAGTTTCCCGCACATGCTGTCCCTGCTAGTTGGTAGGCCCCCCATGTCACTATAGGACAGATCTACCTCCAGTCCCACTCAATATTTCCCCACTCTCAGAAGAGTGCTATTTGTGATTTTTCTTTTAATGATGTTAACAACTGTCCATCAGAAACTGGACTGAGGTTACCAACTCATTTCACAAGCAGTTGGAAGATTGTCATTTTACTAACCCATGCTGTACTTGAATAAATGACCCAGATGCGAAAGATGCCCTGTTCCATTACCGGTCCCTGGAACCATCTAATCCTTGGGATGTTTTCTTTTTAACGTAAACATCACCATATCGTGTAAGTCTAAAAATTTGCCCAGTTGGTAACTGTCACTGTTATTAATGAAAGGAGTAGGTAGATTTTATGTTCACAGTAGCCTGGGGGTTGTGGGACAACCACACACACACACACTTAAAGAGCAAGTTTCAGTTTCTGTAAGGTGTGACATCTTGTCTTAAGGCCAGGGACAGTTTACAGTTAAAGGAGAATAAAACCACTTAAATCCTGTCCTGGAAAGAGTGTGTGAGATTCAGACAAGTCTGGGTTTGAGGGGAAGCAAAGAACAAAATTTTGACCCCATAATCCAGTAATGGGACAGGAGTGAGTAAAAGTAAAACTATTAAGTTCATATTGCTATGATAACAGAAACTAACTGTTACAGGTGAGTAGTGAGATGTTTATTTCTTTGGAGGTTATAAATGCCACCTTCCAACTTAAAAGAAAAGGATACAATTGATGCTGTGTTGCAATTTTACAGGAAGCTGTATTTGACAAGGACAAGGGAAAGGTCTTCCTTAAAACATTCAACCTTTACAAAAAAATATTGACCCTCTCAAAAGCAGGCCATGAACAAGGTAAGAAAGTAGGTGTTTCTGTAGGTACCAAGTGTTACTCCTGGGGGAATTCTGCACCAAAAAATTAAAAATTCTGTGCACGATATTTTAAAATTCTGCATATTTTATTTGTCAAAAGTAACACAATATAATCACACTAGTTTCAATTATTTTTGGTCATTTATTTCAAAATACCTGTCAGCAAGTATGTCTGTAACAATACAGACAACAAAAAAGATTCAGGAAATGTTTTTTGACAAATAGATTCCTTACTAGGAATATTAATACAGAACTCTGAGTAAAAATTCATTTAAACTACAATACAGAACCGTATTTCCCACACCCTCAGAAGCAGTGTGAAGGCTTGGGGGGAGTCAGGGGTAACTGAGGAGCTGAGGGAGAGGGAAGTAAATTGCTGGGAAGGAGCATGGCTGTGAACTTGGAGGGTTGTTGGGTATGGGTGGGAAAAGTATGGAACAGGTTTTTTTGGGATGTGGGAAGGGATTGTTAGGGAGCTTCCCCCATGCAGACCCTGGCTGACCCCTGGCCTCTCCCATTCAGTTAGGCACATCTGCCCCTGTCTCCATCTGTTCTTGCACTCCCATGTGTCCCTCCGCCCCCACTCAGACACCTACTCCCCCCATCTCCATGTGTCCCTGCACCCATCCCTGTGTCCCTGTACCTCCTTCCCCTGTCCCCATGTGTCTCTGTGCCCCCACTCAGCTACCCTCTGTCCCTATGTAGCTCTGTACCCCGTCCCGCATCACCATGTGGCCCTGCATCTCCCTCTCCCTGGTGGCCCTGTGCCTCCACTCCCATTCAGCCCCTGCTCTGGTCTGTCCTCCCCCACTAGCCCTTGTGAGCCCCTGTCTGACCCCCCCAGCACCCCATGCTGTCTGTCTCCCCATAAACTCTGTCTTCTGAGCTGGCCTGACAAAGGCAGGCTCTTTCTCTTCCCTCGCTGGCTGGGGGCTGCTGTTTTTTTGTATCTCCACAGCGCCCTCTGGTAGGCAAAAGATGGAATTGCAGACGTTATTTTCTGCTGGGAGCTGCTGCTGTTCTTGCGCATTGTGCTGCTTTCACTGAAGCTCTAGAAGCTGCTCTTGAATAGCACAAAGAGGAGGGGAAACTTGATTCACTTTGTGATGTACACATGGGAGCTGGTATTGGGGAGAGTACCAGGATGATGACAGTGTTGAAAAGCAGCACCTCAGAAGCAACAGAAGTTGTGGGTGACCTTCGTGTTATCTGAAAATTTGGTTTTGGTAACTCTATACATCAGAAATAAAAATGAGAAACTGGGACAGGATCAGTTCTCTTGCTGCCATGCTAGAGAAATGGGTGCTGTTTGTGGAACTCTTCCTTAAGTGGGATATGCAGTGAAAGCAGCATGTTCAGCTTTATGTTACATGAGCATCTGGGGTTTCTTGTCAGAAGGAGGAATCCCAAGGGAGTTTCTGCCTGTCAGGGACCTGGAGGATGAGAATTAGAAATAAATATATTCACAAACATGGTGACTGATTTTTTTTTCTTTTATACAGCTCTAGAGACTCGTGTACAGTGGTGAGGAGCATAGTATAAATCAGTGAATGACTAGAATAGAAGTATTATCAGTGGAGAATTCCTGCTCACAGCCTCTGTCATAGCTATAGCTAACAGGCTTCTCTTTTTCCTGTTGCATTGTGCACTCCCATGTTGGTTTGTTACTCTGCAAGATGGTCTCTTAACCCTTGATACAAGTCCCCCACCAGGCTGAGTTTAATTCTAGATCGAGCTAAAGTAGTGCACGCTGCAGCAAAAAGAAGTGTTGATAATGGTATGGCTGGGCTTGGGGAACAGCAATTAAAAAACAAAATCCCTCAGACTATTCTGAGAACACACCATGCAAAATCCTAATGTCTGTTTTTAAAAATGTGAATTTATCCAGGAAGGCTCAGTTTAAGTGTTGCATCTGGTTTCCACTGAGCTTCCTGCATCTGATTCAATTACATAGCTGCAGTGACAGTAGTCAAACCCAGGTTAAGTGATTTGCTTGAGGTCACAGAGAGCCTTGGCTATATTGGAACTAGAACCAGGATATTCTTGGCTTCCAAACATCTGCTCTCCTTGCTTGACTAAATCAAACTGCTTCCTAATATGTTTAAATAGTTGGGAGCTTTTAGTGGCTTGAAAGCATTTAGAACCTCCTTAAATACTATGATGAAACTTCAAACAGTCTTTGGGGGAGGGGGAGGGAAGGAGTGAGTGTTAATGTTCATGAACTTCCCCTTTTTTGTGTCCTGAACAATAAGCGAATGTTTTCTTGAGAGTAGGCATTTGTACCAGAAACAGAGAGCAAATGCTAATTAACATGGAGACCCAGAAGCCAGGAGATGCTCTGAAAGTGACTGATCTGAATGGTGAATTTTACAACACCTGCTCAGTCTCAATACATTTAACAGCTCTTAACTACCTGATACAGAAAACAGTTCGAACTGTCTTTAATGAAAGAGGGAAAAACAGCAGGAAAGCATAAGTAATAAATGGATGATTGTCAATATTTGGGCAGCTGTACCAGTTCATTAGAGCAAACTATACCAGTTGGTGCATTCTGCTTTGCATCCAGATCCAGGTTTGTTTGCCCTCACCACAGTTGGTGGTGTTTGGGATCCCAGAACTGTGGCATAGAGCACACCCAGTGGAGTGGGAGGATGGCAGCAGTACTGAAGCTTTGCACAGAGGCTCATTATTATTAAAGCAGGGAGAGGGAGCTTAGAGTCCCAGTCACATAAATTAGAAGTGGCAATGTTGGGAATGGTTGTAATTGATGTTCTTCCCCTGCTTTTGCTAACAGTGGTGGCTTCGCTGCATGAGATTCGAGATGTGAACGTGGAAGAGGAGAAAGTGCGTTACTTTGGGAAGGGTTACCTGGTAGTGCTTCGATTTGTCACTGGATTTTCCCACCCCCTGACCCAGGGCGCAGTGATGGGCTGTAGAAGGTATGAGCTATTCTTTTCGATTATGAGTGTGTGTATATAAGAGGAGTAGGTGTTAACTATAGGGCCAATGGCTGGATTATAGAAGGCTGTTGAGAGAATTGTCCAAGCTCTGTTGGTAGTCTTATTTAATCTAGTTTTAGGATTATTCAAATTATGCTTTTCAAATTCTGACTGATTTGAGTCTCAGGCATTTGAGAATAAGAGCAATTGTGTAATGAAATCTACAATATTAGACATTTTAGGCCTCATAGTTTTTTTGATTACTTGTAGTTCAATCAAAAGGAAAAGAGGCCCCTTGATTATTGCTGTTGTTTATACTGAGGACCCATTGTGATGGGCATTGTACAGACACATCATAAAAAGACAGTCCCTGTTCCAAATTGCTCACAGTTTTAGTATAAACAAGATAAAACAAAAAGACGAGAACACAAGTTGGCAATGAGATTTGTAAGTGTAACAAGCAGTTGTCACAGCCATTGTTGAGTGTTTTGTAGGCCTCACAGCAGAGGTGAATTTTAAGGAGAGAATAGACAGGCTTCCATCTTGCTGTTTCTATGATGATATTTTTATAGCTATTATTTTCTCTCTCCAGAAGGAAACACATGTATACAGGTCTCCCTCCCGCTTTGCTTGTCAGAAGCATGTGGTGTCTTGAGATAGGTTGAGAGAGATAATGAACATTACAAAATGTTTAAGGGCTTTAGATAAACCATTTAAGAGTAATTGACTTAATGGGAGACCTTAAAATCTTGCATCATATCTTAGTAGCAGTAACTTTATCAGATACTTCTGTGTGGCAGGAAGTGTGTTGAAAGCTAAATAGATCAGTCAACTTCAAGTGCATTTATACTCCCTAAAAGTGCTGCTCCCTATGTGTCTTCAAGTTAGAACAGTGTTTTTGCTTACCCCATTCTTTCTCTTTCTGTTAGCAATGCTGAAGTAGTGCAGCTATGAGAGAGTGAGGCAGATTATCTTCTGCCTCGTGCATAATAAGTACAATTATTAACTAACTAAGGAATCTTTATTACTAGTGATAAAAAGCAGAAAGAATTCCACAGGTTCTTTAGCTTTCAAGGGAATGTAAAGCAGGCGCTGTTTAGAAAATATTCTGACTTGTGAATGGAAACCTCATCTTGTCTGAAAGTCATTGGGAGACTGGAACTCATGAAGTTCCACTTTAGTCACTTTTCTGATTATAATGGCAGTTTGGAAAAGTTGCACACAGCTTATGAATCTGGACAGGCCCTATGCAAGTTGCTAACCATAGTCTTATTCCACCTATTGACGACTGGGCCTTCAGATATATATGTGTTCAGCATTGAGTGTGTTTGCTCTGGCTCATCAGCCCCACACCTCCATTAATTCGGACGTCATTCATTCCTTTCCATAGTGACGTGGAAGCAGTTGCCAAGCTCATTACCAGGTTTCTGGAACTGAACAAAGTAGAGAACCATCAAGATCTGTCGCAGAGCAGTGAAACGGATGCCAGTGATGCAGACGAACCCAAAGACGAGTATGAACAGTAATAATGAAATTAAAAAAGCTGAGCCCTCTGAATGCTTGGAAGCTGTATAGGCTGCATTGCATCTAAGAAGTCCCCTCATGATTTGGTGGCTTGGTGTCTTCCTTATGTGTGAGAATTCCTCTGCCTCGATAGCTGCAAAAATCCGAGTTGGAGTGCCTGCTGATGCCGAATTGCTTTAAATTCCTGCATCCCCATAAACTGTTCTTCAGCTGGAAGCTTCAGTATGGATTTGTTCATACGTGGCTTGCATAGACTCCAAAGCAAATACTATTTTATCTGTTACTTTGCCTTATAGTTTGTAGGTGTTGACAATGCTGGCTTTGGAACTTTGTCAGCTCCTCGTAATTAACCGAGGAAAAATTATGTACTTACGAATTGGTTTGAACTAGTTGATTGCATTCCACAGTTATTAAGGTGATAGTCACACATTTAAACTTCTGGTTGCTGTAAATATTCATTGCAGGTAGAGTGTATCTGGATTTAGGAAGACTGAATTAGTGACTTTACATTATAATTTTAGATTCTGTTACTCTTGTTTAAAGGAAAACTCCAATGTGGTACGGATATTTAAATCCTGTAATTAAATTCAAAAAGAGTTAATCACTTAAAAAATTGCTTTTAAACATATTAAAATAGTAAATAATCAAAAAGATAGCCACTATCTTGGCAGCTTTAATGACGCCAAGTACGCTAGGACTGAAAAAGTTACTTACAATTAGAAACCAACAGAAATAAAAAAATTTGAAAGTGGCGGTCCAGAATTTCAGATATAAAATTGGTCTATTTCGTATGTGGCTTATTCCTCCTAGATCAGCAAAGAGGGATGATTCTTTTTAAATAAAATATAATAGCACTTGCTTTGCAATCGCTTTGAAATGTTTTAATTTCCTATGCTGCTGTTTTAGGGATGGGCATTGTCTCCAAATAAAACAGTAGTAAACATGGGACCCTTGAGTCAGGCTGCTTTACATATTTATTTTTTAAAAGTCTGCTACTGCAGGGCAAGTCCACCAAGTTTTTTTTTTTCTTCAAGTGCCAACCACTAAAATAAAGCTTCATCCTAGCTCTATCAATGTTCCCCATTTTAAAAGTCTTTGATGCATTAGATAAGATCTTTGTAGCATTGGATACTCTCTGTTAAGAAGGATGGGACAGCTAGAAATGTCAGTGCTTTGTGACCAAACCTTGCCCCCAAATATGTTGTGATTGTTTTCCTCTTTTCTAAGATTTTTCCCATGTGGTAAAATATATATTTTTTTGATACATGGTTCTTGCTTTTTTTTTTTTTAAGAGTAGATTTTGGACAAGTTACCTCTGCCTTGATCAGAAAGTTATATCTAGAGCTCAAACTCCATTCGTTGTGACTATACCAAACTGTCATTAGTGAGAAGGAAACAAAGGTGAATGTATTGGGCCAAACTAACTTCAACGTGATAAAATTGCTTGTATCATAATCTGCCCTTTTTTGTTTAGGAGATGCACAAAAGCATCAAGCCTTGAATATCCCAGCATTCAAACTGGAAGGTGCACTAAACAGGAAGGAGGAGGTGTAAGATTAAAAATGTTAGCTTTAAACCAGATTGACATGATATGTTCAGTATAAAGGATAATTGTAAGTAAGTTCAAATCAAATAGTTAAACCAAGGTGAAAAAGTAATGTATTCAAGTGGCATTATTTGGTATAGATTATTTAGGAAACGTCTTTAGCAGTTTGATATTATAGTTACTGGAATTTAACTTTTTAATTAGGATTACAGTCCACTGCTTGATACGTGTTACCTATTAGTATTTCACAGACTGGTATTAGGGTTGATGGTGGTTTGAGTCAGCAGAAGGAGATCTGAAAGGCACACTCGGAATAAAGCCAGGCTTGATGCTGACTTTCTTGGCAGTAAGTGTTACAGCAGCAGTCTGTGAGGGAGTTGCATATCTGTGCCTGCACTTCTGTTTTGAGGTTTCTTCCCAATTTTAGGGAATAGAGGCAGGCAGGGTGGATGGGCTGGTGGGGAAAGCAAAGAAGAGGTTATTTACCTTACAGAAACTTGAGTTCTTTGAGTTATTTTGTCCCTATGGGTGCCCCACTGTAGGATCCATGTGCACCTGAGCACAGTTGATCACAGAATGCAAAGCAGTGTCCACAGGCCCATGCCTGTGCTGAGCAGCACCTTCTGCTCCAAACAAGGGCTTACAAAGAGCGCGGACACACCGCCTTTCACTTCCTTCTTAATCGCAAAGCAGAGCCTCCACAACTGAGGGGAAGGAGGGTGGGAGGTGGGGCATCCCAAGGGACAAAACATCTTGAAGAACTCAAATTACTCTAAGGTAAGTAACCTCTCCTCCTTTGAGTACATGTTCCTATGGGTGCTCTACCATAGGAGACTGTTGCTGCTAGCAGGCTGGCTTACAGGACAACTGACACAGTTGCTGGTAAAAAGCACTTTATTTCCCTTCCCACAGCAATATATATACAGCACTTGTTTATTCCTTTTCTGTTGTTTATCACCCAATGTTCTCATCATTCTTATCTTTGGGTTCCATTATCTTGTGGTAGTAAAGACTCTCAGGTGCTGCTTATATCATTAGTCCTTAGTTCAGCCAAAGTTTAGTCCTCAGTCCAGCCAAAATCTTCTGGCCTTGTCCTTTATTTCTTGTACTGTTATTTTCCATTACTTGGCACACATTTCTAAAACATCTGATACTCAGCATTTCCCACAGGAGACTCCCAAGTAGTACCTTAGTGAGGAGGTGGGTGCTGAGGAGGCACGTCCAAGATGGTTCAGGGGGGCTGTATCACCACAGGTGCTATCATCCCAAGAAGGTAGGATGGCATAAGGCTTGGCAAAGGCATGAATGGAAGACCAACGCGCAGTCCTACAGATTTGTTACGGGAACAACTTTCAGTGGAACTAGAGATGTGGACTGAGCTCTGGTGGAGAATGCTGTAACTCTGAGGGGCCTGTATCCAGCAGATTTATAACATGAAACCCACATCAGCAGTCTTTGAGCAGAAGTAGGTTGTCCTTACATCTTTTCTGCAAATGATACAAACGATCTGGGAGGAGGCCTGGAAGGTCTTAGTCTCTGTCAAGGTACAAGGCAAGAGCCTTTCTGATATCTAGTATGTGTAGGCTGCTTTCCTCTCTGGAGGCATGAGGCTTTGGCTAGAACACTGGTAGACAGACCTTTTAATTAATATGGTATTCTGAAGAAACTTTAGGGAGGAATCGAGGATGGGGATGCAGTGTAACCTTATCTCTATAGAAGATAGTAAATAGTGGGTCTGCCATGAGAGGACTGAACTCTCCCATTCATCTAACTGAAGCGATGGCTATCAGAAATGAGGTTTTGAGGGAGAGGTGGAGGAGAGAAAAGCTAGCCATCAGTTCAAAGGGTGATTTCTTCAGGGCATAGAGAACCAAATTAAGGTCCCATGGTGGGTGAGGGCAGCTGGGTTCCAATAAGGGGGGAAACAAGTTGTATAAGCCCTTAAGGAACCTGACTGTAGTAGGGTGGGCAAAGACTGAGAAGTGAGTGGAAGTCTGCTATGATCGTTGGACCCTTTGGGAAATCACCTGCTGTGCTGAGATGCCACTGAGGCAGACTATTCTACCAGCCTGGGCCCCTTTTTATCTGGTCTTGCTGGGCTAGGCTCCCCAGCCAAGCTCACAGGCAGGGCCACACCCAGCTGCACAGAGAGACAGAGATCTGCTCTGTGAAAGCTCAGCTTAAGGGATGTCCACCCCCCATTTGCAGTACAAACCCAAAATTATATGAAATCTGCCTCTTTCCGCAATGTGGAGGAGGGTATGCACAACTCCCCCACCATTAGAAATCTCACACACTGGGTTATATTGTAAACCAGATTGGTACTGAGGTAGACAGCTCCCTGTGCTATCTCTTAGAAGCCTGCTCTGCATGCTGCTGCTTGTGTGGTACTGGTGAGTCGTTCCCTGAATCAGATAGAACCTCAGCTGTACCCCTTAAGGAATGAGAGGTCTCCGAGTGGGATTAGGGGGTGACCCACCCCTCTTAATTTGTTTCCCTGGTAGGGGAAAGAGGCTTCTTTTTCTTAGCTGTCCTAGCCTCTGATGGTGCGGCTGTAGCTGCTGCAGCCACTGGAGCAGCCTGGAATGCTGAGGCTGATGTACAGGGTGGTAAGCAGACCCCACTGGCGCTAGTGAGCGCCATGAGAAGGCGCTTCAGTCTAATCTCTGTCTCTTTCTAGGCCCTGCCTTTAAATCCCATACAGACCTTACACTTTGAGACGTGCTGTCTCTGACGCATCTTGAATGCCCATCGCTATGGGCAAAAGACCTATAATGGGTCTGGCAAGGCTTAAACTCTGGGGTCTGCAACATAACCTGTAGAGCTAAAGGACCAGAACCAGCAGTTTTAAAGGGAAAAGTGGGCCCGCAGACACTGCTTTGCATAATATGGTCAAGAGCGCATGGGCATGTGGCACATCCTATGGTACAGCACCCATAGGGGGACACACTCAAAGAACAACAGGTGGTTTCAATAGGAGATTGACAGAGTTTGATTCTGCAAAATTTTGAGCACGCTGGCTTCAGTCCAGCAAAACATGCAAGAACATGCTTATCTTTAACTCCAAGGGAAAGACAGGACTAAGATCCTAACCTCTGCCTCTCCCTGTGGGTCCAGCGGGTGAGCAGGCATGAGAGGGGGAAGTCATGGTCTCACTGCTGACTTCAAGGGTGAATTAAACCAGGGGTTCTCAACCAGGGATACGTGTACCCCTGGATGTACACAAAGGTCTTCCGGGGGTACATCAACTCATCTAGATATTTGCCTAATTTAACAACAGGCTACATAAAAAGTACTAGCAAAGTCAGTACAAACTAAAATGTCATACAGGCAATGGCTTACTTATAGTGCTCTATATACTATACACTAATAAGTACAATATTTGTATTCCAATTGATTTATATTGTAATTGTATGGTAAAAAGGAGAAAGTAATCAGTTTTTCAGGAATTGTGTGCTGGGACACTTTTGTATTTTTAATGTTTGAGTTTGTAAGCAAGTCGTTTAAGAGAGGTGAAACTTGGGAGTATGCAAGACAAATCAGACTCCTGAAAGGGGTACAGTAGTCTGGGAAGGTTGAGAGCCACTGAATTAAACCATAATGGCGTATGCATATGCTTCTGGTCAGATAGCCGAGAATGGAGGAGCTGTCTGCAGGACAGAAAGAAGAGGGCCTGCTCTTATTGGTAAACAGGAAGGCACTGTGTGGCTACAAGTTTTGAGAATTAAAGCAGGCATCTGCCAGTCTAGGTGCTAGTGAAGCTCCTTCAGCCAGTAACGTGACTCCCAGTCCAGGGGTGCTGGAACAATTTTCATAGTAGGGGTGCTAATGGTGGAAACCATGTATTTGGTGTTTGTTATTACTACTTCAAGCCAGGAGGTGCGGCAGCAGCACTGTCCCAGTCCCTCCCAGATGCCAGCTGGGGTTGGGAAGCTGCATGTACCAATGAAGAGAAATGAATTTGAAGTGTTAAGTCTAATTTGGGCTTTATTTCTAATGCACATCTGTCAAGGTACAGGGGGAACTCACATCTCTAAAGCATTCTATAGTGGGATGGTAACATTTTAAACAGTAGGACCTTTATTTAAATCCCTTCCATTTCCCACCCTGAATAACATTGCTTCTCATTAGAGCACTGGACTGGGACTCAGGAGTCCTGATTTCTATTCCCAGCTGGCTACTAGCCTGCTGGGTGACCTTGGACAAGCCACTTCACCTTTCTGTGGTTCAGTTTCCCCACCTCTAAAATGGAGACGATACTGACCTCCTTTGTAAAGTGCTTTGAGATCTACTGATGAAAAGAATTACAAAAGGGCTTATCTGAACGGAACCAAATGTCCTGAGGCTAACCCATCCTTGTTTATTCCCTAGAAGTCCAGAGCAAGGCATATTGTATACAGTGAACCAAAGGCTCAACCTCTTTGAGGCAACGACATTTGGAGTAGTGTAGAAAATAGCATTTATCCACAGTAGACAGCTTGCATAGGAGATATTGAAATAGACAGCAGAATAGCTCACTAGTTAGAGCACTCACCTCAGGTGGCAGAGGGGACTTGAACCAGGGCTCTCCTACATCCCAGGTGATTACCTTAAACACTGGGCTAAAAGTTGAAGGAATGCCTCCCTCCTGCCCAGCTTCTTGCAAAAACAGCATAGGTTTCTATGTAGAGGGTTCACAGCTGAGAATCCCAAGTAGAGGGATGCATGTCCCTGCAGCCAGCACTTAAGCACCTGTCTCCAAGAGGGATGGGCTTAGCACGCCCCCTTCAGGTTGGCATCTCCCATTGGTACCTTAGGCAAGGAACTGCCACCTAGTGAGATTGCTTTTGTGAATCGCATTCTACAGAGCCTCGCCCCATTTATTGCATCTCTCTACCTTTCTCAGTAGTTCAGATATGCCAATTTCACAGTAGACGTTACAATTTGGCCCCATACTCATTCTTTAAACTCTGTATTTAGATGTTTCAAGAAAGCAATGAATGAAGCAACCATTTTAAAAGGAATCTGAATGTTTATTGTAAATTCACACTTGGAGTATCTGATTTTCACTGACTTATTTTGTGCCCAGTAGTTACAATATGCTTGTTAACCAGTTTATAAGGCTATGAAACATGAACTTGTCTATAAACCATTATGAACCCTCACCTCAAGCACGGAAAGCCTGTGGCTGTCTTTCTATTGACTTCAGACTAGTTTCTAACTTTGCAAATAGATGCAACAGAAGTCAGATTTATAGTTATGAAGCTAACAACTGAAGGGTGTCTGAAGTGATTTGGGTACTTTTCTGTTATGTTAAGAGGCTTTAAGAAACTTCCTCAAATAATCAGACTGCAGTGTTCAGCACGTTACCAAAAATTAATTTCCCACCTCTCATTTCAAGTCCTGTAAGTCTACTGAAGCCAGCTGACTCCTGCTTTGATGCTGTTATACACCATGCTGTGATGTCACAGCCCTCAAGGACATCTTTCTCCTGTTCTCCTAAAAAGCCAGTTAAGACCTGTATTTTAATGATCTTTTAAAAAAAAAAAAAAAAAGTAAGTTGTGACCTTCAGTTCTGAACCGCCTCAAAGCTGGATATAGGCTTTTTGTTTTTTAAAGTTCCTTTCTATAGTTTAGAAACTAAGAATGTTACAAACAGGACTTATCCAGAGCCATGGATTGACTGAAGTTTTGTCATGATGCTGCAGTAGGATGTGTACAGGAACACTGCCTCTGAGCAAGAATCAGATGGCCATAATGGAAGGAGATAAAGACCTACAACAAAGCAGAAGTATGCAGAATTTTGGGGGGCATTCAGCTCATACTGGTGAGTGACTGGAATTTGCCACATTACTTTTTCCGGTCACTTTTACCTAAAAGTGAAAGATTTTCAAAATTCAACATCTGTCTTGATGCACTTTCTCATTTCCTTATACTCTCACTACTAAGAACACAGCTTGGCCTTGTTCTTGCTTTCGTTGTTATACACTGGAGTAAGTTTGGTCAAGTACGCACATTGCAGTAGCTGATTTCAGAGGCTGAATTTCGGCATTGGTTGGAGGTAAAGATAGAACTCCACATTTTCATACTTCATCATTCTAGCTGTGCTGATGCAAATTCCTTGCTGTGGATATGGCCCAACTCAACTTCAGTAAAGTTGCATCCAGTTCATTCCATGGGTGGTTTAAGCTTTGGCTATACAGTTACTCATGAATTTGTACCAGCCAGAGTCTCAGATAAGATGTTTGGCAGTTTGTGAGGGCAGCTAGGATTGTGCTTGTATTGCTTTGTCTAGGTCATCCACTACTTCCTGCAGTTTGTGTAAGCTGGGATGGACATTCTCCTCCATCCACTCTTCTAGGGTACACATGTAAAAAACTCTCTTAAGGGCTGCTTGAAGCTCTTGCATCACAGCATTCCACTTGTCTAGAAGACTAAACAGAAACCAAAGGAAGACGTGAACAGAGCGTGCTACAGTTCATGTTCTTCACCAGAATTATTAGCCAACTGCACCAACTACATTTGCAATTAAGTCATGACAAAAAAGAGATGAGATGAGATCATCAGGTGACTCTGCAGAGAGAAGAAATGGAATTCTAGTATACGGTGCTGGAGCTTTAAAGTTTCACTTCTCTTGCAGGAAAGGATGCATCTTTTACACGACTGCAATGGATTTAAAGCTGCAGGACTGTGCCTTATGTTTTGGGGCAGTTAACCTCCGCATCTCACTCTTCAGTATTTTTAAAAAATGGTGCAAAGGAGGAACTGTGCCTTTTTTTTTTTAATTTGAAACCTGACCTTGAATTAGTAGGGATTTAAGTCACTAAAGCAGTTTTTGAAACTTACTCTCCCTGCCATAGTAACTGTTAAAAAAATCAGCAAAATTGACAAAATAGGCTTTAACTTTAAATACACTTGGAATGATTAGATTTTTATCAGTAAATGTTGATTTCACCATACATACACACACAAACCAATCAAAAAATTTCCATTGTTGATAGAAATGCTGGTTGAGTACCTTACTTTGTATAAGTATAAAATGTGTTGTAATGAATGCTGCCTAAAAGCATGTATTTACCGCTCTGCTAAAACAGCTGGCTTATAAACTTTAATTATTTGAATCTCAATGTCCATCAAATAATTGTCTGACCTCTCCCACCACCGTGATTTCCCACAACTGTGAAAATTTAAATAGATAAAAATTGAAAAAATAAATGCTTAAAAATATACACTGATATACAAAGTAAGACCATGAATTGGCATTGGCAGTGGACTGGCAGTCAGAGGATCTGCTTCTATTCCAGATCCTGCCACTGCATAGTCACTTTCTGAGTATCTGTCTTCCCAATCTGTAAAATGGGGAGAGCGATATTTACCTCTTTTGTAAGGCAAACGAGATCTTTGGATGAAAAGCACTATACTATTTTTTTCTCTCAAATAGCAAAAACTTCCTGTGGGATAACACTGTACCTGCATTCCATGGAGCCATTCCAAGTCAAATACAGATCAGGATACACTTCTTATGGCAAAAACCTATATGCTTCATGTTAAATTGTTTTATAACAAGTAGGTTGCTTAATGTTGACATATTCCAAACGGTGGTGCTCAAGGTCAAGTTTCCACAGGATGTTTTAAACACAAGCTTTATTTCCAGTATCTTGCAAAGGGGAGTGTTAAGTTACCTTAGTGCATCCGGCTGAAAATGATGCATCATTATAGGATGAACAATCTTCCTCTTTCTGTGGTAGGGGCTGAACCAGCCTGTGACATACCTGAAAATACATCGCAGCCTGAATATTCCTTGAAACAGCAGTGACTGATGGGCACAGACGGCAGGCCAGACTGAGGTGATGTAAGAAGTGGTTTAAGTTGGGATCTCCCTCACACTGATGTACACACCCCTGCACAGTTGTAGAATGGATCTGTTGCAGTCTAATTAGCAAAATGGAGTCTAATTTATGCCATTTTACACATCACCTCTGAATTTGGTTGAGAATGATATTTTGTGTCCTAAGGCACAATATTTTGCCTTTATAACAAACACTAATCTCTTTCTCACTAGAACTTTCAGAAATTACATTGTGCCTTCAATGGCAGTAAAACTCTGATTCAGCAAAGAATTTAAGCATGTGCTGTGACAAACAGGGATGGACTTAGGCAAGTGTTTGGGCAATTTGCTGAATCCAGGTCTAAATGTGTTATGCTCTGCTGGTATCACTATTTCAGAGCAGAGGGTCATGTAACGCCTTAGCCACCAACTAAGCTCCACAACTAAGAGCATTAGCCACTTTAGAGAAGTCAATTTAAGTTTTCTTGCACCGTTTATGTACATTATGGGCCAATCACTTATGAGGAAACAAAGCAAAAATATCAAGTTTATTTTTTGTATTACCTGTTCCTTTCAAGAAGTTCATCCACTGAGGGCTTCAGATAGAAGCAGACCTGAGTCACAAGTGTGAAGACGTCACTCCCTGGAAAGGTCCCTGAACTTTCACTGTCCAAAGAGAATATGTCAGTCTTCAAAATTACACTGCAACACAACAAGAAGCATCTGAATCCAGCAAGTAGGGCTTTACCTCATGAAAGTGTCAATTTCCAGACTTGAGAGCCCCAGCTGTTTCTCCACATTTTCTTTAACCTTTTCAGAATAGCCACCTGGGCAAAGGACAGTCAAAGTAAGAGGGAAGCAGAGGAAAAGCGAAGCCTCGAATGGCAAAATGCGGACACAAAAAGCTATAATTCAAGTAAGGAGGGATTTTAACTCTGCTTCCACTGAAGTAAATGGTAAAACTCCCATTCATTTAAACAGAAGCAGAAGTTCATGAAAAATCCCCCCTGCAGACTTCAGTACAGTGTGTTAATTCTCCATTGAGAAATGACTACCACCACCCCAGGCTTGTCTGCCTAGTTTTCTTTACACTGCATTTCCCTCTTAGTATTTTAGATTGTCTGAGTTTTTTTTTTTTTTTTTAAAGTTTCACTAGGTTTCCCCATCCCCCAAAAGAAGAAATGCAGAAGACAGAATTGACCCTTACAGAAGTCTACAGGTTAAGGTCTAGTCTACCAGTATAACTATTTAAGTTAGAGGTCTTTTTTTCCTGAAATTGTTATATTGATTCAATCACTAGTGTGGATGTAGTTATACAGGAATAAATACTTTCTACTGGTATAGTTTATGCCCCTTCACATCTGGGAATAAGCTATACTGCTATAAGCACCTTTATGCTGATATAGCAGAATCCATTTTAGGGGGGCTGTCCTCCTTTATCCACATTGGTATAGTTTAAGGAGAACAACTTGTGGGTGTAGACAAGGCCTTATTGTGAAATGTGGTCTATGTAACTAGTCATTTCTGTATGAGCAATGAGTCAAAAATCAGTTTAAGCAGTTTTGTTTCAAAAGCAATTCATAGTTTCTACTGCTAAAAAAGATTACCCTTGAGAAAGGAAATCAATGCCAATTTATGCACTACTCAAAAACACAAGAGGATTAGTATAATAAGGTTCTTTATTAAATTAATGGAACCACACAATGGGTGGAAACCACAGCAGCTGCTATTACTATAGTCATGCCTGTGTGCCTATAAAGAGAATGAAATTAGATCAGAAACACATTGTTTATAATTAACAATTTTCATGATCACAGACATGCCTGTTAAATTTAAGAGATAGTTTGATCTTGCAGAACTTTAGTCACAGTTAACTTTTGTTTTGAAATAGGTATTAGCTCTGATAGAGGATATAGGCAGTGTGTACCATTCTGTAGTGCCTGTAGACACACAGCTAGTGATGGGATTCCCACTGGAAGAAGCTCACATAAGACAGAGAAGTGGTCATACCTGAAAAAGATAAATGTCCATTCATTCAGTGCTTTGCTGTAAATAGGTGCTATAACTGTGTTGAATGTTAGCATTTCATCCAACAGTCTCCAAGTGTTTTATAAACATTAGTCCATCTCGCAGGATAAAGCACTTCCTAACTCCCCCTCCAAGGTACAAAGGGATAATTATACCTCCGTTACTGATGGGGAAACTGAGCAACAGATTAATTTGCCCAAGGCAAATCAGGGTCAAAGCCTGAATTGGAACTCAGGATTTCTGGCCTTATCTTAGATCATACATCTGTCCCATGAAAGCCTTTTCTCCTTCTAATACTTACAATTATTTCCTCACACAGCTTTGTGGTATTTCAAACTATCATTGCAATAGTTTATTCTTTTAACTACTTCATTCCTGGCCTTGGGCATTAACTAGAGCTGCATTGGAAGGAGATACTTTAAGTGTCTGGCCACATTTCTGTGGGGTAGCCCCCATTTTCAAGGGTTTAACTGGACTGGGAGATCAAGCTACATACATATTTTCATCCTGTGAAGGATGAAAATAACTTAAGCTATCTGAGTTAGAGAGCAAACAATTTCAAGGGCATCTTGTGGAATGGTTTGTTTAAATAATAGTTATCTGCAGGCTATTTATTTGGTATGTAGATTAGTCCTATCAATGTTAAATATTAGCAGAGGATGAGTAAAGTGGTCTCCATGCATCTGCAGAAAATAATCTGTAATTAAATGTGTATTCAACATGTCCCCCCACAAAAGAAGAGTGAAATAAAACCCCATTCTAGGGGGCACATAGCAGCAGTTAAAAAGGCTGAAATTCTCATCTTCATTTTGCCTTAAGACCTAACTATTGGACACGTCTTCAACAAGAGTCATTTCTACTGATTAACCCGGTATGCTACAAAACACAAGCTCCCTAGTTAAGAATGTAGTTGAGTTAATGCAGTTTTTTACTCCCTAGGTCTAGCAAATATTAATCACCGTTTGGATTTAGACCTGAACAGCCTTCAGTTTTCCCTTCCACACTCCATGGCCTTAATGCTCCTGGGTCAGAGGCCTGGAAGGAATCTTTTGAGACCCATCAACACTCAGTTACTAGGGGAGGGGCTATAAGTGAGCAACAGAAGGCACTGCAGTATTCCAGAGTTCCCTGCAGCACTCTCTGGCCCCTGTGGATCCTGGGCCCCTTTATGTCTATTTTGATACTGTTTGGTGGGAATTTATTTGCATACATTCCATGGAACTGCTTAAAGAACAGCCCCTTACCTTTGCCAGCCAGTCAGGGCAATGCCTTGGAGCATATCAGCAGGGGTGCTGTTTGCCACTTTCAGCCACTGGAGATGGTTTTTTAGGTGGTGTCCAATCAGGGTTAGAGACTGATTCGCCCCAGTGGCTCCTTTAAAGGCACTAGCAAACCACAGCTTGGGGAAGCCACACTTGCGGTATTTTTCAACGAGAAGCACTGAAATACAAGACCAAGGGGACAGGTACAGCACAAGGTGCTCAGTTTTAGCTGCATTACTCCTGTTCAGAGGAATTCCGGATCCTGAACTCTTGTGCAATAGATACACAGCTCTGGGTTTGAGCTAGAAGGGGCCAGAAGTGGTGTCACACTTTCACTGATTGAAACACACAGTCCATTTGTTCACCAGAGGCTATTCTGGATGCAGGCTCTGAAGCCAAAGTCCATTTGCAGGCAAATGTCCCCTACTGGCTTTTAGTGAGAGTCTTGCTGTCTATAAGATTAGATCCATATTCTCAAGGTACTTCATTCGGGATCTGATTCTTCAAACCTCACTCATGTGAGTAGCCTACTGGCTTCAGTAGGACTCTTTGCATGGCCAAGTGTTACGCACTTGATTAAGGACTGCAGAATTGGTCATCTAGAATGCCCCGCTGATGTTACAGCAGAGTCCACACAGTGCCAATTACTTCTTTCACTCTGGGGTAAATCAGAAGTTACTCCCCCCAAAGATTTACACTGGTGCAGGTCAGAAGAAAATCAGACCCACTGAATGCAAACACTTAGGAGATTTAAGTTTCATCTCTAGAGTGCTAAGAAAGCTGGGTGTATACCTGAATCTATGGAAAACCAAACAACTGTTAGTTACTGTAGCACCTAAGTCCTGGTCTACACCTAAAACATAGATCGATCAAGCTACATTTCTCAGGGCTGTAAAAACGTAGACGCAGCCAGGTCAATGGAAGAATTCTTCCATCAACCTAACTACCACCTCTTGAGGTGCTGGATTTACTACAGCAATGGAAAAATTTCTTCCATCACTGTAGAAAGTGTCTACGCTACACTGGCATAGCTGCAGGTGTGTCACTGTAGCACTTGCAGTATAGACGTACCCTAAGCATTTGAATACAAAATCTTTAAGGCCTGATCCAACTCCCATGGGAATCAAATATGAGCCTTTTCTCAGACTTCCAGGGAACTTGCATGAGGTGGGATTTTCAGAAGTGCTCAGCATTGGCCTAACTGGACCCACTGAAGAATGCTCATTAACCTTCAACAGAAGCAGAGTTAAGCCAACGTTAAGGACTTTTTCAAATGACACTCCTTATTGACTATGCCGAGTGCCCAGGCCAGTGAAAACAAGATGACATGTAGGTGTGAAAATCCTGACCTTAACAGATGAAAATCCTTCACAACACAAGTGGAGAGAGAAAAATAAAGTTAGATGGAACAGGTACAATGCCATGAAGTCAGAGCAAAGGGGTTTGCTTACAACTTTGTTTTGACAGTATAAAATGGTGAGACTCTGATGACAAATAAAAGGTGTTTTTTAAAGAAGTGATGTGCCTAAAGTCTATATTCAGTTTAACAGAAGGGTAGGCTAGGATCATCTTTCCATATATTCTGCTAGAAAGAATGGGGCCATACTCCCCTTGAAAACCTTCCCAGGAGCAATAAATCAGCATGCATGGATTCTAGCAAGATCTGTGTAGTTGTCTCCATCATTTACAGAGATTGTTATAAGTTAATATTAATATAAGTTAGTAGGAGAAGGTTTATTTAATACAGCAAAAGCTTCTGGTGTCTGGGGACCATGTGATATAAGAATTGGAAACTGACCATTTTTAAGTTAACTGAGCGCTTTGCATGCTCCTATCTGTTCAGAACCAACAGTACAAACCTTTGTCATCCTCATCAAGATCCGGTGCATAGTCCCAGATCATTGGCTCCATCAGCTGAGCTACCCCGGACTCTAGAAGGAGCAGAATTTGTTTTAAGTGATGCAAAATGGTCAGTTAAAGCTGCTTGTTTGTTAATGCTGCAGTAATCAGCCCTGCATCAAACCCCACAGGATGGGTTCGTCAGCCTTGGACGCAGATGTTCTCTACCTACAGAGCAAACAAGAACACAGGCAGCTCCAGAGTGCAAGTCCCTCCTGGCCTCTCCCTGCAAACTGGTTTAGAGAGGACTCTTCCAAGATGAGAGGCAGTTCAGGCTCCATTCAGTCCTTAGATTCTTTCCTGAGACTGTCAACAAAGGGCCCAATTAGTGACCATCCATAGGATGGACACCTGTGTATTGGCCAGACTAAGGCCATATCAATGGAAGTATTGGTACCGCTGCAGCGTGTCAGGTGAAGATGCTCTATGCAGACAGGAGAGAGCCAACTCCACAAGTGGCATAAGTGACGTTGGCGGGAGAAGCTCTCCCAACGACACAGAGCTGTGCACATGAATGCTTATGTTGGTGTAACTTAGGTCGCTCAGGAGGGTGTAATATTCACACCCCAGAGTGACATAAGTTTTGCTGAGATAGGTGGTAGCGTCGACATAGCCTAAAAGTCCTTCATCTCTAGCCAGCCACATTACCAATCCCCTGGCCTTACCAGTGCATCTGCTTGCAGGAACAAAGGATCCTGCAAAGGTTTGATCCTGTACTCTTTGCATGTGTAAACCTTCCACCAACTTCAGTGGAAATTCTGTATGCACAAAGGTGCAGGTTTGGTCCCAAGTTACTGTGTACCAGATTAATTCACTTGGATTTAAACACTGAAGAATACCTGGCCACGCAGGAGCTGCTGCCAAGTATCAGTAAACATTGCAATAATTCAGCGTTTAACCCAAACCCCATTTTAAACTGTTCAGAGCAGGTTTTCACACTAGCATGGTGACAATGCTGCTGATTGCCTGTTTATACCAGGGCTGCACCAAGTTTAGCAATAGTTGGAAAAAGGCTAATGTGAACAAGGCTACTGAGCAATCCCACAATTCAGTTCTGGACATTCCTGCCACGTGCACAGTGATAAACTGCAATGTCAAAGACACCAGGTCATGGCTTCTCTCCGTGAGTCTGCACTATTGGCATGCAGACATTTCTGTGGAGAGCAACTACTAACTCGTGCACAAAAGACTGCCCAGGTGTGGGTGGAAGTTGAGGCTAAGGACACTGATTCAAACCTCTGTCTTTACATAAAGCTCCATGAGATTTTTTTTAAATGGTCAGAGAGAGAAGACAAAGACCCACACATGGCATCTCAATCTATGTTAGGTACTTATATGGCCTCTGTTACCACAGTATCTGAGCACCTCACAATCTGTAATGTATTTATCCTCAGGACTGGCCTGTGAGGTAGGGCAGTGCTATTATCCCCATTTTACAGTGGGAAAACTGAGTCACAGAGAGGCTATGTGACTTGGCCAAAGTCACTTAGGAAATCTGCAGCAAAGCAGGGAATTGACACCAGGGCTCCTGAGTCCTAGGCTAGGCCTCTAACTACTGGGCAATCCCTCTCCTCTCCTTAGCTCTTTGTGAAATCACTTTTTCCATCATTCAGTTGTGACAATTAGGAAGAGGTGTTTCCCAGTACAGTCTGTTTCAAACGCGGGTATGTAGAGCTTGTTATGCTATAAAGTTACGAGAGGTGTCCTGCCCAGTTCACGTACCTGCCAGCGTTTCCTCACTCACGCCCCTGAGCATATCATCCCACACAATGGGCTTCACCACCGGATGAGACGAGACCATGCAACTTGCAACAGCTTTCATGTGGGACAGACACAGCTTCTCTGTGCTGTTCTCTTCTTTCTGCAGCCATTGCTTTGACTCCTCCCCTTCACCGAGATAGTAGACCTGGGGGCACCAAGCAAAAGACGCTGCTTTACTGTAGAGGCTCTTAATACATCTCCTCCTTCATCCCTGTCTCCTCTTATTCTCCCTTTGGCTGATCAGAGAAGAGAAAGGGATAGGGAAGGATAGATTCCCCATCTATTAAAAATGAAGACAAGAGCCCAGAGTTTCCAAAGAAGTCTCCCTGTCAAAGCCTCCCTGAGCCTGTAGCAGGCAGCAAGCACAGAGCATCCACACAATTTAGTAAAATGTTGACCTATAATTTAGTTTAAATCCCATCCCACAGCTGTTGCATACTCCAGCCTCAGTAGTTTTCATGCGGGGCTCCAAGAGCCCAGGGAAGCCTCTACAGGCTGTAGAGACATGTGTGCTGTGACGGCTGAAAGTCTACACAGAAATGAAGGGGTTAAATATCCTAATGAATTAAACTACTTAAAGCAAACATTTTCAATGACTCTGCAAGTTAGAATAACCACCTCCTGGAACGACTAGGCAGAACCTTGAGGTACAACTCCTCCAGGAGCCTGAACAATCCTGTCAGTTTACCGAAGAGCCATCACACCTGGTTTCAAATCACACAATGACATGCATGTTGGACTGTGGCTTTGCACCCTAGGGTTAGAGTTCCTGTGGTAAGGATACTTGGAGCTAGGGTTCGGGTTCCTTTGAGTTGGGCTCCCTGCCTTAGGGTGACTCTATACATCTGCCATCCAATTGCCTGTAGAATTACCTGGGTGCTCTCTATCAAACTCATCACAGAAGAAACAAGGTTAAGGCACTGAAAATCATGTGTAGATATCAATGGTCTTGGAGAGGGGTGGGGAAAGAGATTTTGATCCTGGAAAACTAGGTTGGCATTTCCAAGATGGTTTATGAACAAAAGTGCCTCAGCCTAATGCTCTTTATATATCCCTTCACGTGACTGTGGTTGTTCTCATTACCCTTGAGAATCCCTAACCCTAACCAACGTACTGCTTGGCACTGCTTCTACGAAGTGGTACAGTGAGGGGATATGGCTTTGATTCTTTGGGACTTTAATATGATCTTATCGACCCTTTCATACCAAACCACTTTGCAGACAGAAATCACTCAGCACACCAGTGAAATGCAGCTACCTCTGGGATAGCTGGGGGCAGTTGCATAACAGCACATATCAGCAGGAAGAGAGGGCTATGTCACCCAACAGAAACTGCGGGAGCATTTTTGTCAGCAGAACGTATGTTGCATTATTTATTATTTATATTGCAGAAGCGGATAGGAGTCATGGCCCAGGACCCCATAGCGCTAGGTGCTGTTTTTAAAAAAAGCCTAAGAAGAAGGAATTTGGCCTGGACAATGGAGCTAATATCTTAGCTTGAAAAAACATGGGATATAGTTGAACATAACCAATCAGGACCTCAGGCTTGAAGTCTAATCAAAAGTGAAGCTCTTTTAGGCCAAGGGTCTTACTCAAGCCAAGTGCTGAGTTAGAATCACCTTTCTGGAGCCAATACTTTACTTTTGATCAGCCTATTAAAGAAAATAAACTGCTTCCGTTGCAATCAGAGATATTAAGAATTAAAATGACTTTTAGATTTAGCTTCTCAGAACTGGAATCTTGCTGGTTCCCTTGCCTGTAAAGGGAATTCCACTCAGATGTGTCCGCAGCATCCAACACTAAATTCAGGGAGTCCCCAGTCCACAAAACGATTTCTAAGTGAACCCCGGCTTTGTTCCTCAGCACCTGAGAGAAACTGTGTCAGAGAATCATACCTCATCAGAGCCTATGTGAAACCATCGTAAGCCATCATGCAGCGCCACCACCTGGTCAATCATTGCACTGACCAGCATCAGGGATTCCTCTTTGTGTGGGTTGAGGGCGTTTGGAAACATCTCCACCTCTCGGAGATGAGAAAACTCCTGGTGTTTTAGGACAAACTACAGAAGAGATGAAATGTATGGATGTAACCACAGAATGACTGCAAGATGGACGCAACTATGGTGCTGTCTCATGTCACTCAGGGGTCCAACGGATGCCATTGTTACAATTTTGGAAACTTTGCTGTGCTAAGGAAAATGACAGAGGCAGAGGACAATCCAGAGCCAGGCACAGCAGAGGCAGGACACATTCTGCTGCTCCCACCCCTCGATAGAGCATCTTAGCCCAGACGCTGTAGAGCAGTGGCTGCTCTCCCAGATCAGAGGGAGCGGCACACCCCCCCCCCACTCATCTCACTGCTGTAGCCAACATGTGTATACGGGGGTAACATGGATAACTCAGGAGGTTACAACTGCATCGTCTGTGGTGCCTAAAATCTACATCAGGGAAGGAAGTGCTGACTGGGGTGACAAGACGGGTGGTGTGGATGGCCGATTGGGCTGGGGGGTGGAATTCCCCAACAGAAAAATTCTGTCAATTTATTCTGTCAGGAGATCTGGGTTCTATGCCTGGCGCTGCAACTTACGTCCACTGTGAAGTCACATCCCCTCGCTGTGCCTCAGCTTTCCCACATAGAAACTGAGGATAAGAGAACTCCCTGTCTCACTGGAGAGGTTGAAAGGATGAATTCACTAGTGTCATTGGGGTGCTCTGGATCGTTGGATGGAAGGTGCTATTAAAAGTGCAGAGTAATATTATCCCTCAAATGCTTAAATACTAGAAATGTCAATGACCCATGGCCTACTCCCTGCCTTCCAGAACTCTCTAACCTACACAACATCCCCCGAATCCAGACATGCACTTACTTCCATGTGTCCAAAGGTCTGCACCAGAGGGATAACTTCTAACTTGTGCAATTTTGCCAAATTTAAAATCTCTTTAATCTCTGAGGCACTAGGAAGAGAGAAAAAAGAAAAGGAGTACTTGTGGCACCTTAGACACTAACAAATTTATTTGAGCATAAGCTTTTGTGAGCTACAACTCACTTCATCGGATGCAAGAAAGTGAGAGAGTGAGAGCATACACACTTGGGTTAGTCACACCAGGGTCAAGGGACAGAGTGTTTAGAGTTAGCTAAACCCAGTAGCTTGTCAATTTCAGAAGGATGATGCTCTAATACGTATAAGGCACCTTTTATCCCAAAGCTCTTCACAGGCTTTACTGACTGCACAGACTGCAATTCACTGTATAGACAGAAATCACAGATAAAGGCTTCATAGGGTTAACAGTGGACAGCAACACTAACACAACTGGAAGGGAAGCACTTACCTTATGCAACTGGAAATGCAGGGGTATTTATGGAGCAGAACAGAAACATCTCAGCTGGCATCTGGCCTGGATACTAGAGCTAATATTACCTATACCTGTGAAAATTATCCTGGGATCCTTAGTGATCATGTGTGATCTGGATCCTGCTTTTACTTCTAGTCAAAAGTTGGCATCTTTGGCAATTGCTTCATACCATGCTGGACTGTCAGTCCAGTACAAGTACTGGTCACTCAGATATGAAATGCACTGTAATGCCTATACACTTTTCGGAGTGTTGTACAGATATTACAGTAACTAATCTCACACCACCCCAGAAGGCAGATAGGTAAGTATCATTATGCCCTTTTACAGATTGGGGAGACTCAACACAGAGGTTAAGTGATTTTCCCAAGGCCACAAGGAGAGGGAGTGGTAAAGGTAGGATTGGACCTCAGGAGTTCACAACTCCCAGCCCAGTGTTCAGGACATTAGACCACACCTCAACTCAGCACTGTATTGTACAGAATTGTCTCATCTACTGAATCGCCTGCACTACTTCCTCAAGTTTTCCCGACAGGTGTCCCAGCCAAATCCTGACTTGGCCCAACAGACAAGATCCCAAGGCTGTGGACCAGATGAAGGGCTGATTTTACATGCAGAAAAATTTAATAAGGAAAATGCCAAAGCTGCGTTCCTGACAGACACAAATGGGAAACAGCAAATACACAGTCACCAGCGGGACATGTCCTGCTCCATTCCCCACTAACCCAGGACTGAGGGAAGGCTTGCCATTGCATCTTCATCCCGTTCATAATGTACTTTCACTTTCCTTATGCCCCCTATTGCACCTTCTCAGCCCCATATTGCAGCTACCACCCTTTCATGCATGGACTGTATGACACTCCCTTTGGAAACCATCAGTAGCAGCTTCATCAGGGATTCCTCTGGACTCTTAAGAATGGCATGTGATACCCCTCTTATACCCCCAGGAGCTTTTACAGCTGCTCCAGATGGTCAGTCCAAGAGTCAGAGACCAGGACGCAGCCTGTAGCCTCCTGCCTAGCAGTATGAGGCCACCTGACAACCCTTGCAAGATTCATTTGACTGCAATACCTGTAAGCATGCTCTGCTCTCAGTGGCTTCAGCTCTCCCTCATAAGGAAACATGTCTTCATACTCAATGAGAAGACCATTGGCACCAAGGGTACGAAATAAAGGAAAGATCTGCAAGAGAAAGAAACCCCTGCAGTAATGTGTCTGGCTTGTAATAACGATATCCATGTTCACAACAAACAAGGTTGACAAGCTGATGTCTTACAGGTTCTGGCCTGCATATTTCCCAAGGTAACAAAGGCAGCAGGATGTGAGAAGGAATCTTAACTTTTCTTTGGCAGTCTGTCTGGCACCTATGTGGAGTATTTCGTTCACAGTGAAATCAGGATCCAAGATATCAAGAAGCCCAGAGCTGGTTGGCTCGAATGTGAACACATACAACCACAATCAAAAGCTTCATTTGGACAGAGGACTCTGCTTAAGGTTTTCCTTAACTAGAATCTGAATTCCTCATGCAGCTGCAAAGCTTTACATTTATTGTGTGTGGTGGATTTAGTGCTGCTGAAGGAGGCTGGAATGACAGTTTAATTCACAACAAGTAGAAATCCTAAATCATTATTTCCCTCTAGGAAAGGATGGAGGTTTCTGCAGTTTATAGTAAGCATCCTAAATAAGTTCTACTGAGACATTCTGGCCTCTGGATAAACCAAATTTTTTGCTCTTCCCAATCAAAGCCATATGGATCACTACATGCTCTCTTGCATTACACCCCCAGTGTGACCTCCAGCTAAGGACTGAAATCATTTTGGAGTTAATTCAACAACCCCACTTGCATGCAATAAATGTGTTACCTCAGCCAGGTAGGAGACCTTTGGTGGAGCACCTTTGAGATCCAAGTGCACTAAGCGCAGCCCAAATGGTGAGGAGACCATCATTTTATTTTCTTCCATCTTCTTAGCATGGCAAAGTCTTCAGCAAAAGCAAATATTTTACCTTGAGGAGAACAGTAAATTTATTACTTGGAGTATTTCCCCCCCACACAATTAAATATGGATCTGAAGTACAGAGGTCTCATGTAAGCCAGATTTAGGCCAATTTTCTTAACCAGGGGAAGACCTGCACTTATAAAAAGGTACCAAAAAACACAAGCTAAACCATTGGTGCTGAAACAGATCACAGGCCCAGTTCTATTCCAGCAACATCATAACCATGAGACTGGCACATGTGAGGGCAGAACCAAACAAGGGATTCCTATATTGTAATTCCAAAATGGAGACAGTCATGAATTTTATAAATCTGTGGCACCTTTTACCCAAAGACCCGAATGTGATTTACAGACAGTCGTTTAACATCCCTACCCCTTTGTGAGGAGGCAGAAAAGGGTTATTCTTATCCCTGTGTTACAGATGGAGAAATTTGGAAAGGGCAACACTGATAGTTAAAAGTCAGACAGAACGTCAGTGGGAGAGGGCTGATTCCATGTTGTAAGTGAACAGAAGATGCAGCTAAAACACTTGGTGTTCCAGGCTACCCATCCGTCCCAAGCGAGAGTCTGGATGTTGGTATAAGGCCACAGGGTATTAGATTAACGATATCAAACAATACCTTCTTATGCCGCATGTGGGTTCCCGGGGCCTGTTCACAGTCACATCTGCTGATTTAGTGACAGAGCAGTTTGACTCCTCTTTGCTCTTCAGAGCAAGCTCAGTGCTGGGAAAGTGAAAGAGTCCCCCATCTCCTGCAGCACTGACAGATTTGTGATCTGCGAGGGGACACTTGTGTCCCTGCCCCAGAGAGCAGTGAGCTGGGTGAGGGTAACGAAGCGGGGCCCTGAGGCTGTGTGGGCCTTGCTGAGGGCGACTCAGGAAAAACTTGTCCTACAAAGCCACCGTTCCTAGCAATGATGCATTGGCCAGGCAGCGCCCGCTGGACTCTTGGATCCAGTACCGCCAGCTCAGGCAAGCCAGGGAGTGCAGCTGGCCTGCCTGCAACTTCTAGCAAATTTCAGTCCTGCTTATGTGGGGTCAGGGGAATTCCCCTCTGATTGGTAGCCTGTCCTGCTTGCCTGCCTCCTCGAGAAGAGCAGCCAATCAGAGTGGCTGTAGGAAGACCCAGGAGCAGGCACTGTTTCTCACAGGAGGACCAGAGCAGGAAGGGCTAAGCAGATCAGGGCTCTGCTCCCCCATCCCTCCTGTGAGCAGCGGGGATGGAACAACACCTTTGCTCCCCCTGGATGCAGCACCCAGCCTAAGAAGGGGAGGGGAAGAACCCTTAGAGCTGAGGGGAGAATGGACCGTGCTGTCTCCCACCTCGGCCTGACAGAGGGCGGGTGAAGATCCCAGGAGCTACAGGAGGAGCAGAGATGGGGAGGGGGAAAAACGTGATGGGGAGTTGTGGGGGGGCAGAGCTGGTTGTAGGGCAAGGAATGGGCAGATGTAGGTGTTCCTGCCCATAGAGCTGGGCACAGCAGTTGCAGCCTCCCCCTGTCACACACTGGGGGTGGCTGGGGCAGTTGCAGCCCCTCCCCACTGTCAAGGGTACACTCTGAACTCTAGGGTACAGATGTGTATGAAAGACCCCCTAAGATTATTCTTACCAGCTTAGGTTAAAAACTTCTTCAAGGTACAAACTTTGCCTTGTCCTTGAACCCTATGCTGCCACCACCAAGCGTATTAAACAAAGAACAGGGAAAGAGCCCACTTGGAGACATCTTCCCCCACAAGCCCTACACCCCTTTCCTGGGGAAGGCTTGATAAAAATCCTCACCAATTTGCATAGGTGAACACAGACCCAAACCCTTGGATCTTAAGAATAACGAAAAAGCAATCAGGATCTTAAAAGAAGAATTTTAATTAAAGAAAAAGTAAAAGAATCACCTCTGTAAAATCAGGATGGTAAATCCCTTACAGGGTAATCAGATTAAAAACCTAGAGAATCCCTCTAGGCAAAACCTTAAGTTACAAAAAGACACAAAAACAGGAATATACATTCCATTCAGCACAGCTTATTTTACCAGTCATTTACCAAAAGAAAATCTAATGCATTTCTAGCTAGATTACTTACTAACTTAACAGTTTCTGAGACTGCATTCCTGATCTGTTCCGGGCAAAAGCATCACACAGACAGACAGACCCTTTGGCACCTCCTCCCCCAGCTTTGAAAGTATCTTGTCTCCTCATTGGTCATTGTGGTCAGGTGCCAGCGAGGTTATCCTAGCTTCTTAACGCTTTACAGGTGAAAGGGTTTTGCCTCTGGCCAGGAGAGGTTTTATAGCTCTCTATACAGAAAGGTGGTTACCCTTCCCTTATATTTATGACACCCCCCCATACACACTGGGGGTGGCTGGGTCGTTGCAGACCCCCCCCATACTGGGGGTGGTTGGGGCAGTTTCATCCCCTCTCCCCCCCATACACACTGGCGTTGGCCGGGGCAGTTGCAGACCCCCCCCCCCATACTGGGGGTGGCCGGGGCAGTTGCAGACCCCCCCCCCCGCTGGTATGGCCGAGGCAGCCCCACTCTCTCCTTCCAGAGCAAGTCTGGTGGTTTTGTATCCAACTCACGACTTGTGGGCGCTGGGGTTGGCCATGGATTCGGCCGGGCCCTGCCCAGCCCCAAGTCCAGAAGCCGCCCGGCCAGCAGCACCCACCTGCCCTGGCACCGCAAGGGTTAACGCCCGTCCCAGCCCCACTCAGACCCAGCTGCAGCAAGACAGCTCCAGGGCTCCGGTCTCTGGCATGGATTGCTCTTGCCTGCCGTACCGCCCATTTCCCTGCTGGCCTTCATTCGGTAATAGATTTATTTGGCCTTTCTCCGGGCTGCTTGTCAAGCGTCTACTCTCACTCTGATATGGATTGCTCTGGCCTGCCCTTTCACGGGCTCTTATTCTGGGATGACCTGCCTCTCACGTTGCCTATGCTCGATCACTCTGATATAGATTGCATTGGTCTGTCTCTCAATGAACCTGCATACCTCCTGTTCTGTCATTCTGGTATAGATCGCTTAGGCCTGTTCCGCTCATCGCTCTGACATGGACTGGTCCTATCGACTTGCCTTTCCTGGCCTGCCCGATCACCCAGCGACACCGGCGTGGATTGCTCTAGTCTGATCGGCTTCTGGTCTGGATTGCTCGGCCCTGCCCTCTAGCCTCAGCAGTGGCTGCCGGAGCGCATCGCTCCGGTCTCCTCGTGCGGGCGGTTAGTCCGGGGTTCCGGGTAGCGACAGCGCCCGCAGCGCGATGGCTCCGCAGAGGCGCGCGGGGCCCAAGGCTGCCGAGAGCGGCGGGGCCAGCGCGGGGACCTGGGCGGACAGGGGGGAGCGGAGGCGCGTCAGCAGGTACCTTCCGGCGAGGGGCCCGGCGGTTTCCCCGCAAGGGGGCGGGGCGGGGCGGGGCGGGCCGCCGTCCCCTCAGCCCCGGGATACGCCCCTGGTGCCCGTTAGCGCCGCTCGCTGCGTGGCTGGGGCTCCGCGCCCCGCCCCTACTTGCCCCGGGCGGGGGGCGGGATGCGGGGGCCCGATCATGGGAAGGGCCCGGGCAGGAGGGAGCCGCGAGGGATGAAGGCTCCCGGGACTCGCCGCCTGGCTGCTCCGCCGGCAGGGCCCAGGCCCCGCGCTGCCTGGCGGCTCTGCAGGGGGCTGCTGTGCGGGGCGCCGCGACCCCGGCGGCAGAGATGTGGCATTAAAACCGCCCCATGCCGCCGCTTGGCCCCGCGGGGA
The DNA here is from genome assembly GCF_009764565.3 of Dermochelys coriacea. NCBI lineage: Eukaryota > Metazoa > Chordata > Testudines > Dermochelyidae > Dermochelys > Dermochelys coriacea. The sequence continues at coordinate 19,475,574 of NC_050081.1, read as the reverse complement.
GCTGGCACCATTGCAAAGGGAGCTGCCCATCCTGGCACGTCGGGGCCCCCATCAGCAGAGCGCCCGAGCGCCACGCAGCCTCCCGCTCCCCAGTGCCTGGCTCCTCAGCACACCCCGGGGAGCTGGGGAAGGGGGCTGCTGTCCCATTTGTAGGGATGGGGAACCGACGCACAGAGAGGCCAAGTGACTTCCCACCATTACACAGGGAGAGCAGGGCTTTGAAGCTGTGTCCCAGGCTTGCATCCTACAGACCTGAGCACCCTCCCTCGTGGGGCAGTCTTTCTCTTAACAGCTCCTCTGGGGAAAGATTGGGCAGCCCAGATCTAAGCCATGCTGTGTTCATGAAGGCCGTACAGGTGTTCAGAATACCGGTAATACTACCCCTGAATCTTCATGATAGCTGACATTTATTCCTGTATTCAAAATTGTTAGCAAAACTAAAATTTGATTTGTGAAACTTGACCTTTGCGAAGGGTTCAGATGGTTCATTGAGACTTTACCTAATGTTTGTTACCTGTAGTAAGTTTTGTAAGAGAAGTACTGTTCCCCAAATAACAGGTCAGGAAGGGGCAGCACCCCATCCATTGGATATTTGTACCTGTTTTTATTAGGTTTCAGAGTAGCAGCCATGTTAGTCTGTATCCACAAAAAGAAAAGGAGGACTCGTGGCATCTTGGAGACTAACAAATTTATTTGAGCATAAGCTTTCGTGAGCTACAGCTCACTTCATAGGACGCATGTAGTGGAAAATACAATGGGGAGATTTTATATACACAGATAACATGAAACAATGGGTGTTACCATACACACTGTAACAAGAGTGATCAGATAAGGTGAGCTATTACCAGCAGGAGAGCGGGGGAGGGAAGGGGAAGGGTTGGCTTTTAGTGTTATGTATAGACAATAATGTTATGCACATGTTATTCCATTCAAAACACCATTGCATAGTTAAATGTGCAAATCGGCAAATGCCATCGTGACATATGTCATAATGGCCAGACCTGAGTGGTACTGTGACCCTGTTCAAGTATAGGTGTTGCAGTGCCAGTCGCTCAAATTTGTAAGGGGTGGGTGTAAGGGTTCATGGGCCAGGAGGGTCAGGCTACTGGTGGGGGAAGATGCCTGAGAGGGGAAGAGAAGGTTCAAATGTGGGGGATATTTATGCCCCCCTACTTTAAATGGCACTCCGCTGTTCCTGCTTGCTTAGCAATAAAAACTAAATGTCTAGGTAAAATGGGGGTGAGGCAGATGCAAAGGGAGGGAGCTACTCCATTTTTTTTCTTCCTTCATCTTAAATATGTGTGTGTTGGGGGGGAAAAATAGATTAAATGGATTTATTTTCTTCTGGATTTTTTGTCTTCCTCTTGGCAAGGCCCCTGTTGGAAAGCCAAGTTCTGCCTGTTAAGAGTAAGGTAAATTAATTGCCATTTTTACAGTTTCATTGTGATTTAGAGAGGAGCCAAATGTTTCTGAAAACACACAATAAAATGGTTTGGAATCCTAGACCACTGGAATGCAGAGAGGATTAAAAAATACTATTTTGCTCCATTATTCTGGCTCTGCATTTTAGCAGGGCCTCCTAGTGGCTGTGATGGCAAAGCCTGGTGCATGCTTGGGCAGTTTTGCAGGGGAAAGAGAACAAGTAATGCACCTTTTCTTTGGAAGCCAGAAAAGGAATAAGAAGGACACTTTTATCTGTTTGTGCTGAGTTTCCTCCTTTAGCAGGGCTGAATCATGCAGCCCTTAGATGCAAGCAACTCCTGTCAAAGCAAGTGGGGAATTTTGTCTCTGTGAGGACTGCAGAATTGGGCCCTAAATCTGGCTAGTGGGGGCGTGCAACACTGCTGCTGGAATAAATAGCATTTATATTATATTGCAGGCCTCTTTTAAGTCCTTCCCACCTCTAAAGCTAACATAAAACAGGTTTCAGGGGAGTGTTAGATCCTAAAGTCTTAAGGATCAGGGATGACAAAGCTCCATGTGCAGCTCTGAGCATCTACAGTTTACAAGAGTTCTGGTAACTCCTGCTGGTTTCTCTGGAAACAGACTCTGATTGATGGAAATGCGGGGGGGGGGGGGGGGAAGACTTTAAATTGATCATTAAAAAAATCAGGAATGGATTTAAAACAAATAAGAAAAATTAATAATCCTTCCAAGTCTGGCGTGAGCCCAGATACTCGCATGTACTTATGTTAAGAATCTGCAGCCTTCTCACTAGGGCCCTACCAAATTCATGGTTCATTTTGGTCAATTTCACAATCATAGGCTTTAAAAAATCATAAATTTCATGATTTCAGCTATTTAAATCTGAAATGTCACAGTGTTGCAATTGTAGGGGTCCTGACCCAAAAAGGAGTCCAGCTGGGAGCGGAGGGGGGGTCTTGTCACAGGGTTGCTATGGGGGGCGGAGGTTGCGGTACTGCTACTCTTACTTTTGTGCTGCTGCTGGCGGCAGAGATGTCTTCAGAGCTGGACAGCTGAAGAGCAGCAGCTGCTGGCTGGGAGCCTAGCTCTGAAGGCAGAGCCACCGCTATCAGCAGCACAAAAGTAAGGATGCATGGCATGGTATGGTATTGCCACCCTTACTTCTGCGCTGCTGCTACGGGAGGTGCTGTCTTCAGAGCTGAGTGCCTGAAAAAAAAAAAGCTCTGAAGGAGTGCAGAAGTGAGGGTGGCAATACTGTGACCCCCCTAAAATGACTTTGTGAAACCCCTCCACAACTTCCTTTTGGGTCAGGATCCCCAATTTGAGAAACACTGTTCTCCCCCATGAAATCTGTATAGTACAGGGTAAAAGCACACAAAAGACCAGATTTCACCATCCATGATGCATTTTTCATGGGTGTGAATTTGGTAGGGCCCTACTTATCACAGCTTGTTGATACAGGGCTGGGAATGTTCATCCAGCTTATGATCACTGCAGCGCAGAAGGGTATATAAGATTGTTACTTGTTTACACAGGGATTTATCTGTGTTCTGTTCTTAGTGTGAGGAAAAGCAGAGCCCACCAAGAATCACGGAGGAAGTGGCTGAAAGTTGCATTCCTAGTCTCCTCTGCTGTCCTCATTAGCCTCTTGAGCTGGAGCTACTTGGTCAGCGAAGATGGGGTCGCCGAGGTTCTGGCTCATTTCAGCGAAAGTCTGCAGGACAGATTCATTGAGGTTCCCTGCTCCGAGGACTATGACAGTCATAAAAGATTTGAAGGTATTTGTACATGAGTGTCGTGGGGTAGGGCAGTCCTCTGGTGCCACAGCAGGCTGGCCTCATTTCCACTGGAGTCCCTAATACCCACCTCTCTCTGTAGCATGTACCTCATCATAACTCACATGTTCCTTGACTTTCCAAATGCTCAAGTCTCTTGTATCACTCCAGGACCTTCTGGTTCCAAAAGCACTTTGCTGTCTTTCCGTGCACCTTCTCCACCCCAAACTGCTTCATTAGGGCAGTGTGAAATTGAACTCCCTACTAAATCAATTTCTCATTCCTTTTCCTGCTCTGCTGACTCCTCTAATGGGAGTTTGTAAATACAATTCAGGATGTATAATGGACCTAATTCTGGGTACTGCCTGCACTGTGAGCACATAGTAATCACACAGGCACCAACTTCTGATACAGGTTGTTTCCAGAATCATGTGCTTATGTACCATAGTTAGGAGCCAGTTTCCCCTTCAAGGTCGTCACTGATAATAAAAACATAGCTTTGCTATTGTCACTACCAAATGCAGTAGGCATGTGGGTTCTGTCTCTGGTTACACATCCCCTTCCAGGTAATAGGTCCAGCTCCGGAGACTGCTTTCCCTCAACTAGCTACCTATTTCCCCATCCACTTATGGTTACTTTGGGTTCCTGGTGATGGAGCTTCTAGAGATAGTGAGATTTCCCTCTCCTTGGGGGTATGTGGTATAGCAAAGTGACTTATGAGTTCTGGGATTCCTTGGGAAATGGGGAAAGTTCATACTGTCTTCTGCTCAGGCTCTGAGTGGCACTCCCAGGGATGTGTGAATAAGCTTTTGATCTCCCCTTGGTGTTAAATACTTAGGTGCCAATCTGGGCATTGTTGATCTGAAACGTAATCACTGTGGCAAGGTTAGATGATTCCTGTGACTCTCAAACTAAGCATGATGCACGCTCCGGGGCTATGTAGTTCCCACAGCATCTGTTGCTGTGGAATTTTGGCATGGTTGGTGTGGCCCATTACACCTGTAGATGCTGCTCTTTTTGGATTTATTCCATCTCCCCAGGTTCAAAGAAAACCCTATACTGTAGATCCCCGCTGGAGAAGTTTGCTGGGTTGAGAAACTTCTTGGCTCTGGATATATGAAAATACTTTCCTAATTCATAGATCTCATCACTAAAAGGGACCATTTAGTCTGGCCTCCTGCATAATGCAGGGTAGAGAATTTAATGCAGTCATTTTTGCTTCAAGCTCAATAACTGTGAGTGAGCTGGAGCTGGACTCAAATTATTTTTATTCATCTGATTATTTTTTGCTGGCCAGCAATCCCACCCCATTCACCTGCCAGAGGAGTTTCTCAGCCTGGGGGCTTAATCTGCCCTTGAGTTTGTATTTGATTCTGGTGTCTAGGTAATCTAGTCGGCTATTACATTTAACCGGGGGGTAGAACCCTACAGAGCATAAGGAAGAAAGAAAAATTGCCAGGATTCTGCTTCCCCTCGCAGCACTGACCGTAGATACTCCTGCCTTATGGACTAGTTCTGTACACATTTAGCTTTGTATTATGATTTTAATTATTCAGCCCAGATGATGTCTTTCTAGGTGCAGAGCCAATCACATAAAAGGAGAGTAGCTTTGGAGCTACATTAGAGCCATTCTAAACTGGGTAAAGCAAACTTTTCTCTTCGTTTCTGGGCTATTAGATGCTATATCTCTCTTCACCTATAACACTTTATTTATTTATTTTTTTTTACCTGTAAGTGGTTACTTTTTAAAAATCTGGCCCTATATGCTATGTTTTCAAGAAATCACCTGTGGTATCTGATGTTTTTCCAAACACCTGCTTTATTAACAAGATAATTCAATTTATATTGTGATGTGTATTGAATTTTGTGGGTTGGTCAGCTCTTGTCTTTTGCTTGGTCTCCACAAAGGGGTGATGTTGACATGATTAAAGAAATATATTCCATGCTTTACTGTGTCAAGGCCAGAAAGCTGCTGTCATTCCAAAGGTAGTTTGCAGGTAGCTTAGTGACTCAGAAAAAGGATGATTACATTTAGCCAGGTGTGCTGCCAAGTTGGATTCAGCTCCAGAGCTTTGAGTAGTTTGCTGGAAACTGTACTTTATATCTTAACTGTTTCGTTCTGCTTCAGCCTAACATTTGCTCCTTTTGGCTGTTTGCCAGAAGTTAGCTCCTCCCTGCATCACTGTTTGATGCCTCAACAGTAGTATTTACAATGTTCCAATGGCTTTTATCTTTACACTCCTGTCCCCCAGTCCCAGCAGTCACCATCCTTCCAGCTCAGGAAAACTGGATGAGTTCCCTCTTGCAGCACATCAACATAATTTGTCTTAAGAGGTTGAGTGATGCAAGGGCATTTCCATCCTTGTCCCTCCCCCTCTTCTCTAGGTTTAGCTGCTTGTTTCCAAAATGCTCCCAGCCCTTGCTGTTAAAAAGGACACAGACTTGGTCAGGGGTATCTTCTGGGTCTTGATTTAAAAAAAAAAAAAGCTTATTTTTTAAGAGGGTAATTGGGCAGAAAAATAGAACTATAAGTCCATCCAGAGCCAGCAGTAGTAGCATGTAAAATCCCTGAGCACAGAACCGTCAATTGTCATAATTTTTGAAGTGCAGATTCAGGGAAGAGTTAAGAAGATGAAGGTTATTGCCCTCTGGTGTTGAGTCCAGTTGCAGCCCTCTTGGGTTTCTCAGCCTGGCAGCGTTCTGTGGAGGCTTGGCACAGTTTCTTGTAGAAGAACCCGTAGGTTCTTTTAATCCAATGTTGAGATATAGCAGAAGAACCATCAATAAAAATCCTCATTTGTTAAAGTGATCAGTTTTGATACTGTCTGACCTCTGATCATAGCCTAACAGCAATTGCAAACACTCAGCCTCCACTCAGAAGCCCAGAAATGGAGCAAACCACTATTGCTAGCTCTTTCTTTACATTAAAACTAGCCTGTTCCACCCTTGTTTTGTTTCATTGTGGAACAAAATCTGACTGGGTCTCTTGTTCATTACTTGTATGAGGCATTCACTTATTTGCCATTGCTTATCCAAAGCGCTCATACACACATCCAGTGACCATTAAAAGTATATGGATATCAACCAGCGAGCCACTAGATCTATTTTTCTATTTCTGTTTTCTATTTCATAGATCTTAGATCTACTTAAAGTTAGCGTTTCTTATGGACATAGCCAGTTAGGAGTTCTTTTGCACCAGACCCAAAAAAAGTTGCTCATCGTGCATAATAGTGAATTTGTCTTTGACACAGTAAGTTAACTTTTCCAGTGTTGTAACCTCCCAAATTGTTTCAAACCAGTCAGTTACAGATAGGGACTATACTTCCTCTTTCTGCCATAATGAGTTGAGAACACAAAGATATAATCAGCTGTATTTGAGGGAGTAACCTGCATAGATAACTACAACCTGGCTGTTTTTGAACTCCACTGCCACAAGGGTTGCTTGAAGCATAGTTCAGAAAAGTGTACATCTTTCCTAATGGGCTGTATACAGTGCCTCTGCATTGCTCCTTGGCTATTTGAAAGAGAGACAATAAAGTAGGTACTGGTTTTGATGGGATTTTGGAGAAATGGCACAGGGAAAGCTGGAGGTATTTGGAGGTAAACATGGAGAGTCTGGAGTTGTTGTCCATAAATCGGGAGGTGCTGGTTCTGAAAAATGAGGCTACTGTGTTTTTTCACTCTGTCTTAAAATGCAAAAGCAGAGTGGTGGCTATAATTTTACTTCTTAGCTTTTGCTTTAAATTATGTTTTTATTTATTATTGGAGCCAAGGAAGGAAACTGTTGCTATTAAATATTTGAGGTTGAATTTCATGAAGTATATACAAATAACATAATGGTCTGTCATCTGCTGTCATCAGTGGCTACAAATGTGCTGAATATCCCTGCCTTTAACAATGATTTAAGTTCTTGCAAATAAGTAAATATTTTAGGCCGACTTTCCAAAGTTTACCTAAAATCCATGTAAAGATTCAAATAAAGTTGAACATTCAGATGCTGGCCTAGGTTTCTGCAAATGTAGTTTCGGCATCCAGACTAGTACACCATAGCTTGGAGTTTTCAGCACTTGCAGTGGTAATTCCTGCATCCAATGTGACAACAATAGGAAACTCACACGAAGGCCTCCGGCACTGGATTTTGAGCCATTATAATGGGTTTTAAAGCATTGTGCTTCCAGCCTGCTTCAGTTGATATTGTAATTGGCGTCGCACAGCTTAGAGTTTATTCCTGACTGTTGCATAGTAGTGAAGATCAGAGCATTGCTTGTCAGAGGATGAGCTCCTGGCTTTCTGTATTTAGGGAATAAGATGTGGTGCATCATGATCATAGGAATTATGGTCTGCATTTTAAATTATGCATGCAAACCTCTTATGCCACCTCAAAGTGTGCTTTTTCACTCTAAAGTTATGGTGGTGGTCATGGTTCTATTGATAAACCATCTGTGTGGATTGCTTTTTGTGTTGTAATGGTACTTCTCCCTGTCAGTGATGAAGCAGGTCCAGGTCGTAACTTCAATGTGACATCATCCAGAGGCTAGAGGAGAGGATACAGAAAGGCAGACGGGAAGTGTGTGACCAGTAGAATCAGAAGATCCAGCAACTAGCTGCAAGTATTGTTACAGGAATGTCATCCTAGCCATCTTTCCCTCTTGCTATGTTGCTCTGAGATAGATTGCGACAGTTGAACTTTGTGACGTATGAACTTGCTCCTGGGAGAATTCCCTAGTAACCACACCCTCTTCATTGTATGGTGCCCAGGCATATAGCTTTTCAGATAAAAAGAAAGGTGTAGGAGGTCTGACTAGCTCTATGGTGTTGAGTACGTTCTATCTTCCTCCAGCATGCCGAATAGGTTGTGTGATTGCTGTGTCTCTCTGACTTGTTGAGTATCTTGATATGTTCTTCTTGATCCTTTTCAGAGAGAGCATGCAGCTTGCAGTTTTAAAGCTGTGATGCTGATAGTATATCACTGAATGTCTTTGTATCAACTGGATGCAGTATACCTAGTGATACTTGAAACCCTGTGAAACTACCCCCCCCCCCCCCATTTCTAATTTCATTGTGAAGGTGAAACCAGCTTTCTATGAAAATTTTCTCTAGGAAAACTAACAGAAGTAAAGGAATTTGGTTTAGAATAAAGAACAGAATCTGGAGTAGGAGAGGGCGAGGTAGAAGTTGAAAATATCAGTATATTTTAAAATCTGTCTGTAAGTGTTCCCATTTACAGTGCATCTGTGTCCAAAAGTGGGACCTTTCTAATTGATAAAATAATCTTCAAACAAACCAGCTCCACCCTCTGCTCCTGCCTAAATTCACATCTTGTGTTCATCTCTTACTGTCAGGGCCTAGCTGATTGACTTACTCCTGAAATATCTTTATATTGCTTACATCCAGGCTTGTGAATCTTTGTAACCTTCAGAATACCTTCAGCATCCAGCTCTGTCTTGATCACTCTTTTGTCAAAGCTCTTATTCGTGTCGTCATCTCCTATTCTGTGCTTTTGCTAAATCCTGATTCACCAACTTCTGTCTTTCTGTTTCTTGAATCTCAACTCCTCTTACCTGCAGATTTGTTTTTTCGTTGCTCCTCCAGTACCAGACTAATTCTCTCTGTGGTAGGTGGAAGGTCTTCCCACCTCCCCTCACCCTCAGGCAGTTTTTCCCATCTGGAAAAGCCTCCCAGCTCTTCTGTGGTCAGTTGTCCTCCAGACTCTCCTTAAAATCCCGACTCAAGATCCATCTTTTCCCCTTGGCCTATGGCTTTCAATCCTGTTCTCTAGTTCAACAATCAAGTTCTACTCCCTGAATTTCCAGGTTTCATGCTCAGTCATTCTTCCTGTGGCTTCTATTTCCTTCACCACTGGTGTATTGGAGCTACAGTTACCACTTGGAACATATATTATACAAGAGGAAAAAAAAGGAGTGCTTGTGGCACCTTAGAGACTAACAAATTTATTTGAGCATAAGCTTTTGTGAGCTACAGCTCACTTCATGGGATGCATTTGTTAGTCTCTAAGATGCCACAAGTACTCCTTTTTCTTTTTGCGGATACAGACTAACACGGCTGCTACTCTGAAACCTGATATTATCCAAGGTATTATTGGTGGTAATTGTTGCAAAAAGATTCAGTGACGGTTCTGTGTGGTTCAGCCTGTTAAAAATAAAGTGCCTAGTAGTTTACACCAACAGTTCTGGGAACCAAAATTCAGTCCCTTTTTAGCTGCCTCTTAAAAACACTGCAACATAGAATTCTTGTGTCTTTTGGGGCTGGGCAGGCAAAAAAGGGTTTTGGTTTACAGGTTTGTTACAAATTGAGGCTGTAGGGCACCCACTCAGACCTGATGTGATAAAATCATGAGAGTTGGAAATACACAAGTCTCGCAGTATTTGGTATTCTGAAAGTCCTCAGTTCCTAGAGTCAAGTGATTGTGTGAAAATTTCAGCATTTTTTAAAGAAAAAAGGTAAATTTGTAGCCTTCCTGATTTCAGGGAAGATCTTGAAAACTTGACTCAATGTATTTCTTTAAAAAACAAAAACTTGCGATTATTTTGAATGCCTGTGATTGGCATTACTACTGAGTGCTCTTTATGGCCTGCTCGGTCCTAGTAGTTCATATTGAACATTCTCTTCGGATGCGAAACACTGTAATTTCTGCTTAGTGATGGTCTTGGATCCTGTTTTTCTCCCTATTAACCTATGGGGGTAATGGGAGAAAACTGATGCAGACAATTCCTTTGGTGTAGTAGCTAAGCACAGTCTTTGATACATTCCTGCTGCAGTGCAAGGTTCTTTGCTGGCATTGCATTATGAGCAGTGCACACTGACCATTCTTGTAGTCTAATTCCCCTGATGCTTCCCAAATAATTGATTATTTAATTCTTGGAGTATGAATCGTCCAGCAGATTTGGTGATTTATTGTTGAATACTCATGGAGCACGCTATTAATCATTCTGGTTTGTAATCTGGTCAGATGTTCTTTCCCAGGGATTTGTTACTGGGCCTGTCTACTTAATTTTTACTGTTTTTGATTTAGAGGGAAAAAAAATCTTTTTTTTGGACAATGCGGAGAGAGATGGTTGATGGGGGTAAGCAGGAAGTACTGAGCCATGAGGATGATGATTGTTCAGGAAAAACAGGTCTGTGATTGATCTGATTGATCATTGAAGAGAGCAGAGTGCGTGCGTGTGTGTGAGTGAGGGGAAGAAACTGTGTGTATACATGCAATCTACTATTCAGGGCTTCAGGTGCCTCTGACAGATATTTGAAACAAATCATAAAACCAGCAGCCTCCTCTTATCCCCAAACAAGAAAATAGTAATAAAAAATTAACAACTGGAGGAAAACAATAGCCCACCCTGCCCACCAACCACATCCCTCCTTGCTTCTTTCTCTCCTCTAAGCCTTGGAGAAATGGCTGGACTTTGAAATAGGCCCAGAAGGCGGACAGATGTAGCTATTTCTCACCAAGGTGGGGAGAGGAGTTTTGTAATGCCTTTTTGCTGTGCCAGTTGCCTCTCGTTCCCATTGCCTTGTGGTCATCTGTTCTTGCTTGCTGCTGTTCACAGTTTGCCTGATTTTGTTTTTTGGATTGCATAGATGCATTAACTGATTTTTTAGAAGTGCTTTCCCTTCCCCTGGCACCTTTTTGTGCTCTGGTGAGTAAATAGTCATCTGAGAGAACTCTGTTGACAAGCAGTAAGCATACTGGCAGATGTCAGCAAATAAGTGGATCTAGGCTTTTCTATTGCTTTATAATTACCCTCCCTGCCCCTGCAAAAAAAAAAAAAAAAAAAAATCTATAAAATGCCAAGTTTCAAGGACTCTGTGGCTTACAGTACATTTTAGTTGTTATTCCTGCCCTGAAGCGACTCTGGATTGGACATCTGTGATTCCTCAAGGACTACTAGATAAAGAGTGTACGAGATTTGTAGTGCTGGCTTCTCTTTCTAACTTTTATATTGCCGTATTCTGCAGAAGTGGATTTTAAAGGTTATTTGCCATGTAATTTGAAGCTGTATCCCCAGGTCTCCTGTATTCTCTGTCTCGCTTTGTAGCTCTTTGCTCTCACATAGCAGCAAAGGGCAATTACTTGAATAGTTGGTTCACATGCACGCAGTATAAAATTGCAGAGCTGATGGAGGTGATAGTCTTCAATGTTCCAGTTGTGCCCTTTCTGGTACTTTGTCAGGCAATGGAGATGCCTTCTTGAACAGTTACTCTTATAAATGCAATTAGGGCACCTAAGGCCTGGGAATTATGCGTCCTGCCTCTTCTCCATGATTCTATTCTTGAGTTTGTCTTTTTCTCCCTACCCTTCATTGCTTGCCTTCTGACATTCTGGCACACTTCCATGCAGCTGGGAGGGAAGGGATGGTTACTATCATCTCACATCATTTCATGAGCTGGCTTCTCAGATCACGAAGAGTATTTAGAACTCTTTACCACCAAGAACTTAGCATGGGGTTGATTGCAGAGTTGCTTAAGGCCAGTCCTGAAGCTGTATCTCTTAAATAGTGTTGCAAGATTCAGCTGGTATGCACTCCATCCTCTGCATCCTAATATAGTTCACTTCCACAGCCCTGTGTGGCAGTCGTCATTCTTCCGGGAGAGGTGGACTGGTGGGCCCTCCCTTTACTTGCACGGGGCTAGTTTGCTCCCCATGGCAATTCAGTCCCTGGCCTTTCTGTTGAGACTGCGAATTACTTAGATTGTAAGCTCCTTGGGGCGGGGTCCATCTTTTTGTTCTGCGTTTGTACAGTGGGGTCCTGGTCCATCCTCATAGGCATAGGATAATACAAATAATAATTTCTACGGCGCTAATTGTGGTGGTGTGTTGTGATTTGGGATGGTCATCGACTAGAAACTGCTCTGAAATGACAAACCCATAGCACATAGGTCATTGGATAGTAAACTGTTTCAGACCAAGGCTGGATTTGAACTGTTGACATGAGATGAAAGGCTTGTTTAGAACTGCCAGACCCTGAACTATCTTGTATTCTTTGACCCTGCTTGCCTGTGGGCTGAAATGCTGCATGTGGGGCCAGGTCAGCCAATATCTTTCTGTGTTCCAAGGACGATTATGCAAGCGGTAATCTTTGCCTTCTTTAATTCTGCCCTTGGCCAGAAGTGAGAGGTCATTATATGTTTCCCACTTCTTATTTCATGCATACAGGGATGAAGTACAGTGTTTCTGATACAGTTATACCTGACCCATACCATTCTAAACAAAGGCTAACTTCTCTGGCATAAAGTCTTAATCTCAGACTGCACCGAATCTGTTTATTTTGATAGATTAGTAAAGTGACATAGGTCAATGTGTAAACCTTTATTTTTATTTTTAACAAGCTTGTTTTTACAGAAACCTAGGAGAAAAATAAATGTTTCCAGGAATTGTTTTCATGTCTAATTGTAATAGTTTATTTTTAAGGGCGTGGCATTCCCTTGCATTGTATTTAACCCAAATATCTTGCTCATGTATGAGAACTAGGACTCAAAATGAAATGTAAATTTGGATTGGTTTTAGTTTTAACTATATAAGGTAGGTGGTAGTAATCACGTCAAGAAATCTGTTTTCAAAATATTTTTATCCTATCAAATTTTTTCTTTCAAGGAACAGAAATTGGCAGGTGGGATATTGAGATTCAGTGTGTGCTTCTTTGTAATGTATCTTTTATCGTCCATCTCCAGGGTGCACTCCTAGAAAGTGTGGAAGAGGCATAACGGACGCAGTAATTACCAGGGAGGAAGCTGAAAGAATCCGTAGGTAATTTTTCTTTTAGCCTTAAATTACCTTCGTCGCATTGGACTAGAGGCAAGTGGGATTACATTGAAAGAGTTTACAGCATGTCATTGGTGCAGAGGCCATTAGCTGAGGACGAAAGCTAACAGTTCAGGGTGCTAAAATCTTTTCCAAAGTCTTTTTCTATTTTGGAACTGGCTGCTCTAGTCATCTGGGACAGACTCTCTGTCTTATTCATTGGAGGTTGGAAGACTCGTATCCCAGTGGAAGGAAATATGGGATTGTCCTGGATTGAATTAGAGATTTTCATTTGCTCCATTGTTCCCAATCAGACTTTCCCCCATTTTTTGTAACCCTATCTCCTTTCTGTGCATAGTAGTAGCTATGAACTGCTGTGAGCTATGAGCTAGAGCTAACAAAATGCAGTAAGGCAGATGGCTTCCTCTATGACTCCAAAGTGCAGTGCTGTGGTCAAGTGCTAAGAGATGCTTCAACTTGACACAGCTAGGCAGGTGAATAGCCTAACTGAATACCAATTGCTTTCAGTAACCAAACACTAGGGGCTGTCTGATTGATGTGGTCTGTATTATAAACTATGGGTTGACTGAGAACATTGCTTCTAAGGCTATGTCAACACTAGCACTTTTGTTAGTAAAACATGTGTCGGTCAGGGGTGTGAAAAAACACTCCCCCTCCCTTTCCCGCATCTGATGTAAGTTTCACCAACAAAAGTGCTGGTGTGGACAGCATTATGTCGGTGGGAGTCGCTCTCCTGCTGACGTAGCTACTGCTGCTTGTGGGGGGTGGTTTAACTATGCCGGCAAAGAGAGCTCTCTCCCACTAGCATAGAGCAGCTTCATGGGAGACCATACAGTGGCACAGCTGTAGTGGTCTAACTGTGCCGCTCTAAGGTCTGTAGTGTAGACATAGCTTTAAGTCTCCCAGCCCCATGCTGATGCACAATTAGTATAGATTCCAGTCCTCACATATTGTAATGGCTTGTTCACCAGCCAAGTCAAAGGTTCATCCCTTTCAAATTCTGGTCTCTTGTTTTTGATACACCAGTATAATGTAGAGATTTTGTATTATTGCCCTTAGAATCGAAATATAGGCCTCTTCACATTAGTCCTGTTTGGCAGGATATCTTTGGAAGCCAGGTTTTTAAAAAATTTTTTATAAGCGTCTTTGGGATTCCCGCAAGAGGGCTGAGAAGCACATTGCAGCCGCCTTCTTGTAAGCAAGTGTTCTACCCTTCTTGATGTCATGGGTTTATTTGCCTGCTTGTGACTTGTAACTGCAAGATCATAAGGATTTCAAGCAAATGACAACTCTCTTCACCAATGCACATTAAATGTGTTGTGTTGGCTAATATTTATCCAACAGCTGTACATTGTAAATTATATTTTTAAGGACAAAGAGGTCTGGCTGTAGTTCTAATTTGAGACTGTTGTTTCACCTGCAGAATAGCGGAGAGGGGACTGTCCTTAGGAGGATCTGATGGAGGGGTGAGCAGCATCCTGTTTCCTTTTACATTCTTCTGTTGTCAAGGCAAGATTTTCAGGTTTTAAATGCATTTTTGGGAAGGGGCAAGGGGAGGAAGTAGAATGGATAATTTCTCTGGTTTCCATGCTGATTTGACAGGATCTCCTCATGGAAATGTTGGTCTTTCTCAGTAGTAAAGATCATGGCATTTCCATTATAACTTACTCATTCCCTGTTGTTCAGTTTGTAAATATAACACCTATGCTATACTCTGCAGTCTGGTGCATGGTAGTATGCTATGGACATGGATGCTATTAACTACAGCAGTGGTGCATTGATTTCTGACTCCTGGTTCTTCAAAACTGTGCCTCTAAAATAAACTTAGATCAGTTTTGAGGTAACATGAAACACATATTTGGTGCCTCAAGAAGACCTTTTGAAAAACATTGTTTAAAAACAATTCTCTTCCTTTGATGTACACTTCCTTTCATTTCTCTTCCCTCCCTCTTTATTCCTCAGCATATTTGTGTGAGGAGTAGAATCTTTAGTTCTGAAGAGTTGGCTGCTTATTCCCCACCTATATTGGTAGTCTGTGACATCCCAGTTTGTGGTAGATAATGATTTGATTGTTAAAGCCTGGTATGACTACATGCCTGCTTAAAGTTAAGCTAAGCACCTGCTTTCGTCTTCTGCTGAATTAGGACTAGAAAGGAAATGCGCAAGGAGCTGATAGAATTTTGAGAAACTCTTCTGTCATTTTCATGCAGATATCCTTGTCGGTAAGCAATGAGGGAAATGAGACACACGAACAAAAATTGTTTCTAAATCATGGGTCCAAGTCTATTCCTAGGAGGCCTCAGTATAGCAGTCCTTTAATGAGGACTGCCCCAAAACCCCATGGAGAACAACCACTCATCTGGGAAGAAGAAAAGGAGGACTTGTGGCACCTTAGAGACTAACAAATTTATTTGAGCGTAAGCTTTCGTGAGCTACAGCTCACATCATTCGATGAAGTGAGCTGTAGCTCGCGAAAGCTTACGCTCAAATAAATTTGTTAGTCTCTAAGGTGCCACAAGTCCTCCTTTTCTTTTTGCGGATATGGACTAACATGGCTGCTTCTCTGAAACCTGTCATCTGGGAAGAGTTCTCTGTCCCCCAGGTTTGGAGAAAGTAGATTGTGACCTGCCTCTGCAGAAATGGAAGAAGACTCTTGTTTTTTGGCAATACACATTGGCTAGGTTTTGGAAGAGTAATAGAGAAGTTAGGAGGGGAAGGAGTTAAATGTTAAATTTTAAAAAAAAGCCCTTATTTACTCAGACTACTAATACCGTTTGCTTTTTCCTGCAGTTTATGCTACTTTTGGCTGTTGTACCCTTTATTTTTCCTGACTCTTTTTTCAGCTGTTTGTAATCCCAGTTTACTTTCCCTTCAGTTTCTCTTACTAACCATGTGACACAACTCTCCAGCCGCAATCCTTGCACAGATGGAGTGACGTACAAGACCTGTGGAAATGCAAGATATGTTTACCAAAGATTCCTTTATTTTTCAGGCAGACTTTGTTTCAATGTAATGCCAACAGACTCCAGTCGTCAGCAGGCAGGATCGAACCGGGGACCTCTGGAGCCTAGTGCATGAGGCTCTACCACAAGAGCTAAAAGCCAATTTGCTCTTAGCTAAAGCTGTAGAGCAGACTCATTTAACTCTCTCTCTAAGTGGTCTGGGTGCCACTAGATGGGGCAGAACACCATACCCAAGGAGGTGTGTGAATTACATAAGCACTCGGATCATCATGTCTGTCTCAGATCTATGGATTTGTCTTTGTCCTTTGCAGTGTAGAAATATAGTTGTAGCTACAAAATTAATAGTTTGATTAACTACTGAATAAATGACTTCATTTTGTCTTGTTTTAGTCAAAGCAAGGAAAAGCTTGGAGTAATACTTGTTTTCCTCCTGTATCCCATTTCTGTCCATCCTTTTTATGAGTAGTTGCTGGATATAGGTTTCTTTCTGTTGGATGTCTGTTTCTGTGTAATATGATTCAATCATACAGTTCCAGTCTACTAACCTGGAACCTAGCCTTTGCCACACAAATTTTCTTTTTCTCTAATGGCAAAAACCCAGTAATCCTTACTTTAACAAAGTCCCCATTGAAATTATTGGGAGTTTTGCTTGAGTAAAGATGGAAAGATTTGGTCCTGAGAGACAAGGTTCTTGCTTTAAAGCCAATTTCCCCAAGTGTCGGTGTAACCCTGTGGGTAGAGTGCAAAGAACTGTCTAAGGGAATGTAAACAGGCCTCTCACTTGTCCTCTAAAGTTTCAGCTTTCATTTTTAACCCACCCCCATAAATCTCCAGTTTATGGTTGTGACGAAAACCTTGAAAACGCAAGCTGAGAGTAACCAATGCAGAGATGCCTTCCCAACTTTTCAGAGATCCTGAAACAAAAACTCTCGGGTGTGAACTGCTTCATTTCAATGGATTCTAACTCAGATACCAGCAATGTTAATTTAAAAGACAAAATTCTTAATTATTTCACTGCTTACCAAAGCATGTAACAAAAGATAGGAAACATCTTATTCAGGATCCTGTGTATCCCACAATTCAGTAGTTGTGGAATTTGCCACAGAATTCACCCCACTGCTGCAGAATTGTGCTCCAGAATCTCAGCTTTCATTAAAATATGAAATTATTTCTAGACCTTGTGGTTGCAGAGAGAACCTCAAACATGAACCAAAACATATGTTATAGCTGTCTTGTTGCCCTGCTGGGATTTGCGTGTAGCTGTCTCTTGTTCTGCAGATTTCCCCATAATAGGGAGTTTAATTGGATTACAGTGCACGTCTCTGATGCTGTTTTTTGAAGCAATGAATTGGGGTAGCAATGAATTGGGGTTGGAGAGAGATGGAATTCAGCTTGTTGCCATGGAATGGGGGAGACAGAAATGTGGGCTGATGAGCTAGGCATCCTGGAAAAGAGGGCAGTAGCTGAGGCCGGGGGAAATAAGATGGCTACAAACTTCCTTATTCCCTGGTGCACTTGGGAGGGAAGGAGGTTCTGAGCTGGGAGCCAAAGCCTGGGGAGTGGAGCTGAGCCATTTGGAGAACATAATGAAAAACGCATTGTCTAAATCAAGATAGAAAATAATGATCAACAAACGTTTCCCAATGAGTATTTTCAACTTTGATCCGTAGCTGGGTGTTGTGGGGGTGGACGACATGGAAATGAAGATGGGTTTGGTGTCAGTAGAATAAATTAATGCAACTATGGAACTGAATATAACGTCCAGGGGGGTTTCTCAATTCCAATCTATTCCTTAGAACATATACTAACCTTGCTCTGCATTTAAATATGTATACTAGTTTATGGCAGAGGATGTAAAAGTATCTGACATCACCTACCTTTCTTTGCTTCAAGTAACACATAGCATCTTTATTTAATGTTCAGACACATTCTAAAGCAAGAAAGTCAGGGATTCCTTGTAGGTATGACTTATCATTCAGAGTTTTTCCAGATTATATTTGAACCTGATTGAGATATATGGAGTCAGTAGCTCCTTTGTTTTGTCATCATCCCACAAAATATGTTGCTTTCCGTGATGTTAAGTTTAGGTAGTAATAGAAATGGTATTTGGATTGTCTTTCAGAAGAACAGGTTTCAGAGTAGCATCCGTGTTAGTCTGTATTCGCAAAAAGAAAAGGAGTACTTGTGGCACCTTAGAGACTAACACATTTATTAGAGCATAAGCTTTCGTGAGCTACAGCTCACTTCATCGGATGCATTTGGTGGAAAAAACAGAGGAGAGATTTATATACACACACACAGAGAACATGAAACAATGGGTTTATCATACACACTGTAAGGAGAGTGATCACTTAAGATAAGCCATCACCAACAGCAGGGGGGGGAAGGAGGAAAACCTTTCATGGTGACAAGCAGGTAGGCTAATTCCAGCAGTTAACAAGAATATCAGAGGAACAGTGGGGGGTGGGGTGGGAGGGAGAAATACCATGGGGAAATAGTTTTACTTTGTGTAATGACTCATCCATTCCCAGTCTCTATTCAAGCCTAAGTTAATTGTATCCAGTTTGCAAATTAATTCCAATTCAGCAGTCTCTCGTTGGAGTCTGTTTTTGAAGCTTTTTTGTTGAAGTATAGCCACTCTTAGGTCTGTGATCGAGTGACCAGAGAGATTGAAGTGTTCTCCAACTGGTTTTTGAATGTTATAATTCTTGACGTCTGATTTGTGTCCATTCATTCTTTTACGTAGAGACTGTCCAGTTTGGCCTATGTACATGGCAGAGGGGCATTGCTGGCACATGATGGCATATATCACATTGGTAGATGCACAGGTGAACGAGCCTCTGATAGTGTGGCTGATGTGATTAGGCCCTATGATGGTATCCCCTGAATAGATATGTGGACAGAGTTGGCAACGGGCTTTGTTGCAAGGATAGGTTCCTGGGTTAGTGGTTCTGTTGTGTGGTGTGTGGTTGCTGGTGAGTATTTGCTTCAGATTGGGGGGCTGTCTGTAAGCAAGGACTGGTCTGTCTCCCAAGATCTGAGAGAGCGATGGCTCGTCCTTCAGGATAGGTTGTAGATCCTTGATGATGCGTTGGAGGGGTTTTAGTTGGGGGCTGAAGGTGATGGCTAGTGGCGTTCTGTTGTTTTCTTTGTTGGGCCTGTCCTGTAGTAGGTGACTTCTGGGTACTCTTCTGGCTCTGTCAATCTGTTTCTTCACTTCAGCAGGTGGGTACTGTAGTTGTAGGAATGCATGATAGAGATCTTGTAGGTGTTTGTCTCTGTCTGAGGGGTTGGAGCAAATGCGGTTATATCGTAGCGCTTGGCTGTAGACAATGGATCGAGTGGTATGATCTGGATGAAAGCTAGAGGCATGTAGGTAGGAATAGCGGTCAGTAGGTTTCCGATATAGGGTGGTGTTTATGTGACCATCGCTTATTAGCACCGTAGTGTCCAGGAAGTGGATCTCTTGTGTGGACTGGTCCAGGCTGAGGTTGATGGTGGGATGGAAATTGTTGAAATCATGGTGGAATTCCTCAAGAGCTTCTTTTCCATGGGTCCAGATGATGAAGATGTCATCAATGTAGCGCAAGTAGAGTAGGGGCATTAGGGAACGAGAGCTGAGGAAGCGTTGTTCTAAGTCAGCCATAAAAATGTTGGCATACTGTGGGGCCATGCGGGTACCCATCGCAGTGCCGCTGATTTGAAGGTATACATTGTCACCAAATGTGAAATAGTTATGGGTCAGGAAGGCAGCCTTCACTTCAGCTGTAGATCTAGTTTTATATTGTGCCCAAGATCCCACACCTGGAATTATTTCCTAGTTCCTCCTTGGTCACTTTTTGTAAGATTTTTTTTTTTTAATTAGGTGAAAGGAAGGTTCTGAGGGCTCTGAAAATAATTCATAGAGCAGTAGATGATGGGGCAGCCCACTGAACCTCTTGCATTTTACATAAGTATTCCCACTTATGCTATAGTAACAAAACTTAGCATTTATATAGTATGTTACGTGTTCAAAGCACTGTATAATCATCCTCACAGCCCCACATTTTGAGGCAGTATTTTATTATTGTATTTGAAGGGAACATTGAGTTCATTCTTGAGGAATTCCACCATGATTTCAACAATTTCCATCCCACCATCAACCTCAGCCTGGACCAGTCCACACAAGAGATCCACTTCCTGGACACTACGGTGCTAATAAGCGATGGTCACATAAACACCACCCTATATCGGAAACCTACTGACCGCTATTCCTACCTACATGCCTCTAGCTTTCATCCAGATCATACCACTCGATCCATTGTCTACAGCCAAGCGCTACGATATAACCGCATTTGCTCCAACCCCTCAGACAGAGACAAACACCTACAAGATCTCTATCATGCATTCCTACAACTACAGTACCCACCTGCTGAAGTGAAGAAACAGATTGACAGAGCCAGAAGAGTACCCAGAAGTCACCTACTACAGGACAGGCCCAACAAAGAAAACAACAGAACGCCACTAGCCATCACCTTCAGCCCCCAACTAAAACCCCTCCAACGCATCATCAAGGATCTACAACCTATCCTGAAGGACGAGCCATCGCTCTCTCAGATCTTGGGAGACAGACCAGTCCTTGCTTACAGACAGCCCCCCAATCTGAAGCAAATACTCACCAGCAACCACACACCACACAACAGAACCACTAACCCAGGAACCTATCCTTGCAACAAAGCCCGTTGCCAACTCTGTCCGCATATCTATTCAGGGGATACCATCATAGGGCCTAATCACATCAGCCACACTATCAGAGGCTCGTTCACCTGCGCATCTACCAATGTGATATATGCCATCATGTGCCAGCAATGCCCCTCTGCCATGTACATTGGCCAAACTGGACAGTCTCTACGTAAAAGAATGAATGGACACAAATCAGACGTCAAGAATTATAACATTCAAAAACCAGTTGGAGAACACTTCAATCTCTCTGGTCACTCGATCACAGACCTAAGAGTGGCTATACTTCAACAAAAAAGCTTCAAAAACAGACTCCAACGAGAGACTGCTGAATTGGAATTAATTTGCAAACTGGATACAATTAACTTAGGCTTGAATAGAGACTGGGAATGGATGAGTCATTACACAAAGTAAAACTATTTCCCCATGGTATTTCTCCCTCCCACCCCACCCCCCACTGTTCCTCTGATATTCTTGTTAACTGCTGGAATTAGCCTACCTGCTTGTCACCATGAAAGGTTTTCCTCCTTCCCCCCCCTGCTGTTGGTGATGGCTTATCTTAAGTGATCACTCTCCTTACAGTGTGTATGATAAACCCATTGTTTCATGTTCTCTGTGTGTGTGTATATAAATCTCTCCTCTGTTTTTTCCACCAAATGCATCCGATGAAGTGAGCTGTAGCTCACGAAAGCTTATGCTCTAATAAATGTGTTAGTCTCTAAGGTGCCACAAGTACTCCTTTTCTTTTTGCGAATACAGACTAACACGGCTGCTACTCTGAAAATTGAGTTCATTATCAATGAATGCCAACTCTGCTCGTGTAAAGCTCATCATTCTTTCATTACTGTATCAGCTACCATTGTGTTGTGGATCTGTATTTTGTGTTAATGTAACAGTTGATTTGGGCACAGTTTTGAATAAAGTTAGGCACATATATTCCCTTTGAATTGGCCAAGGGAGCATTCATTGGATTATTGATTTATCTGAGGACAAGGGACTCTTCTCAACATGAAGGATAATTGCCTTATGTGACATCGTATCATCTTGATTGGCAGCTATTAGAGAAACAGTTTGGCTGTGGGCTGCTTCAACTCAAATTATGTTGAATGCTGGAGGCGGCTCTTGCTTTTCAGCAGATTGGTAACAGATTGCTTCACTTGAAAGAATCAAGTGTAAATATCCCTTATCCAAGTGCTGCTAGCTTTAGTGAGTGGTTTGCAAATAATTGCATCAAGTTCGTGCCCTCATTGTCCTGCCATAAAGTGATTTTATTCCTAACCTGGGGTCCTCTGTGTCCTCAGCCCCCATCTTCCTCCCCAACTTTGGGTTTTCTGGTCTCCTGACTGCAGGCCTGATCTTAGGACGTATTCTCGCACTGGTCCCTTAACCCAGAGAGTTCCATTGAAATGCAATCTCATTTATTTTCACCACAGACTTATTTTTTTTTCCAGTGGACTGAGATTTTGGGTCATCTGCCTTCATGATGATTTGCTGAAGCTTTACTCCATCCTTTTTCATGTCAGTAGAGGGGAGGCCTATGGACATAAGTTCTTTAACTCTCACTTTCTTACTCTTAAGCATTTTTTCCTCTACCTTTGCCCTGTCTTTTTGCTCCATCTCATTTAATGCTTGTGCTTGCATTTCCCACACCATTAGCCAAAAAGCTCTCAGCTGTTAGGCCAGATTATGATGTGTTGTGTCTGATGTTGGTGATGTCCAGACAAAAGTGTCTTATTTCATTAGAGCCTTTCATCCTCCCCTCTTTTTCTGATGGTTTAGAGACTGCTTTACATTTTATTTCATATAGCTGTTCTTTCTGCCTACCAAAAAAACTGCACGCATGTTGGACTGGATTTGAATGAGCCTGCTTCTTAAATTTTCTTAGGGCTTATAAAGTGTGTTGGATGACTCTGTCCAGTTGCACATCCTTTGGATAGCTGTTAACTTTTAAATCTTTCATATAAACCCTTTTCCTCCCTTTTAATTTTTTAGACCTCTTTTTAGCCAAATTGATCTCTCCACAGTTTGCAATTGTCCTCCTGATGGGAGTTGCTTCGTATTAAGATGTAGACTCTATTCCAGCTCTCTTAACTTTCTATACCCCTTCATTGTTTTTTCACAGCTAGACACACCTGATATTGCCTGCCATGCCTTTTAGTTTAGGAGTCACTGAGATTCAGGGTATTTTTTTTGGCTGGACACGATATCATGACTTATTGTACTAAACTCAAAGAATTGATGTTCTCTGGCCTGTCAGTTTCTCCTCCCTTTATGTCTGTCATCCTTTTCCCCTCTGTTGGTGAATTTTAAGTGTAAGACTTGACTTTTTTCCACCCTCATATGTTAGGAAATTCCCAGCAAACTTCTGAACTGCTGAAGTCACCAAGTTATAGAGCTAAACTTTTTCTCCTGTCTCCCTCAGTAATGATTCATGGATAAATATTCAAAGATTTTAAGGCTGGCAGGAACAATTACGATCATTTTTCCTGACCTCCTGCATGACACAGACCAGAGAACTTCACCCACTTATGTGCTGCTTCTGAACCATGATTAATTTCTCTACAGACTGATTCTCAAATAGCTATGCTCATCATTCTTTTATTTTATTGACAGGTTTCAGAGTAGCAGCCGTGTTAGTCTGTATTCGCAAAAAGAAAAGGAGTACTTGTGGCACCTTAGAGACTAACAAATTTATTAGAGCATAAGCTTTCGTGAGCTACAGCTCACTTCATCGAATGCATCCGATGAAGTGAGCTGTAGCTCACGAAAGCTTATGCTCTAATAAATTTGTTAGTCTCTAAGGTGCCACAAGTACTCCTTTTTATTTTATTGTCATTCTTGGCATGACTGCCATTTGCCTTCATTTAGTTTTTAGTTGCTTCTCTACAAAGACAGTGACCTTTGCTTTTCTATGCCTCTCTTACACTGTGTTCCCACTTGTGTTTAATGTTCCAGTTGTGATTCATTCCTTCATGGCTCTGTAATTACTGTTCTCATCACTTTTCTCCAACGTAAATTAAACTCATTCTGTTGATTACTGGTGCTATTGGCATTTGTGCAGAGAGACCAGAGAGCAGTCTCTTTTCCTCCTCCCATAGTCGCCTCTCTGTTCCTGGTTCATGGCCCTGGAGTATCTTTATAGCCCCTGAGTTGCTGTTAGCTCTTTATTTCCCAGTGATGGGGCAGGGACTCTGCATCCTATAACAAACACTTCTCTTCCCCATTTCTTGTCCCTTACATTGCCTGCGGGTCACAAATTGGTTCTTCACATATATTAAGCATCTTACTACCCCTTTGTAAGTAGCTGCCACATCACTTTTGGCAGTGTACATCTTCCATCTTGCTTTATGTCCCTCCCAGTTATATCCTGCTGTTGCCTGGACTATTCCTTTTCCTTGTCGATTAGAGGGAATAGTCTGGATTCTTCCACTGCTGGCTCACTGTTTCCATGGCTCATCTGCTAAAGCACACTCCACCAGCCCTTTTTCTAGCTCTGAAAGCTGAACTGATCACCTCTGAGGTGCTTCTTAATTCTCTGTAAGCGCTAAAATTGGCTCTCCTTGATGCCTGCCTGCCTACACCTTTCGCAACCTGTCTTGACCTTTCTGCTAACTTGCGTGTCCCTAACCAATGGTCTCACACAAAAAAGTGCTGTTAGTACGGTTTCTAAGATTCCTCCAAGGAACTGTTTGAACCCTATTTCTTTCCTTTAGTGGGAATTAAAGCCCAGCCTTAGCAGTTAGGGTATGAGTCATCTTATACAGCTTGCAGAATTGTAGCAGGATTAAAGGAACAAAGCAAGATTTTTCATGACATAAAGACTTGACCCTGTCTAATCAGCGAGAAACATTAAATCTGTATCCAGTGCAAATGTGCATCAGAAACCATGGCAAAATATTGATTTAACTGTGGTAACCTGTGTTTTCTGGAATCTGACTGGGAACTTCTACATGAGTTAGATTTCATGTGCTTTGTACCTGATGAACCTAGGCAGCACAGTGGATGAACACTTCATCTCTTGTACTTCTTCTTTCAAGATTCAAACTGAGGTGGAGGATGAAATGTGGAATTTGTTTTGAGAACTGAGCACGACTACATACAGTTGTGCCTGGCAGTGTCTGGTTCTGCTCAGAAGGAGTTGCCGATGTAGAACTGCCATTACTTTTCACACACAAGCATAGGAGTGTTGATATAGAAAATCAGACAGGTTCTGAGCAATACCAACCTCTCCACCTAAAATCAGGAGTCTGTTTTGTTTTGTTTTTTCCTTTTGGGCAGCTTGTGTCCATGCAGTTTCCCTTCAGATAACTACTTTTTTAAATAACCATTTGTCAAAGGGGGAAAACAGTTTGTGTGTGTGTGTGTGTGTGGGGAGAAAGCTGAGTCATTGGGGTAAAGGACAAATATTTATTTGTTGACATCTGTTTAACAGACAGTGTTCAAAGCAAGGGTCAGACGTCCCTTTTGTCACGGCTTTAAAGTGAGGAGTGAGTTCCTTTTGTCATCAGTGTTGCTGAGCACCTGCAAATCTCAGTTCAGTGTTGTCTCCCCAGTATGAAGATGATAGACAAAGAAACCACTAACAAGGCTTGGGGATATGAAGATGTCTAAATTTGTGCTTCATTCTTTTAAGGGAAGTCCGGAATCTTCTAGTAGAAATTCTGTTCAATGGCAGAAGGGAAATTTGTTCTATTATAATCACTCTCTTAAAAGGTGGGTGGAAAGTGTTAGCAGTTTGTACAAGCTTTATGAAGGCTTTCATGCTGGGCTTGTTGAGCTGAAGTGAGGTGTGACGTATCTGGATCAGAGCGCTGAGATTTGTTTGGGTGTAGTGTTGCCATAGTCTTCCTCCACGCTAACTTCCCAAGTGTAAAAAATGGTACTGAAAGGCCAATAAGCGCCTAATGTTCTCAGATGGCTTTATGCGAAAATAGCTGTGATTCAACTTCTTTTCAGAACAGCAATTGAACAAATAAAAGCCCTGTGTATATGTATAATTGAGCCCTGAATGCCAAAGGCATATAAATCTCTTTTCCCTCTCTAAGGCAGTGCTGAGGGCTAGTCATTCCCTTCCCTGCTTCTTTTAGTCTCCTCCATCTGTCTTTCCAGGCTTCATATTGCAGCCATTATCTTCCCAGCTATGGGTATCTTTCATTTTTTGGGAGCCCATCCGCTGCCTTTTCATTAGCGGGACTGATCATTTTGGATCCCCTGCATTGTTGCAAGCCCATGATGCTTCAGGAAGCAAGAGGAAAATTGGTATTTTGAATGAATGCTTAAGGTAAATTGAAGTTGGGGAAGCAAAGGAGTTTTTTTTTTAAATTAAACCTACTTATTTAGCTATATGTCCTGCCATTCCTCGTTAAAACATTTCCTGGTCTTGTCTATAAAAATGCTTACAACCATTACAGAGCTTCTGTAGCAACTTCATAATTACGGCTGTACCTTAAGTTGTTGCACAGAAGTTGAGGTCCTAAATAAGACTATTACATTGAGGTTTGAGTAAAGCTTATTGCAGGAGCTCTCCTTGGGTGACTTTTGATGTAGGATGACTTGTCTACATTAGTCCTCTAAATGCTTTGGGGGGCTACAAGGGAGGAGCGGTCTGCGCACTTCAGGCCATGTCCATTTTAATAGCTTGATAATGTATGCACTTTAAGAGACTGGGGAAAATGCACGGATGGATGGTGGAAGAAGGATATTTCCTCATTGTGGGGGCTGAAGCAGAATCCATTGGGATTCCCCCATTTCAACCCCGAGCATTCAAAGCTTCCTGGTTGCAGCAACGCTTTCTGGCTAAGAGGCTGCATGTGGCTACTAGTGATGTCCTTGCCAAGCATGGTCCCAGAGGAATTGTGAGTGATGCAAAACCTTGCTATGAGGCTGGGGGAGACCCTGCAGCTGCATTTTTAGCTTAGATTGGTCAACAGTTTTGTGTATCCATATCCCGTACTGCCACTAGATAGCGCTGTCATCTAGATATGGCATCTTTGTACTTCAAATAACATGTAATGATAAAAATGTGGAATCTGGCCTAATGAAGGGCCATTAGAGCACTAGGACGTATCCTGCTGGAAAGATGGAGTTTGCATTGTGTATGGACAGATCACCTAGTGGTCTGACCATCATTGCCTGTGACCTATCCAAACAACTTGAGTGATCACAAGTCCAGTCACACAGGTAGCAAAGAGACCATGTATGTATCACTTTGAGAAGGGCAGGATTCCCCGGTGAGAATATTTAAGAATGTTACACATCAAAAGATGTCAGCTCATTTAACTGTCTCTTGCCGGTTGAACCCCTGCCTACACTGAAAATTACATTAGTTAAGTCAACTTTTTAAATCAGGTTCAGCTGATGCAGGCTAAACCTATTCTGATTTAGAAGTAAATCTTGATTTTAAAAATTGCCAGTGGAGAATCCACAATGAACCTTTATAAGTTGTTCCAATGGTTAATTGTCCTCACTTAAATATTTACATCTTTATTTCTGGTTCAATTTTTGTCTAGCTTTAGCTCCGAGCCATTGGATAGTGTTATACTTTCTCTGCTAGACTGAAGAGCCATTATCAAATACTTCATTCCCCATGTACATATAAACTGTGTTCAAGTCATCCTTTTAAGCTTAAATAGATTGAGCTCTTTTTGAGTCTAGCATTATGAGGCATGGTTTTTATCCCTTTAATCATTCTCTTGGCTCTTTGCTGAACTCTCTCCAATTTATTAACATTCTTCTTGAACTATGGGCACCAGAACTGGACACAGTATTCCAGCACTGGTTACACCAGTATCGAATATAGAGGTAAAATTGCTTTCTACTGCTACCTGAGATGTCCCAGTTTTTGAATCCAAGGATTACATTAGCCCTCTTGGCCACAGCATCACACTGGTAACTCATGTTCAGCTAATTATCTACCATGACCCGCAAATCTTTTTCAAAGTCGTTGCTTCCCAGGATAGAGTCCCCCATCTAGTAAGTATGTCCTACATTCTTTGTTCTTTGACAGAAACATTCACATTTAGACATATTAAAACGCACATTGTTTACTTGCTTCTGGTTAACCAAGCAATCAAAATCACTCTGTATCAGTGACCTATCCTCTTCAGTATTTACTGCTCCCTCAATTTTTGTCTTCCGTTATCAGTGATGACTTTTTCGTGCAGGACATTAATAAAAATGCTAAATAGTGTAGGGCCAGGAGCGGATCCCTGTTGGGACCCTCCTAGAAACACATTCATCCAATGGTGATTCCTTGTTTATAATTACATTTTGAGATCTATCAGTTAGTCAGCTTTTAATCCATTTAATGTGTGCCATGTTAATTTTATATCATTCTATTTTTTAATTGAAATGTTGTGTGGTCCCAAGTCAGGTACCTTTCAGAAGTCTGAATGAACGACATCACCATTATTATTTATCAACCAAACTTGTAATTTCAAACAACAAGATAGATCCTGTCAAACTAACTTGTACTGTTTTCTACAAACCCATATTGAATGGCATTAATTGTGTTACGCTTCTTTAATTCTTTATTAATTGAGTCCCATGTCAGCCGCCCCATTACCTTGTCTGGGACTGATGTCAGATTGACAGGCCTATAATTACCTGGGTCATCCCATTTATCCTTTTTAAATATCGGCACAACATTGGCTTTCTTCCAGTCTTCTGGAACTTCCCCAGTGCACCAAAACCTATTGAAGATCAATATTGATGGTCCAATGAGCTCCTCAGCTACCTCTTTTAAAACTCTTGGATGCAAGTTGTCTGGACCTGCTGATTTAAAAATATCTAACTTTTAGAAGCTGCTGTTTAACATTTTCTTGAGATACTAGTGGAATGGCAACAGCTGATGATATGGCATCATCTGTTTTGAGTTTCTGATGGCTTGATTCAGACTGAGGAAATAGATTGAATTTTCAGGATTGGGGAGAAAAATTGTAGTTACCTTCTAGGTCTTTAGTTTTTCATAACTAAAATGTTAGAAATGCAATAGCTACCATTGGCTCTAGGAGGATTTAACTTTTTGGCTTCACATTAATAACTGTTGTCTTAAACAGACTTTCTCTGTTTGTTTAATTTTACAATATTATCAATGTGAGTGAGGTGCAGGAGAGGCTCCTGGGAAATAAAATTTGCTGTTGTTTTGAGGGGAGGGAAAAGAAAAGGTTTAACTGAAGAAAAGGTATGGAGAGGATAGATACCAATGCTTCTCTGTCTAGGTACTTATGGTCCATACCACTGATATCTGAGTGCCTCACAAACATTAATGAATTAATACTCTCAGTGCCACTGTGAGTAAGAGGAGGTATCTCCATTTTTCAAATGAGGGTTTGAGGCACAGAGGGACTGACTTGCCCAAGATCGTGCAAGAAGTCTGTGGCAGGACCAGGTTTGAACTCGAATCTCTGGAGTCCCAATCCAATGCCTTCTCTTTTTCATTTGGATACCAAATTGGTAGGAGCCTTAGAAAGACCTACAAGAAAATAGCATTTAGCATTGTGTATCTGACTGTTGGGGAACAAATAATTCTGTTCGGAAGAGTGAGGGAAACGGCATTCAATGAGGATAGTTTGTAAGAAAGATGATTTAAATAATGGCATAAGCTTTTCCATGCTTATCAGTGTGTTTTTCCCCCCCCACCCCCCTTTTTACTTCTGTCTCCTTTCCCAGGCTTCAATCTTGGATTTGCACTCTGGAGCTCTTTCAGTGGGGAAGCATTTTGTTAATCTGTACAGGTAAAGTGGGAAAATGATTTACTGTCTCTCCTTTAGCCTCCTACACAACTTGGGTGTTCTACCTTCTCAAAATGCATAAGGACTCATGTACTAGGGATTTGATAGATTGTCAGTAGTTTCTTAGACCCTGTAAAAGCTTCTGTGGCTTTTAAATCTGACATAATTGTTATTGAACTGAGCTCTTAGGAAGCTATTAGTAATTTCATTTGTAAGATTTACCTTTGTGTAATACTGGATAACAAATTACTTCTAAGTCCATAGCTGTATTAATAGTAGAAGAAACACAGGGTTTTGCACCAGCCTTTTAAAAGGGAGAAATCCACATTCTTATTTTAAGGAATATTTTCTTTGCCTGGTAAATGCTATCAATATTTATTGAGTTTGGGTCCCTTTTTATTTAGTAATCTCTTAGAACAACACTTTAGGAGCTGTGCATCTCTTTAATCATCACATTCAAACAGTGGGAAGGTTTGTGGGGCTTTTGTATCAAGTTTAATTTATTGAATATTTGTGGAAAAGATGAAGGATAGATGGGGGATGCAGATGAGAAGATGCAGATTGGTAATGTCAAACAATCGGGTTCATAATCCCTCTTCTTAGACTCTCTCTTGTTTTTGTAGATACTTTGGGGATAAAATTCAAGAAGTCTTTACAGAAGAGGATTTCCAGTTATACCGGTAAAGGCGTTCAGTAATTGGAGATTGAACCAAAAATATAACTTCATTTTTTTTTTCTGAGTTGCCCTTTTGAAATGCCATGTTAACAAAATGTCCTCAATCCCACAAGATTTCCTACCTCTCCCATGCTAACAGCGAGAAACTCCTGTCCCAGCTAGGCCCATCCAGCTGATCTACTAATGCAACCAGAAAAGAAGGTGCTCTGCCTGAATCCAGAGGCTGGAGACACAGCACTGAGGCACATTGATGGAGGTCTAATGCGTTTTAGCTCTAGGCCCCGTTTCATGAGTGTTTTAGGATATGTATATTGTAACATATATGAAGGGAGTCCTGTCCTGTTGTATTGTTTGGGACAGAGCTTCAAATAATGATGATGAGAGGGAAGATCAAGACACTGAAATAGCTAAAGGGGAAAAGGCTCTTGAGTGTTCTGGTTGTCTGGCTAGAAAAGTAACACTCTTTTTCAGGGCCATAATATGAAATATTGCTGTAACGGAACATGCCTTGTGGTGGTGGTGTTTGTTCTTTTATACAGATTGACTCACTGACATGACTGGCACAGCATGTTTTAATATGTTTCCTATCTCTGAAGACATGTATAGCCAACATTTAGGAACAAGCCTTTTTACTTCTTTGCTGAATATTCATAGTAAATTAATTCTGATTTTCGTGGAATTTTGTGTAACTGTAGATCTTGACATGAACTGCAGAGCAGACTTGATTTGAAAATTTTGTATTCCAAATTTATTTAACTTGATCTTGTAATTCTCAGTGTATTTCTGTTGTCCTTATGGAAGAATATGAGCTCCCTCTAGTGGCTAAAGTATTATTGTTAAGAAGAGCTGAATGAAATTTTATTTTTTTCAGGTGGAACTTTTTTGCAGAAAAATGCATATTTGGGTTGACCGGAGCACTTTGCAAATTTGTTGTGGGTTCACCAAATTGTTACATCAAATAAATGAAAAATTTCCCAAAAAATTTAAACATTTAGTTTTGACATTTTTGAAATGAAACATTTTCCATTTTTGAATTTGCAATGACTTTGTTTAAAAATTTTTTCTTTTTTTTTAATTCACCTAAAAATACTTGAAATGGAAACGAAATATTATTTTTATTTTGGGTTGAACAAAACATTGTGTTTGACCCAAGACAAACTTTAAAAAAAAAAATTATTTCACTGTCTGTATGGAGGAAAAAAAAATCAGTTATTTGTACAGCTCTGTCATTAAGTTCCTATGGATGCTGATCAAAGTTTGTTTTGCCTTGTGAATGAATTGTTTGTTGAAGTTGGATTGGAGTTGTATTACTCTGGTAGTTTTGCCTGGTTTAACTTGACCACTTTAAATGGCTAATCTTTGTCTAACTTGGCTTTTCTAGATACCATCATCTTAGAGATGAGCTATGATGTTTTTATACATGAAAACTATTTTAGATTTTATCTAATCCTATCTATGTATAAACTCCCTTACCCCGTCACCATATTTAGTAGAATTTAGAAATAACCATAATACTCTTTTTTTTCCTTCCCAGGCTGTAGAAGTAACCTGATTGATTTATGGGGTTTCTTTTTTATGTATTTCCCTATTCCAAACAAACCAGAATTTATAAGAATTGTATAAGTACTTCACATTTTTGCCCCTCCCATTTGGGGAATAAAGCAGCAGCTAGTGATTATGGACTCCTTAGTTGGTATAGAGAATGTTTCAACCTGCCAGAGACAAGACACAAACAAAATATATTGTTAAATGCTTTTGTTCCTCTTTAATCACGACTCCAAGAGCATATATCTTTAATGGATTGTTGTATGCTATCTTGAGGAGCATTTATCTTTATTGCTTCCATTTGCCTATCCAGGCCTGTTTAAAAATACACTCTGGAGAGCACTAGCTAAATAAAGTGCACATCTGAGTGTTACTGATTACAACAATAACAAACAAGAGCAGACATTCTGAACGAGAAGGCTGGTTTTTAAACTGAATGTGTCAAAATAGCCGCTGCTTCAGAATGAGTTATAATTTCTGTGCCCTCATGCTTTATCCTCTAGCTTCCACGATAGTAATTCTTCTTGTTTGACCCTTTCTGTCTGTATCTTTATCCAGAATGGAGACCTTGGAATATGTATCCTTGGTTTAAAAGCGCTCCCCATCCGTGGCATTAGAAGAAAGTTACACCAAATTGTGTGTTTTAAAAACTTGTCCCAGTGTAGATGTGCAAAGAATTGAGTGAAAGCCAAAGAGTATTTAGTACCTTGCCCATTGTCATGCTGTCGGGAGTGGCTCACGACTGAGAGTGCCAACCTCAGGGCAGACTGTCAAAAGCAGGGCAGACATCCCCAACTAGTGGTATGTTCTATAATTGGATTTCATCAACCCCATAACAAATGTGAACTCCTAGATCATTGTAACAGTCTTACCATGAAGTCGCAGACAGTGCCCTTGAGCCCTCCAGTCTATTTTGCCACCCAGGCAAGCTGGACTTTGGTATATGTGACCATTTATCACTAAAACCACAGAATATTCAGTTGTCTTCCAGTCCCAAGAGACCAGCCACTTACCACAGATCAGTTGTGCCTTAGATCTTACACCAAAGACAATACTTGTAGCCAATCACGTAATACATTAACTAACGTTTTTTTAACTAGGAAAAAGGAATGAGAATTATTTACAGATTCAAGCAAGCATGAATTTCAGTCTGTGATTCAGAATGTTAGAGAGATGTAGTAATCTGTCAGCACTGAACGTCTTTTTAGGGCATAACTCAGGTCAGCCCTGGGGAATCTCTGCTTTTTATTTCTTCTCTCCAGCCCTTGTGAGAGTCCAAACAGCAAAGAGATGAAAAATCTTCATGTCAGCTATTTTTATTTCCCACTTCCAGCATTCAAATCGATGTGCAGAAGGCCTTGTCCCATACTTCTCCATGATGCCAGTGCTGTAGGCTCCAAACTTAAAAAGGAGGTTAATTTGAAGTATTTTTTTTCTTAGACTCTAGCCTCACTTTTGTTTTTTCCCATTTCTCTTCGGACAAAGAGAAATGGGAAATATGTCCCATTGTTCCTCTACTTTAGTACAGAGTAGATTTCACTACCCCCTTTCCTATAACTGTGCCACAACACTTTTCTTCCCTAAATCTGTCATGTATTTCAGCATCATCCATGACTCATTATGTGAAAATGCACAAGGGTTGCTGTCAACAGAAATTATGGGGAGCTTTCTACTTTTCTTTCTACTATTGACTTGGTTTCATGCTCATCAGGTGTCATCTGTGCTAGCAAAGCTATTTCCATTGTGTCTGAGCAAAGTGGGAATACATCCTGAGCAATTGCAATGGTGAAGTAGGGGCAAGATACCATGATTTTCATTTTGGAAAATTCAAGGATTTGTTTGCATTGACAAGAGTTTTTTAAATAGAGCTTCAATATAGTATGGTTGTAGATAGAAGGCTCTGTATAGTCTCAAAAGAATTTATAGATTAAAATGTATAGAAACTACCTGAAATAGCAGCAAGGAGAACAGGAGCAAAAAAATTTTTAGTATGGATTTGATACATGTTGCAAAGGTCAGGTTTGAGGCATGGGAAGTTGATTGTAATGGAAAGATTGTAGGCCAAGCAGAATGGTTTTAAAACCAGTGCACAAAGTAGATTGATTCATTAAAGTGATGTGCTAGTTTCTGGATAAACTACTTTTAATTTCCTTTGTTTGCGTAATGTATATCCAGAGAAGTTGCATTTGTATGACTCTAGAGAACATCTCCACCTATAAAAGGAGATATCTGATTCATGGCACTTGGGTAGACAATTGATTTTAGCACACACAAAGTTAATTTACTATCACAAAGTGTTTTAGTGGGGAGAAGATCAGAACGTTGCTGTCCTGTAAATGCATATTTACCAACTTGCTGTGGTCAGATGGTGGAGGCTACCTGAATGTAGTGCATGTGTAAGGGAGGAGGGGAGACCTGGAACTGTTTAAACCATTCGGCAAAACATGCTGCCTGCTCTGCATAAATGTCCTGTCCTAGGTTGTAAGCCCCATAGATGGTTTCTTTTGTCCACCAGTATTACATACAAAGTGAGATCTCCATCATATTTACTTGTCTTTTAATATAGTAATTCAGGGCATTCAAATCATATAAAATCAAC
The DNA here is from genome assembly GCF_009764565.3 of Dermochelys coriacea. NCBI lineage: Eukaryota > Metazoa > Chordata > Testudines > Dermochelyidae > Dermochelys > Dermochelys coriacea. The sequence continues at coordinate 19,441,362 of NC_050081.1, read as the reverse complement.
ATGCCTGTTGCCTTTATTTTCTGGGAGCACAAAGTAGGCTTCTTATGTTTCCCAATATGTAGCATAACTTATTCTGGTTAGCAACAGCTTGACAAGCTTAGAAATCCTGACCTATTAATTAAATGTTGTGAGGATTCACATCTTTACAGATTTTTGGACTGGCCCCATGTTTATGGGAAGTACATATTAAACACAAACTAAGTTTAAATATAACTTTTGTGTCTGACTTAACTTTGAATTTCCTGTTTGTAGATTTAGGGCTGCTTCTGTTCTTATCTAGCACATATCATAACTTGTAAAGTACATTCTCAGATCCCCTCAAAGTACACATGGGCAGAAGGAGACATAGGGACTTGCTCTTTGAAATATGTTTCCAGAATCTCTCTGCCTTATCAGCTCTCCATCTCGTTTTACTTACCACAAGGAAACACATCTTTTATTCCCCTTAGCCTACCGTTTAATTTTCTACTGCTGCTGCTGCTCTGTAACTGGGTTACTTGTTGCTTTGGGTGTATGTACTGTGTATATAGTTCCTTTTATTCAGTAGCTCTCAGTAATCTAAAATATATTGGACTACATTGTTGGGAAAGAAATTATATCAGATGAAGATTGTTAATGCAGTGTTGTTGCTCTGGCACACACACACTGTTTAAAAACAACACTAGGGAGTGCAAAGTTACAGAGTTGGGCTGTCACTCTGTGTGTCACCATACAATATCCAGGCATTGGGGTGCTCGAACAATTTTTATTGTGGGCTTGCTGATGATGGAGACCACGTATTTGGTGTTTGTTATTACTACTTCAAGCCAGGGGGTGCGTCAGCATCCCTAGTTCCAGCACCACTGCCAGCTATTTTAGGATTCTTGAAACAGTGCATAATCCACTGTTGTATGTAATCTGTGTGCTGCTACTGCAGCATAGGCATAACCAAAGGCCCTCTCTGTGAAGAGCTTCAACTGAAGTCCAGGTGAGCTAGACTTAGTCCCTAATATGTGACATACAGTTCAGCCTTATCTCTGAACTTTGGGGATATTGCTTTAAAATTTTGTCGTGTGTGTGTGTGTGTGTGTGTGTGTGTGTGTATTTAGAAGTTTCTTCATTCTCTAATACTTCCTTTCCATTTAGGGCCCATTCCTACCACCCTTGCTCAGGGGGATCATCCTGTAGCAGTTAGAAGGATTCTCACATGAGCAAGGACTGCTGGATGGGGCCCTGTGTTTGCACTGAACTGTCTGAGAAGTACTTGTTCACTGTCATGTTTGCTTGTGGTTTTAAAGGCTTGATCCAAAGCTCACCAAAGTGAATGGAAAGATTCCTGTTAACTTCAATGTGTGTTGGATCAGACCCTAAAAAATAACTTGTACTTCCCACTGTCCATACAGCTGAATCTGAGAAGGCAGCTGGGGTAAAGTGGGAGATTGTGTCCTGTTCCCATTGAGAGACTTATTTACTATTTTGTTCATGACTTTTGCAGCCCCCCATATTTTTTCAACTTTTATTATAATACATTTAACCCTTCTGCTCATTCTGCTATGCCTATAACTTAAATGATGAGTGTCCTTTACCTGTAATGCTGGTCTCATGTGTTTGGTGGTCGTGGGAAATGAGGTGGTGTTATAGATCCAGTCTCTGACACACACCACTATATCTCTTTGAAATCAGATGTGTTAAGCAATAATATAAATAAAATAAATGGCAAATTTAAGCTGCAACATTTGGTTCATCTCGATGCTGAGTGGAACTTCCTTTAGGTAGAAATACTTTGATTTCCTGTATGAGGAGATTTCATAGGCTTGTTTATTAACTGATACTTCTATGTAACTCTCTGCATTAATAAGCAACAGAACTACTGTGAAATCAGTTAATGTAATTCTGGTAATTTAATTAATTTACTTCGTTAAATTTCATTTTTTTTGATCCGTATCATGGGAAATCAGCTTCAAGATGCTCTGTTTATAAGCCTCTGCAGATTTTTTTTTTTAAAAGGAGCTGCTTTTTTTTCTGACCACATTTACTTCATATAAAGCTGTTTGTTATAACTCTCTTTGAGATCTGTTTAGCAGATTTATATCCGTTAAGCATTTTAAACTAAATTTTCCAGGTTTGAGGATAATTGCAAGGCAGTTAGTTATTAAAACACAGTTCATCTTCTGTTGGACCAGTTTTTTGTCTGTCTTGGACAAATCTAAGCCCATGAATCCTTGGACTTGATGTCCGCTCAGTGGGGCAGTTAGTGTTTCATCCATATTTAATCGGCATAAAGACTGTCTTCACATATTCAAGGAAAATAGTCGCTGTAGATGGTCCTGATATTTTTAAAATAGAATGAGTTGATTGCTTTAATTTTTTTTTTCAGAATAACACAAGCTACTATAGCCAGATGATGGCTCACAAAGACATGAAACTAGTGATGCAAATTCTGCATTAACTTGAACTTCAGAATTTGGCCCTATTTGTTATCTTTGGGTTGGAAGGGGAAGAAAACTTGTTCAAGATGAGCTAGAAAATTTGGGATGGTTTTGATAAATAGGAAGCAGATTTCCGTCTCTTTAAGGATGTGCTTGTTTTCACTCAGTAGCAAATTAATCTTAGGAAAAGGAATAAACTTTTATAGTAACCTTTTGGCAGACCTGAACCAGTTACTTTTTCTTGACTTCTTGTAAATGAAGAAAATCTGAGCAGAACTTTATTTCCCCCTTCCCATTTTACAGATCATGCAGTCTTGTCTTGTCCTAAGTCATTACATGGGGGAGTGAAGTTTTAAGGCAGCTTATAAGAACTAGAGAATGTGCTTCAGTAGTAAGGTTTTAAAAAGGAAAAGGCATCAGACTTAGAGGGAAATCGGTGTTGTTTTTAAGGTTCTCTGAGGGCATAAATGTTATAGACTTTATAAGTATTTGGCATTTAAAACAGGGTGCCTGGGGACACTAAGAGGAAGGATGGTTAGGTGGTTAGGGCACTGGCTGAGGATGTGGGAGATGTGGGTTCAATTCTCTGCTCTGCCATGGACTTCCTGTGTGACCTTGGGCAAGTCACTTAGCCTCACTATGCCTCAATTTCCTATCTGTACAGTGAGGCTAATAATGCTTCCTTGACTCACAGAGCAGTTGTGAGGATAAATACCTTTAAAAGATTGTGAAACTCTTTGAGATCTATAGATGAAAAGTGCTCTCTGTGAAATAGACATTTATTCTTCATTATAATAATAAATATTTGAGATTGTAGCTATCAGCTGGGTCGGGTCCACCGGCATCAAACCCAGGGGACAGATTGTTTTTTCTTTGCCTTTGTGGCTGCTATCCCCCTGCCCCCGCTCCTTGTTGTTAATCATTCTAGTGATGTGATGAAGTGAGCTGTAGCTCACGAAAGCTTATGCTCAAATAAATTTGTTAGTCTCTAAGGTGCCACAAGTACTACTTTTCTTTTTGCGAATACAGACTAACACGGCTGCTACTCTGAACCCATTCTAGTGATGGTTTCTACAAAGCACTGAGTGCCCTCAATTCATGGTGAAGCAAAACGCACATTGACAATGTTCATATCTTGTAGGATTGGGCTCCTACTGAATCTCTGCTTGGTCCTGAGAACAGAGGGACAACAAAATACTTACACAGCCCTATTCAGCTTATTCATGCTTCATGGTGAGCAGGTGCTTAAGTGCTTTGCTGAATTGGGACTGCAAAGTATGAAGTGTGAGCAATATGCCGTAGTGTTAGAAACATTCCTCCAGGACAGGAAGATGGATTCAAAGACCCAATACTGTATCTCTCTTTCATTTTTCCATTTCTCTGACCTCAGTCTTGTCAACTCTCATGGTACTTAATGTTTTTCTTGAAGCCCTAACTCATGGAGTCATGTGAGATTACATGAGAATCTCACCTTTCATTTAAAAAAAAAAAAATCTGGCCCTTATGGTTGCGGAGAGAATCTGGAAAGTGTGACTCCGAAAGGCTCCAAAATCAGAAGGCTAATAAAAAGTACCCCAAATGTATTATTTTGTAAAATCTCATGATTTGACAGGATAAGAGGGCTGATTCAGGAGTTTTGAATGCATGGGATTGGCAGTCCTGTGATAAGTATTTGCCCCTCAAACCTGACAGATCTGATTTTCAGCCTTGTTACTCTTGTGATGATCTCTATTTAAAACTTCTAAAAAAGTATTTGAGAGCATGTACTGAAATCTCTCTGAAGTTTGGTACTGCATATTGGAGAAACTTTTAATAATGGCTATAAACTATAAAAAGGATGATGCAGTTCCACTGGGAAGCTTTACAAGTGTGTTTACTTCCAATAAAACCTTTTTCAATGTGCATTTTTTTTCCTAAATCTGCACTTGAAAAGCAAGAACAAGGAGAATAATTGAAGAGTTTAAAATATTTGTTTAAAACTGAAAGAAAACAAAACAATGTTAAGATTAAAACGTGATCTTCCCATCTCAACACTTAATTTCTTTTGTTATGCTTGTATCTCAAGGTACAAGTTTTTGGAGGTACAGATTTCTTACCTGGTTGTCTGCTGCAGATTAAAGGGATATCTGTCAAATATTTTCTGTTTTTAATTTTGTATTATTTATTAAGCCTATAGGTGTACGTAGCATTTTTCAAAAAGATTGGGGCCACAGAATTTGCCCTAAGGAACTTAAAATCGAGAGCCTTGTTTCTGTCTGTCTGTCTCTCTCCCTCTCTTGCCATTTTATTAAATTTTGGTTTTATTGGGTTGGCTTTGGAGTATGGTTCATTGTTGGAGAGACAAGAACGAAATGGGTTGGGAGGAGGGATGTGGAAAAGGAAAGAGCAGCTGCATGATATAACTACCTTTTAATTTTTTTTCATTCTTCTATTTGTTATGCCCTCTTAGAAGCCTGTAAACAAAATGCCAAACTTTATATATAAAAGAAAGAAAAAAGAAAAAATATTGCTTTTTAGCTTCTGAGAATAAAAAGAAAGGAAAACGATTAGAGATGGTGGATTCTTATAGCTCTGATCCAGGTTTGTTAAGACAAAGGGGAGAAAAAAATCCAAACTCCCTGAAATAGATTTACAGAGGTAAATCTGATGAAGAAATTTAGGCTGGGAAAAGCAGTGATAGTGGACAAACAATAAACTATAGGAGCAGATAGTGAAAGAAGCAGCAGAACGATAATGTCACTCTTGTTTAAATTGGGACCTGTGCTATGGTGCTGTGTCATGTTCTTCTTTGCAGTGATGTAAGGCGGAGAATTCAGCAAACAATAGCTCAGGCATTTGGTATCAGCTCTTCTTCCATGTATCTGACCAAGCCAACCTTCTTCTCAAGAATAAACAGCACAGAGGCCAAGACAACGCATGATGAGTACTGGCACCCGCACATTGACAAGGTAAGTGGCAGGTTCAGAGAGGCAGAATGTGTTTTCTTTTGGGATTAAATCACTTTGGAGACTGAGTACCCAAACGTACCAGACCATAATAACAATTGCAGTTGGGAGATGTTTGTAGGCTGGTGATATAAAAGTTGTTTCAGTGAAAGGAACATGGATGAAGAATACTCCAGCTTGCCTTTGTCATATTGGGAGCACAGGACAGTATCGCTCATTTTTGCAAAAGTGTAGTTTTCCTTTAAAATCTTTGGTATTTTCTGCTAGAATTTTTCAACCATGCGATACTCTGTAAATACAGTAAAAGCTTTGTTATCCAACATGTTGGAGAAATGTGGGGTGCCGGTTAGTCAAAAATTCTGGTTAACTAAGAGTTATATTTACCAGTGGAATACCAATTTTCAAAGAATTAGAATACAATGAAATGAATAAAGTATAAAATAGTATACAGGTACTCACCAATCCATTAGTAGTACTTCACTACAGAGTGGTTGGTTCTTGAAGCACTTAAGTGTATACAGGTAAAGCTTCTATACAGTAGGTTATTGTATGACGCTACATATCACTATAGGCAGCACATGGTGTACACCCAGATCACTAAAATACACTAAAACTATACTGAACACAATTTAATCTTTCTTTGATGATTCAGAAGGCACTTCAGGATCTTGCAGTGCCTCAGGGTCATTATTATCAACATCAATTATCATTGTAGATGTAGAAAGTGTAGGAGATTGGGCTGAATCTGTAATAACCCTATAACACACTCTGGAAGCTGCTTTTTTGAATAAATCCCTGATATCAGCTTGCTTGCTTGTATTCTGCCTCTTTTGCATAAACGTAGAGTGCAGAATGTGCAATTGCATAATGTCCTGGTCAGTACACTAGTCCCGGTTACTAGATTGAAGATTGGATTGGGAGATATCAGAAATGCCAGTTAATAGAGCTTACTGGTTGACAAAGTGCCGGATAACACAGCTTTTACTGTATCAACACCAGTTAAAAGGAGGGATATCTGTCCTGTGTGTGTGTGTATATATAATGTAAATTTTAAAATAACGTGAACACAAAGGCAGTGTTATGTCTCAAAAAATATATTGCCACATAATACTGATTCTAATGTGACCTTTTTTCTTCCAATCCTAGCAGATCAAAAGGTTTGGGGTCTTGGTGTAAGATAAAAGATAATGTAACACTTAATTGTGACACGTACTTAATAACATCTGCTACGATGTTCCCATATCCCAATCCTATGCCTATAAATATTAGTTTGTATTCAGGATACCCTTGTGGTGGGACACTTCACCCATACTTAGTAGCAATAATCTCGTTCAATGTGATATATCTGTTTAAAGTTTAATATCCTTTGCTGTTGGCTACTATGGTGGATACACTGATATTGCTTTAGTAGATGGCTGTGTATATTACACTTTTTCTTCTCTTTTTGGCGATTTATAACTTTGATATGCAGGAGAATAAAAACATTCTGTAATGTACAATGCTTGTCAGTCTAAAGTTTTATAAGGACAAAAGCATATCTGTATAAATACATATAGTACTCCTGCCTCCCTTTGTATTTCAGATCGTGTTTATTACTACTCGGGCATCAAGAGAAAACAATCATACGTTCTTTGAACAAAGTGCAGTCAGGGATTCTGATGACTGAGCAGTCTTATCAAACATGTTTCTGGTTTGCACAATATGAAAAAGAAAAATATCTGATTGCTATGTTCTTCAGAGGGGCTACCCCTATCTAAGATACTCAGTAACACTCCTGAATGTTAAACAAAGCAGAAAAGTTTGTCATCTGCTCATCGCTGAGATCTGTTTTTTTAAATTGGGGGTAGATTTTGACAACTGCTTTAATAAATGGACTGATTAATCACTCATCTACCTCCCAAGTAGTGTGTTAACTACAATCTTGTAGCACTCATGCACATAAACTGGAAAAGAAAAAAGTTATTTGAGTCAAAAATAGCTTTATTTTGAGGGTGTGAGAGCAGTAGAGAGATGGCGTTTCATCTCTTCATTGTCTGTCTTGGAAAGCCCAATATGAGGGTGTTGAATGGCAAACAGAATTCTTTCTGCTTCTGACATCCACAAAGAAGCCACATCAGCACTATTTTCATTCTAGATACAGTTCTTATTAGTATCAGTTTGCGTAATCTGAGTTTTGATGCAAACAGTCTTTTCTGTACCAGTCTGCATACTTGTGCTATGGGATATGTTGTATGATAATAAACACTAGTGCTGTGCAGGAACCAGAATTTTCATCCCACAGAATGTTTTTCATTTCTGAAAAATTTTCATTTTGGATCCAAATGAAAAGTCAGATATGTAACATTTTCTGTGGGATGGACATTTTCAAAACAATCTGCTTCAGAAGAACTGAAAAGGGATTTTTTGAAAGTTTCTGGTCCAGCCTCTCCAACTAAGTGTCAGCTTGCCAAGGAAACTGCTGGGGAGTCCCAGCTGTGGGAGAGCTCACTAAATGGGCTGCTGGAGACCCTGGAGCCCAGGGACTCCTGATACCCTGGCAGCTTGTGAAGGAGTACTGGAAGTTGGACAGCCGGGGAGTCTGGGCTGGCAGGAAACCAGGTAGGGTTAGGTAGCTGGCCTGCCTGTCTGGTCTCTCTTGAATGTTTAATGGAATCAACACATTCCTGTGGAACATTTCAGTTTTGTCAAAGTAGTATTTTCCTGATGGAAAACTCTTTTTTTCGGAAAACTTTCATCCATCTCTAGTAATCGCTGTTTCAGGCCCTAGGATGGAAAATGATTTTAGCACCCCCTGTGCAGACTGGCTGAGCAAAAGGCCCTCCTTGTCCTCAGCTGTTGATTTGATACTCCAAGAAGTTGGTTGAAGGCCAGCCCTGGCTGGTTGAAGGCCACACCTTTCAGAGGTGTGATGAACCACTCAATCTCTTAAAGCACTTATCAACCTGTACAGATAATTTAAATACTTAGGCATCAGTGCAGTGGCGCTGGAACGGTTTTTAGAGTGAGGGTGCTGAGCTGCATCTCTCATCATCTCGGGGAGGACGCGGACAGGGGTAAAGCGGCAGAGGCTGGGGCCACAGCAAAGGCGGGTGCAGAGCCCCGGGTGTGGGGCTGGCGGTCAGGCGGGACCCTGGGGCCAGCAGCAGAGCCCCCAAGCACAGGGCTGGTGGCTGAGCGGGACCTGGGGCTGGCAGCTGAGTGGGACCCAGGGCAAGCAGCGGAGCCTCTGGGCAGCAGCAGGGCAGGCATCCAGGACCCAGGGGTGCGGGTGCAAAACCTGGGGGTGCTGCAGCACCCCCGCACCTCTTCTTCCCGTATCTATGCATCAGTGATGTGCAAGATTTATTTTACTGCATGTTCTGAGGAGGAGACGTGACTTTTTCATGATCTGATTTTGGTTATGATGATAGGTTTATTGAGTGATTTTGTAAACATAGCAGGGGTCTTTTATCTCTGAGATCATAGCTTATGACCTTTGTGAAGTTCTCAGTGGATTGAACTGAGTGAATCTTGGTTTTGAGTTTAGTTACATTCATTGTTTCCAAGGGGATCTATGTAAATAAGCAGAACTCAAATTACTGGTGAGAATGCCATATAGCTAAATAAATTGGGAGTTCAGCAGAAATTTAAAAACTGGAATTGCTCCAGAATCATGGCCCACCTGAACCAAGAAGAACCAGATCTAAGATTTACAGCCATCCAAAAGCTTATCAGTGCCTCACTGTCAGTAGGTAAAAGTTATTAGTAGGCTGGCTTCTAAGGGCATGACTTGGACATCCTTGATTAGAAGTCACATAAAGAAATATTTCTTACTAGGAAAAATACTTGATATTAAAAGGTTGCATGGAATAATAATAATAATTAATAAATACTTGGCTCTTATATTTTGTCCATGTTTCTGACAGCATCAATCAAAGCTGTGGTAGTCACTTTTGATTTGCTGAACTAGGAACTGATGCTCTCATTAGCAAAGTGCTCATTCTGCTGTACTGAACTTCAGATGTTGTGACAGGCTGACGTTACTTGAGGTAGCCTCAGTTTAAATTAGGGCAGTGCTTCAAGATCAAGTGTAGAGCCATTGACAAAGCAATGATAATCCGCACCAGCTTTCTGAATATTGTTAGTTAAAGAGGTCTGTAAATACAGAGTAACACTGATGGGGAGGATTTATACAGTGCAGATTACCCAAAATGATACTAATAAGAACAGTATCTAGAATGAAAATAGTGCTGACGTGGCTTCTGGCAGTTCCATCACATGCTCCAGTCTGTCACAGGGGACACCATCCTATCAGAGATCCCAGTTCCATGAAATGCAATGACATCATATGTTTTCACTCTGACTCTCCTTATTAGTCTGTTCTCAAAAGAATTGTTGCATCTTCACCATCCCACAGCAATTTTAGGTTACTACAAATCTGTAATAAACAGAAGAAAAAAGTGTCTGTGTGATGCCAGAAAGAAGAATTACTCAGAAATGGTAATTAGTTTGAGGGTTGCACCATGCTTTTTGTCAGTTTTTGAAGATGTAACTGGAGGTGATTTGAATGAGAAAATACATAATGTATTTTTGCTGCTGCTCTGCACGATGAAACTTTGTCAGCAAAAAATTTTGAGAAGCTGTGTAATAAGTGAACATGTAATAGGAATACAGTACCCCAGGCCAATGTTTTATATGGAGATACTATATCTTTTTAACAATGACTTTTGCTTAAAACTAATGAAGGTAATTTGGACTGCTACAATCTATTAATGTCTCAGGCAAGTCACCTATCTGGTTTTAAGATTCTACTTGATAAGTTTATGGAGGAGATGGTATGATGGGATAATGGGATTTTGGTAAGTAATTGATCTTTAAATATTCAGGGTAAATAGGACTAATCCCCTGAGATGGGATATTAGATGGATGGGATCTGAGTTACCCAGGAAAGAATTTTCTGTAGTATCTGGCTGGTGAATCTTGCCCATATGCTCAGGGTTTAGCTGATTGCCATATTTGGGGTCGGGAAGGAATTTTCCTCCAGGGCAGATTGGAGAGGCCCTGGAGGTTTTTCGCCTTCCTCTGTAGCATGGGGCATGGTTGACTTGAGGGAGGCTTCTCTGCTCCTTGAAGTCTTTAAACCATGATTTAAGGACTTCAATAGCTCAGACATAGGTGAGGTTTTTCAGAGGAGTGGGTGGGTGAGATTCCGTGGCCTGCGCTGTGCAGGAGGTCGGACTAGATGATCAGAATGGTCCCTTCTGACCTTAGTATCTATGAATCTATGAATTTTTGGAGACCATTTTTTAGGCTGTTTTTCAGAACAGAGGTCAGCTAGAGTTTACGTCCTCTGCAGCTTATCTTCCCCGCTGCCTCGGGGCTTATGGCTCGGCTTGCAATCTAAATGGCCCAAAAAAGCTTCTGCTTTTTTTCTGAACCTGGATTATGTCAAGTGAAACTGATGATGCTCACGCTCGTTCTTAACTAAGGTATAGCAGAGAAATACTGTTGAGTTTTCCCTACCTTGTAAAATAAATGTCATCCTTTTTATGGTCATCTTCTCTTAGGCAGTTTTTCTTCAGACATACCCTTCCACCCAAGGGCTAGAAAACCGCAGCAACTCCCAACTCAAGTGTTACCTTAGAAGGCAAACCTCCGTCATGACTACTGTCCTTGACTAATACTTTTAAAATACAAATAGAATTCCACAGCCAATGAACTTGTAAAGTACAATAGGAAGACTTTCATAGAACTTGGGTAGGAGTACTCGGAGTGGGGGGAATAGTAATATGGACAATTACTGTGTTCAAATGATTATGGGTGAAGTTTACATTTCCTGTTGTAGCTAGTGATTTTCCATTTGTTTCCTGGCTGTGTGCTCTTCACCATCAAGAACACATTACCTGGGTATATCTCACTTAAATAATTTCCATGTCATTGTGGGGGCCTCAGGCACTGGTGTGGCTCCGTCCCTCCAGTTCTCTCCTTGTGGCACATAATAGTCTGGTCTCTTGTGGACTGTAATACTTTCGTCTAATTTTGGTTGGTGGGTTAAATGTGTGGGTTCTGGGTGGCGATGGTGGCCTGTAATGTGCAGGTTAGATGGTCAGACTAGATGATCTGGTGGTCCCTTCTGACCTTGAACTATATGATGCTGTCACAGACATCCTCCTAGATGCCAGAGGAGGCTGAATAAGATTGAAGAGTATAGCTGCAATTCCAAGAGTATTTTAATCAGTGAAAGTGACAACAGGCTGGGAGAGAATATTTAAAAATTAAAGGAAATGAAACTCTGGTCTCCCTAATGCAGAGCCCCCTGCCACCAAGGCTTGGGAGCAAAGACAGGTGAGGCCTTTGGTTGATAGCACAGTGTGCTCCTTGGAGTTCATCTAGAATTGTTCATCCCTGTGCTGAGGCCAGTACCATATCATTTGAATTCTATTCTGAAGTCCTCAAAATAAGGCTTTAGTAGGACGTCAGATATGCAGTCTTTGTGCTGGGATTTCACTTTAGTGAGGTTCCTCCCGGGGAAGGAATTCCATGGCTTTGGTAGGCTCAATTTGCATTAAGACTGTTCTTCTGTTCCATGGGCTGGGCCCGAAAGGAGTGTCTTGTGTGAATAGCATGTGGGAATACCATCTGTGCATTCTGTCATGAAATGATCCAAAATTCAATGAAAACTAACTTTAAAAATATACACAACAGACCATGCTGGCAATGCTTATCCCTGTCCTCACTAGTAATCGTACAAGAACCCTCTCCGAGTGCTGTCATGATAGTCTGGGGAGCTTTCAAGGTAGAAGTGTGTGTGTGTGTGTGTGTGTGTGTGTGTGTGCACGCACGTGCACATGTGGAAGGAGAACAAGATGAGCTGGTTATTTTAACCCATTTGAATGTTGACACAGTGGAAGAAAGAGCTGTAACTATAGTAGTTATTGATTGTCCATTTTTGTCTCTTTTCGTACATTAGGGTGTATTTTTGAATTCTGTAGCTACTGACTATTATTGTCATGTGTTTACAGCTATTTGGGCATTATATTTGTTCCTTCTCTCCTGCGTTCGTTACTATTTTCCACATTTGTTTTGCATCAGAAAATTAATAATGTGGTCATTTAATCCAGGCAGCAGATGTCTCTATTGAGGCCACACCTAGAATTTGCAAGTTATCCTGTCATATGGAAACTAATTTATTTTCAGCAGGACAATCTGTTTTCTTTATGAAAGTTGTCTAAGGCTTCTCTGTATTAGCATCCCAACAATGCACATACAGAGCAGCCAGCAGGTTGCATTTTTTACTGTTCCCATCCATCTGTCCTTGTGCATGCCTCATTTGTCATCTTGCAGGTAAACTGTGGGCTGTCAAGGGAGCAGATCTGCTATGCAACTGGCTGAGTGGCTTTTGTTTTTCTATTATTAACAGCAACAAAAGTGTAACATAGTTTTTAAATGCACCATGTAAAATGTAGTGATTTTTACAGTTGTCCATGAAGTTCTGTCCCCTTGTGAGTATGCATCTCAATATAGCCTTTTATTATGTAATCACATTATTTTTTTTCCCAAAGAACCCTACCTCTCTCATTTCACAGGAGTGATGCACAAAGGACAGAAACCAGTTATCTGAATCTGATATACTTCCCACGCCATCAAAAGTAATTTATGGCACAAACAAGGCTCTGCCATCCCTGTCTATCCTGGGCCACTCTTTGCGTGTCCTCATTGATGTTAAGTCTCAGAAGTTTTCCATCTCTGATTAATGTTTGATGGAGGGATTCTTTTGTTTAGCCCCTTTTACATGATCCTCCAGCTGCTCAATGACACACCCTCGCATGGCAGATGCTCTGGCTTCTTTCTTAACATGTGGCCCAGATATTTTCATTACCTTTTCCAGATAACTTTGGAGATGAGGAGTTGAACACTGATGTATTTCACCATTTGTTATAAATTCATTCAATTTAATATCTCTTATTTTCCTCAGGCATTTGTTTTTAGAATTCTAGAATAGTAAGACTGGAAGGGACCTCGAGGTCACTAGCCTAGGCCCCTGTACTCATGGCATTTAGTCATCTGTCTGTACTTTTGGTAGATTTCCAGTTTTCAAATCCAATTGTTTAAATGGAAACAGCATTTGAGTTGAAGTTTTGTCATTTGGTCTTTAACTTGTAGATTTTTTTAATGACCAAATCTTGTTTGTGCTGGTGATTGCAGCTACTGCCTTGCTAATTCATGACATTATTTCCTTCTGGAAACCCCCCATTTGCTTGCACGTTACTGCCAACGTATGTGAATTGACTCACGTCTTGTATTTCCTTTCTAATGTAAGACTTTAGTTCGGAGTTGCTGGGGATCTCACAGATTTATTTCATAACTAATTATTAAGAGTCTTTTTTGCATAGCTGGACAGTCTTTGCTTGCATGTTGGTTGAGCTGTCACTTAGAGCTATGTTGTCAGCAAAATCTAAATAGTCTGAAGTCATGCAATGCCTGTGTTTGCATGTCTACACTACACCGACATAGCTATGCTGGCATAACCCTATACAGTAGACACAGCCTACGCGGATTGGTGTTTTTCCATCAGTGTTGGAACCTCACCTCCCTGAGCAACAGTAGCTATGCAAAATCAGCATAGCTTCCATCTTCCATCAGCATAGCTACATCTCCACTGGGGGTTAGTTTGGCATAGGTTAGTCAGGGGGTTGTTTTTTCACCTTTCTGACTGATTCACTTTTATCAGTCTAACTTTTGAGCGTAGACCAAGCCATAATGAAGTCAAATGGCAATGCCAAACAGTAGAGGTGAAAGACTGCATCCTTGTTTGATGCCGGTGTCTATGTTAAACCATTCACTCAAGTCTGTGTTTACTTTAATTGTACAAGCTGCACCTTGATATAAAACCTTGATGATATTAGCTAGTTTTGTTGGCATACCATTAAACCTCAAGGTATGTCAGAGAAAATTGGGGTGGAGACTGTCAAATGCTTTCTTCAAATCTGTGACGTTTATGAGAAATGGGTTTTGTTACTCCATACCCTACCTGATTACTCTTAGGGTGAAAATTTGGTCAACTTGTGATCTACTGGATCAAAATCCAGCCTGCTTTTTGCTTAGCTTAACTGCTTTCTTTCTTCTACTTAAGATGATCTTTCAGCAACAGGCAAAGCCTTCTGCAGTAAGTGTAACACCTTGCCGGTTGTTAGAGTTGTTTTGATTACCTTTCTTTGGTATTTTGACAATAATGACATTTTTCCATGGTCTTCAAGGCTTTTCCTGGTCCCATGTGTTATTGAAAAGTTTGGTGATTTTACTGATGATCTCATCGGCACAAACTTCCAGAATTTCTCTTGTCTTCACCTGCAGCTTTCCCAGGTTTTCACTTTTTAGTGCATCTTTTACAATATGTTGATATCTATTTCTGGATGTTCAATTTCTTTGTCAAAGTCACAGTTTCTTTTGGCTTTGGTCATTTTAACACCTCTTGAAAGTGTTCTGCCCATCACTTTTTTTTTTTTCTGTTGGTCATAGATCATAGACTCTCAAGGTTGGAAGGGACCTCAAGAGGTCATCTAGTCCAACCCCCTGCTCAAAGCAGGACCAGTCCCCAATTTTTGGCCCAGATCCCTAAATGGCCCCCCTCAAGGATTGAACTCACAATCCTGGGTTTAGCAGGCCAATGCTCAAACTACTGAGTTATCCTTCCCCACAAATGTTTTTCGCCCCAGATGGGACTCGAACTCACAATCCCTGGCTTAGGAGGCCAGTGCCTTATCCATTAGGCCACTGGGGCTCTATAAACAAATACGGTTCTACCGAGATTTGAACTCGGATCGCTGGATTCAGAGTGCTAACCATTACACCATGGAACCACCTCCATGGTGGTGCGGTTTTTCCTTATTACTCTAACAGGCTCTCTGGCTGGTGTAAACTTGCCAGTTAGAATGCTGTTGAATTGATTAAGTGTTTTACAATCACCTCTTTTAGCAGCTGCCTCAGCTTCTTTGGCAGTGTTATCCATATATTTCCTCTTGTATCTTCTCATGCTGCTTTTTACTGCTGTCTCTTTTGGGTTAAATGGATGTTTTGCTGCTATTTTTCTGGAGGTGTTTTTGAAGAGTGAATGTTTGCTTTTGCTTGTCCCTTTTTTTTACACAGTTCCACATATGCTCACTTATCCAGACTTTAGGTTTGCAACTACAGTTATTGCAGCATCTGAGATACTGTCATGCAGAAAGGATCATAACATGTCAGTGTTGACTTCTTGTAGTCGATCTCAGACCTACAGCATCTATATTCTGTTCTTCAGTTCAATTTGAAATTGCTGCTGTAATGTCTTCTCTGTTAGCCTTTTGCTAACCTTCTTGCTGCTTTTTGGGGTTTTATTTTTCTTAAGTTTAATCTTCATTCTTGCTACACATAAATTTTGGTCACTTTCAACATCGTCATCTCTGTATGGTCTGATGCCTTGGAGAGCTGCCGTAAATTTCCATCCATTACATAGACAATCTGTCTGGTTCCTTGAGACTCCATCTACAACATTCCAAGTTACTTGTGCATATCTATGTGGAAATAGTGTTCCACCCATTATGAGCCCTGACACCAGCCACAAGTCTAGCACTCATTTGCTATTCTGATTTTGGGAACCATGGTATGCTTGCCCATTGCTTTCACCACTCTGTTGTTGTCATTCCCAATCTTGTAATCAAAGTCCCCCATTATTAAGCAGGTGTCATGCTTGGGAATATTATCAATCAGAGTTTGTAGGCAATTCAGAATTGATCTTTGATTTTATTATAGCTGTCTGTTGGTTTGTAACATTATATAAATATCATTTTCACGTATTGTGTTTTGAAACCTAGCTCAAAGCAATCAACTATTAATGGGCTCCCAATCTGTTATTGATTTTTATGCTTTGGAAGCCATAATTAATGCTGTTCCCTCTGAGTGGTAATCATCTTACCTCCCTGAATATATTACTATTTAATTTTTGAGTTGTTTTTTATCAGCTCCGGGCCATTGACTTTTCTTATTCCAAGGATTTTGAGATTTGTCAACAAGATGAAATTCAGTAAATGCAAGCGTAAAGTACTTTTCTTAGGAAGGAAAAATCAAAAGCACAACTACAAAATGGGAAATAACTGGCTAAGGAGTAGTACTGCTGAAAAGGATCCGGGGTTACAATGGATCACAATCAAACAGGAGCCAACAATATGGACAGTTGTGAAAAAGGCTAATATTCTGGGTGTATTAACAGGAGTGCCATATGTAAGACATGGGAGGTAGTTGTTCCACTCTCCTTTGCAGTGGTGAGTCATCAGCTGGAGTATTGTGTCCAGTTCTGGGTGCCACATTTTAAGAAGGATGGTGGAAAAATTGGAAAGAATCCAATGGAGAGCAATAAAAAATAATTTTCAGAAACATGACCTGGTTATGTTTAGTTGTGAGGGGAAAAAAGACAGAGGCGTGGGGGAGGACCTGATAAGTCTTCAAGTATGTTAAGGGCTGTTATAAAGGGGACGGTGATAGATTGTTCTCCATGTCCACTAGAGGTAGGACAAGAAGTAATGGGCCTAATTTGCAGCAAGGGAGATTTAGGTTAGACATTAGGAAAAACTTCTTAATTATAAGGATAATTAAGTATTGGAATAGGGAGTTGGGAGGCTGTGGAATCTCTTTCATTGGAGACTTCTGAGAACAGGTTAAACCAACACTTGTCAGGAATGGTCAGTGTATACTTGGTCCTGCCTCAGCCTGGGGATCGGGAGGAAGGACTAGATGATTCTTGAGGTCGTTTCCAGATTTACATTTCTGTGAATGTTGGTGAATAAAACATGAGGCATATCCACCAATACTTCTACACTTTCATGAGCATCTGCACGTGTTTCCCTATATATTGAAACAAAATAATAATATCTAGCTCTTGTATAGCTTTTAAATAATACATAACTCTTATATTTATATTTTAAATGCTATTACAGCCTGTGGTTACTATTTTTATTTTTATATGTATTTATTTGTATATGTGCGTTTATGTAGGTAGATAGATAGATATGGTTGTAATAGCATTTCAAACATTTCATGTACAAGAAATGATTATGTGCCCATTATAAATAATATGTGCTTTCAGAGTCTTACAGGTATAACAGGTCTTACTAAAATCAGCAAAATGTCTCATTCAGAAACTAGAGCAAAAATATTGAAAAAGGAAATAATAAAGGTCTCTTATTTAGCCTACTTCGTGGATCTAACTCTGATTGTTCAGATACAAGGTCTTCTTTGAGGTTTTAAAAAAAAATTCGGCAGTTCTGGATCTTAGAAACCCATTGGTTTATCCCTCTGTCATCCTCAGTCTAGCTGGAAGTAGCCAGACCATAAGATGCTCAGATAAAAGAAGTTTGCTTGCCAGGAATGGATTGTCCTTCTACAGGTCTGTGGCAGGACCCAGATTAATGTTTTGTTGGGCTTTTTTGTTTTGTTTTTTAAATAACCTCCACCAAACACCCACACAATGTCCTTCAAGGACATTGCTTACTTATTGGTGGCTCAGTTATAATACTCAGCTGGTCTCATTATAAGGCTTAGTCTACCCTAGAGAATTAAGTTGACGTAAGCTGCCTTACGTCGACTTAATTGTGTCGGTGTCTACACTAGAATGCTGCTTCTGTCAAAGTAAATAGTCTGTTACACTGACATCATACCTCCACCTCCATGAGAGGCATAGCGCTTATGTTGGTGTAGTTAGGGTGATGCAGAGTCTGTGTAGACACTGCGTTACTTACATTGGCTGTTGGCTATCATTCTTGTCAGTTTCAGGCTGCCTCTGGCTCAGAGCAGCAGGGCAGGGGCTCACAGCTGGAGCCAGGAAAGTGACAAGAATGTCAGTTTCCTTGTTGGTAGGCACCTTGCTGTGAATTTGAGCACATGCTGGGCTCACAGCTTGGGTTGTCACCCCAAGGTGGGTGCAGGGCTCCGTCTCTGAGCCCCGCGTGGCTGTCAGTGCCCCACACTCAGCTGTCAGTGCCCCACAATGCCTCACTTAAGTTGATGCAAGCGTTCTTGGTGAGGATGTGCATCACTGGCAGTAGCAGGGTAATGTGGTCACCAACAGCTGATAGAGCAGGACTTGACAACTCCAGTGTCAAGGTCTAGGATTTGGGGGAAACATAGTCATAGCAAAGTTATTGTTGTAGCATTTGGATCCCCATTACAATTTAAGATGTCTAATACATAATTCCTTCCTGTCCCCATCTTTTATGATGTCCCAATTCTCCAAACCCTTGTGCACATAAATTGTCCTGTTAAGTATAATAGGGATGGGGCCACTTGTGAGCCTAAGGTTACTTGGGGGTGTGTTCAGGATCGTCGCATTAGAGAGGAGCAGTAGTTTACATATATTCCTTAATTATCAGGATGTGTGTAAACAGAATTAAATTACTTATTTATGGTTATTTTGGCAGTGCACCAGTTAAAATTCACAGCTATGCAGGAGGCAAAGTAGGTGAATTCCACGGAAAAGGTTAATAAGCTGGAACATATATTTCAGGGAAGGCTAGATGTGATAGACATTTTTTGTAGCTTGGAAGATATGCCATTGATTTATTTTCTTCAGACCAATCTGCTTAAAGTGTATTTTTTAAATCTCTTCTGTCTCCTGTGGGTAGCAGAGGATTGGAAAATTTCCCTGTGCGTTTACAAACTGTAATTGGAAAAGCAGGGGGAAATGTATAGGCTGTAGATGTAGATATCAAGAGTTTCTATATAGTGAAGAGCAATTGCATTTTCTAGTGTCCTTCCAAAACAGGGCTTTTTTGAGTGCTAGAAAATTAAATAAAGATCAATGAAAGCTTAGCATGCTAGTCACTCTTTCAGTTTCCATGGGATACTTAGGAGTGCTTTAAGATTTGTTTTAACAAGATTTCAGGGATTGGCCTTTTGGGGGGGGGGGGGGTGAACAGTATTGTTAACCCCAAATGTTCAAAAATCATGAAATTATATAAAAATAATAGATTTTTATTTGCCTTCTGCTTTTTGGGCCTTTAAGATTCAGTGGGATTACATTTTGAAGCTTTCTTCACAGCCACGAGGCTAGAAACTTACTTTTTCTTTAAGAATGAAGGCTGAAATCCTCACATATCCACTTGACACCAGGAGCTGGGACTTTAAGGAAAACAATTATCATGAAACTCATGAGAAAATCATGAGAGTTGACAACACTGGGTGAATCCTGTTGCGCCAGTGAATATGGCAGAATAATTTCCAAAATTTTGGCTCACCGAAGATCATCTCAACTTGATATTTTTGAAGAAAATTTGGAGGCAGAGGGTCTTTATTGTTTCATTTTGTTGTCACTCCCTTGTTATATTGACATGCAAATTATTCTCTTTCCCCATTAACTATCTGTCAGTAAGGACATTTGGAGGGTACAGCTGGTGCAAATACACAAATATGGGCATGCTCCTATATCTCACCCATACATTCCCATGGGTTATTGCTTGTTTTTTTTCCCATTGTATTTAGTATTTAAACTGCATTTTAGTGAAATTAACACCCTCCAGCCACCCACACTTCTGTAGTGAATTTTAAACAGTTCAGCATCCTGTCCTGGTAATTAAAACAATGCAGGAACACTGTGGACAAACTGTCCTTTGTGATGCTGCTTTCTTGTAGCATGTAATAATAGGGAATCATATCTCCCCCTTGCACTAGGAAAGACCTTTGGGCATTTGGCAGGGGATACAAAAATCTGCCTGGGGAATCTTATTAAAAGTTATAGGATATCAACTATTAGTATTTTGTAAGGGCTGTTCAAACTGAAGTAGGTCATAGCACACTAGGGATTCAACTTTCAGTGTGCAACAGCAGCATTCACACGGACAGCTAGTGCGTGGCACACTAGTGCAAGGTGGATTAACACTCCAGCCTGCTGCATAGTAAGTGATTGTGTAGACATGCCATAAGACTAATCCTCTTCCCTGATAACTACATTATTTATCTTTTTCATGCTCTTGAAGCTACAGTGATCACTACTTAAGTCAGCGTTTGCCAAGAGTTACTATACAGAGGTATTTTTTGAGACCACAGTTCGACCTTTTTCTAGAACACGAAATAAACTGTGATATCTCAATCTTAAAAAAAGGAAAAAAGTGTCTTGGTTCTTTCACATATTTTCCTGCAAAAACCCCTAAAATAGCAGATTCCATTTTTTGAAAACACAGTCCATTGAATTTCTTATTGAGTATGGGCTGCATTCAGTGTTGTACAAGACTGAGGGGATGTTACTTTCCCTTCCTTATGAATCTTACATTCTCTAATAGATAACACAGACATACAGTTCACTGGAACCAGATGACCAGAACATGGATTCAGTAAGCTTAAAAATGTGTGAATCTTGTAGATGCGCAGAAGCTTCAGGGAAATGGCTAAGCCCACCTATGAGTGGCAGCTCTTGGGCCTATTCCTGTAAAGTACTGAGCACCCTCAGCTCCTGCTAAAGTTGATGCCGACCTTTTTGCATTCTCAAATCAAGTGCCTTTTGTAGCATAAAAAGTGACAGCTCAAGTCTTTCCAAAAAAGAATCTAAAATGTGGGTTACGGTGTGATGCTTCCCACTGGATACCTGCAATTTCGTCCTGTGCGTCTGCTAGGTTTTAAGTGACAGCACTGTATGGAACACAGTGTGCTGGCTTAGATAAAATGTTTGATGCCATGCAAAGGAGGCCTCACTTACACATATTTCATGGTCCTCCAGATCGCTGCCTTTTCACTTCCAAATTGAAATAAATATAAAACCAGAATCAAATGTATATATGTATACTACTGCTTTAAATGTCTTTCCTGTTATACAGACAAAACTGAAGAAGACTTTAGTAGAATATTAACATTCATAAAGCCTCTTGGAAGACTGCAGATATAAAATAGAGCAAAAAAGTAACCGCCCCATGGCAGAAGTATCCACAAACAGAAGTAATCTAAATATTTTTAAACAATTTGTGCCTCTGATCTCTCTGATCCCGGTGTATTACTGGTTTGTAATGTTTATTTTGAGATTAGATTAGATTACATTATTCCTCATTGCCAATTACTGCGATATTTGGATTTCTTTTGACGCCTCAACTTTTGAAGTCATGAGAATCTGTGTTTGTTTAAAAAAAAAAAAAAGAAAAAAAAAGAGGGTAACATTTTAGTTTCTGGTTGCAGAGAAAATATCAGGAACACAGCTGCATCTGAGCTTGGTTGCTTTGCAACCCAGTGAGCTCAGCTGGGCCCAATAAACCCTCACTAAGTGACTGTACTCCCTGAATGGTCAGAAGAACCAACAGATCACCATTTAAGCCCTGTAGCAACAGCAGCACACTGGCTGCTCAGTACGCTCCATGGCTGAAGCTGCGCCAGACTTGCTTTTTGCCCAGCCCTTGCTCCACCCCTCGCCTGCTCCACTCTAGCCTTAGTCCCTGCCTACCTCTGATCTCCTGATTCCTAACTCCTGGCTCTGACCATTGGCTTGTCTCCTGACCACCTCTGCTTCTGCTTCAACCACTAGGTCGCACTGTTTGCACCTGGTATAGAAAAGGTGGAAAGCATAAACAGGGTATAACCTAAAGGTTCAAAAGGCAAATAAAAATGTGGGTTTTTTTTGTTTTTTGTATCATGATTTTAAGCCAATCTCATAAATTTTGGTGGGATGTCTGTTTCATGACATTTGAATACTTACGGTTTTTAATACTGCTATATAAACTCATTTGTATGGTGCATACAATGGAACTCTACTTATTACAAAAAATAATTTAAAAACACTTTTTGTGTTGTTACCCACTCTTGCAAACCAATATTGAGACAAATTTAAAGTTTGCAATTCCTTATATGTGTATGAGCTCACAAAGGAATGTGTGAGTGTAAAATTACTGCTCCAAGCCCTCTAAATATCTCCAATCTAACGGCTCTCAAAAACCACAAGCATACAAATTCAAGTGGTTTATCTACAGATTGGAGCACAGGAAAAAAAGCTTTAATCGCTCCATAACATTCCTTAAGTTACATTTACCACAGCAGGAGTGAAATATCCAGTCTAAATCCTCTCTGTTGAAGTCTCCCTCAGTCAGTCTATGCACATTGTGGCAACTTACTGATTTGTTTTCAGTGTTTCTGTCAAAGTTTCT
This sequence comes from Dermochelys coriacea, assembly GCF_009764565.3. Classification (NCBI taxonomy): domain Eukaryota; kingdom Metazoa; phylum Chordata; order Testudines; family Dermochelyidae; genus Dermochelys; species Dermochelys coriacea. The sequence goes on along the minus strand of NC_050081.1, from coordinate 19,418,883 downwards.
GAAGACTTTTTGCTCTGATAACATCTCCTCCTTTTTTATTAGTGAGTGTTGTGTTTGAACATAGAGGTGTTTGAAATAAGGATCCAAACATTGCATCCTGAATGATGTATCTATGTATGTAGTACTGTTATTTATTAATATTATTTATTTAAGCACCATATATGCACATAAAAAGGATAGTTCAGTACTTTTAAAGGGCCAAGGGGGGACATAGATCAGCGTTCATGTCGCGCTCCCCATCAGTGTCTGGGCCGGGGAAGCTAATGATCCAACCCGCAGGCCAAATTCGGTGATGAATCCTGGTTGTGTACCACTTGAGGCACGTTGCACATACACTAAGAAGACAGGGCCGAAAGCGAGGTAAGCGGGGGAAAGTGTGCTAGAAAAGAGAGTTAGCTGGAGATTGAGAAGAGAGGTTGTTAGAGGAGTGATAGCTCAGTGGTTTGAGCATTGGCTTGCTAAACCCAGGGTTGTGAGTTCAATCCTTGAGGGGGCCATTTAGGGGTCTGGGCCAAAAATTGGGGATTGGCCCTGCTTTGAGCAGGGGGTTGGATTAGATGATCTCCTGAGGTCCCTTCCAACCCTGATCTATCTATCTATCTATTTATGAATGTAGATGCTGTGACGTTACACCCCATATTTGTCATAAAATATTATGATATGAATATGGCAAACTAAGATGTTTTATGCAAGATGGGTATTGTGAGGTATTGAAAAAGTTATGATCTCCTGAATGTGTTTGTCCAATTTGTATGCATGTATCATTTCTGTATCTGAGATTAGTAATATTGACTTTGTAACAATTACAACTGTGTGTGTATTTGGGGGAACGCCCACGGGAGAGTAGGCAATCAGCCTCAATGAACCATTTAAGAAGGACAATAGAACTTGAAGATACTAATCTCTCACTGTCTTGAGGAGCTTCCTGGGATGTTGCTTTGACACTGATGGGTTATCTGATGATGTCACCTGGTACGGAGTACCACCTTGGACACTGCTGGTATTTTGCCACTGGAAACAAAGGGTTCCTGCCTTATGTAAATTCTATTTAAGGCTGGGGAGTAAGGCAGTCAGGACTCTTCTCCATTGCCTTCCCTGTCGAAGACGAAAGATTGCTAAAAACACATGAAGGGAAAGACGGGCTGAGTCCAGGCAGAAATAGGGTCCAGTCTGTAAAAAGAAATAACTGGAACTCTAAGCTACAGAAACTGTGCAACCTGCCTAAAACAACATTTAGGGTGAGAAATTACATTTTGTAACCTGTTCTTGAGTATATTAAGCTTAGTTTGCCTGTTTTGTTTTATTTGCTCAGTAATCTACTTTGCTCTGTTTGCTATCCCTTATAATCACTTAAAATTTACCTTTTGTAGTTAATAAACTTATTGCTTTTTTATTTCAAAACCCAGTTTGTGCAACTCATATCTGGGGTGCCAAAAGCTGTGCATATCTCTCTCCACACTGAGGGAGAGGGTGAATTTCTATGAGCTTGCGCTGTGCAGATCTTTCTATACAGTGCAAGACCATCTTATTTTGGGGTTCACACTCCAGATGGTGTGTGCACCAGAGTGCTGGTCATTCTCCTAGCTGATTTCAGTCTGTGTGTGCAGCTGGGTGTGGCCTCACCTGAGTGTGCTGGAAAGGGGCTTGAGAGCCTGGCACAGCAACGCAGCGCAAGGGAAACCTAGGCTTGTAGGACCGGCGGGCTTTGGGATCCCAGCACATCCGGTGGCACTCCAGAAGGGGGATCCAACCCATCACAGCTTCTATTAAAAATCAGGTCATATAAAATGATAGGTACATGATAAAGACTGAAGGTTATTGGTGGTGGTTGATGAAATGTTGCTATTTTGCCATTACAAATAAATAACTTCATCTACAAGTACCAGTTCTTTACCTCTAATTCTTGGTGAATGGTTGGGGGAGGAGAGTGTTTAAAACCATAGATTTGTTAGACTTTTTTTAAGTGTTGGAATGTGTCTGAATATAATTCTTATCCACATGCCAAAGCATTCAAGAATTGATTGTGAAACATAATCAGTACCCTACCTTTCTTTCCTTGCTGTTAATGGTGTGCCAGTCCTCTCTGCTACTGATAATGCAATGTGCTGAACTTTAAACAAAAATGCCCCACATTTCCACCTGCTGTCTGGGAAAGTACTTTATCTCCTAGGGTTTTGTACAGAGGGTTCCAGAGTTCAGTGGGTCTCTGAATGGGCTCCAGGGACTGCCTGAACAGATCTGAATGCCAATAGGGGCCACAGTTTTTCATCTCTGTTAGAAGGCAGTTTTTCTGCATCATAGCTGGTTTGCATTTGAATGGGGTTATTATTTTGGGCTCAGAACCAGTTTACTGATCTATCAGTCTCCTCGTATGCTGTGGAGCGTGTGATTTGGAAAATGGATAGGGTACAAATTCAGGCCTATTCACATTTGTCTCTATCTTGAAGCACACTACTAATAAAAAGTATATCCTTGCTAATGATGACATGGAAACCTATTTCACATTACTGAAATGATCAAATTGGTGAGTAAGCCAATAAACAAAACTTTAAAAAAAAAATCGAGGATCCATTTTAAAATATCTTAATTTTGACAGTTGTAATTTAGTTTAACTTGTTTCAGAGTAGCAGCCGTGTTAGTCTGTATCCTCAAAAAGAAGAGTACTTGTGGCACCTTAGAGACTAACAAATTTATTTGAGCATAAGCTTTCGTGAGCTACAGCTCATTTCATCAGATGCATGCAGTTTTAGTAACAAGGCCTCAATTAGCATCTGCTATTAAATCTGTCATTTTGGTGTGCAAATTATAAAGGATGTTCAGATTAGCATAGTGCAGTTTAGAGAGTTTCTGTTGGCTCATGCTTTATGCTTGTGCAAACTAACTAGCAGAAATGTCTAAATGATCGCTATGCCACATCCATATGTTTTAAATTAAATTATTCATAAAGAACTATTGAAAATTGATCTATCTGTAGTTGTCAGTATGACTTTTGAGTTGGTTTCAATTATAATAGTTTTTTCATGTAATTTATTAAGCCTTTTGATATTTAATGTTAGTGGGATAATAAATGCATTTGATATGTGTGGGATGTTGTGTTATTCCAGAGAGGTTGTTATAATGTAATGTCATTCAGTGACCACTTATAAAGTGTCACCACTTCTTAATACTGATCTACCTTTGAGTGCTAGCAATCGTGAAGAACAGTAATAGAAAAAGCTATTTGCTGCTAAAGGTTAGACAGACATGCTGATTAAAAAAAAACCCCATCACCAGCTCTACACTGGTCAGTAACACTGGTGCAAATGCACTATTGCTGAAACTATTGCTGGTTTTTCAGAGGACTGGCCAGGGCCTTGCTGAAAACCTAGACAAAAATGGTTTTTCGGTTTCTTTTTCAAATTTATAAATTAGGAGGAGGAACTGGATATACTAACTTTGTTTGCAGTCAGAGGAATGTCCCCTTTTCAATGTCTGAAAAAGTATAGCTAGACTGATAGCCATTTTTTGTGGGTCATAGGGTCAGAGTTGATGGGGTAGGTTGAGAGAGAATGGAGGACATCACTGAGGTAGAGAGGAGCAGTGCACTGTTCATTGTACAGTGTACCATAATAGAAGCCCCTAAAGCCTCAGACTTGTAAGCATGTAAGAGAAGGAGTAAGTTGCACTGAACACGTGTGAAATGAGAGAGACAGCCTTCCCATTCTTGAAGCATTCCTTGGACCAACCTGTGGTCTTATCTCCAGTGCAAGCCAACATGTCCTTTTAGCTGAAGATGTCTCTGCATTATTGGTTGCAAGGAAGACAGAATTATGGAGTGGGGATTTATTACTAGCCTGAAAAAGTTGATGAACCTTTAGGGTGTTGGGACGAAAATGTCATTAATAATATCACATTCTTTAATGCCCTTCCACATTGTCTTGCATTTGTAATGTGGTTTAGACAAAGAGGATAAAAGGGAAGGCTGATATTTTAATTTTCCCTTACTCCAGATTTAGATTTTAATACAGCTTGTTTTTCTGATGTAACTTTTCTTTTAAATCCTTAGGCTCAAAATCGCAAAATGAAGTAAATGTAAAGAAGAGCCTCATCCTTCATCTGGTGTCTTAATTTTCTTCAAATCTCATTTTATTTTCTCTCTTCTAGTCATTGCTCATGCAGTATAGTGTATACAACTGCTACTCAGTCAAAATTTTGGCTTTATCTGGCAGTGCTGCACCTGTACTTAAAAATAAATAAATAAAATGGAACTGGAAATGTTAAGACAGTTTATGGGTTTGCAAGGTGTTTGTTGATCTGAATAGTTCTGTTCTGTGATAGACATTGTGTCAAAGGAAACAAATGAGCAATTTATAATTATTGTATCTTAAATCAGGCAATTACCTTGGTCACTTCTCTGCTGGACCCTGTAATGCAGAACATGATTAAATTGTGCCACTTTGTAAAGAAACCAGCAAATAATATCCCTGCTGATTTAAATATTTTATTTTAATTATAGATGACTTGTTCTGCTCAGATAAATTCAGTATTCAGTATTTTCACAGCATCTTATGATTTCCATATAGTGAATTTTGTCTCTCTTGAACCCAGGTATCAAGCAAAATTAGTAATGTAAAAAAAAGAAATTAAGAAAAAAGACAGTCTGAAGGGCATTTTGACATTTAAAAGGCACAGCATGTGATGAACTTAAAGCATGTGGTCCTCAGTGCTTTGTAGAAAAACATTTTATTTCCAAAGCCATCTGTGAACTTTAACAAAACAAAGAAAAAAGAAGGATCTGTTCCTCTAACAGATGTAAGTCTACTTGGAAGATCTGAATCATCAGCACATCTGAGTCCTTGCATGCTAGCAGATGAAAGGGAGGAAGGGTGAGGGAGTGAAAGATGAGGTGCCCAGATAGCCCTCTTATCTGTGATTAGATAAGAGGGGAAACTATAATCAGTCAGGTTTCAGAGTAGCAGCCGTGTTAGTGTATATTCGCAAAAAGAAAAGGAGTACTTGTGGCACCTTAGAGACTAACAAATTTATTAGAGCATAAGCTTTCGTGAGCTACAGCTCACTTCATCAGATGCATGCATCCGATGAAGTGAGCTGTAGCTCACGAAAGCTTATGCTCTAATAAATTTGTTAGTCTCTAAGGTGCCACAAGTACTCCTTTTCTTTTTATAATCAGTCAGAGATTGTGCAAATCCTTTTCATCCCCAGCCGTGCAGCATTTTCACCTTGATACAATATCTATCTCCATGTTCCTGTACTTTTTTAACATCAGGCCAAAATGTCAGTTTAGGAACTGGTATCCTTTTTGCTAGGATTAAAAATACCTAGAGGAGTTAGGCTGACATAGATCGATAGTCTTTCTAAAGCTACTAGGAAACGAACAGTTCATTCCCAGCTTTAGAGAGCTTTTTAGTGAATGTCTAAAATAAGATGTGAAAAACTGGAAAAGTCCCTCAGACCTGTTGGATCTGGAGTTGCGTTCTGGAGAGACCAGACTGGAGTCAGGTAATGTAATGCTCTCTCTTTGTTCCTAGGTAACCTACGGCTCCTTTGACTATACATCGCTGCTTTATCTGTCTGACTACACTGAAGATTTTGGTGGTGGACGATTTGTGTTCATGGATGTAGGTGCTAACAAGACTGTAGAACCCCGAGCAGGTAGGATTCTCAGTTTACCTTCACTACATAACTCTCCGTGGACAAATTCCTGACCTCAGCTAAACCTGTGCTACCCCAGATGGGATTCCACAGTATGACTGAGGATAGAATTTAGCCTAATGTGTTTCAAGTGGGTGTCAGTAACATGTGACTTGGGACAGTGAATAGGTCACAGTAATAATTAATGGAATGATGCCAGTAAAATTCATCCTGTTTGTAGCTACATTTTAGTTACATAGGAAGAAATGGTGAAATAGTCTAACAATGGCCAAGGTTTGAGTTAATCTGAGACTGCTTAGGCACATGGAATAACTGCCTGAAAAGTCACAGCCTTCCTTAAATACGATTCATAAGATCCGGGGTGTCCAACCTGAGCCTGAGAAGGAGCCAGAATTTACCAATGTACATTGCCAAAGAGCTACAGTAATATGTCAGCAGCCCCCCATTAGCTCCACCCCACTGCCACCACCTCCTGCCTACGGCAGCCCTGCCAATCAGTGCCTTCCCTTCCCTCCCCGCAGCTCCCGATCAGCTGTTTGGTGGGGGTGGGAGCGAGGGCGCGGCAGGCTCAGGGGAGGGAGTGGGAAGAGGTGGAGTGGGGGCAGGGCCTGTGGCAGAGTCAGGGGTAGAGCAGTGAGCACCCCGTGGCAGCTTGGAAAGTTGGCGCCTGTAGCTCCAGCCCCGGAGTCGGTGCCTATACAAGGAGCTGGATGTTAACTTCTGAAGAGCCGCATGTGGCTTGGGAGCCACAGGTTGGCCACCCCTTCACAAGAGTGTCTTTCTAAAGCCTTCTCCTTTATGGCTAAGAAGTACTTTTCCCTAAGGTTGATTTCTAGTCTTCCACTCCCTGAGCTACCTGGGGCTGTTCCTGTGGAGGCAGCTGTTCCTGGGAGGAGTGTGCTGTGTGAATGCTCAACCCTTGCTGATCTCTGTCCAGTTAAGCAGGGGCTGCCTGGGCTCTGAGGGTATCTGTATCCTGGCTTTGTCCACGAGGTGAGGAGAGTTGCCATGTTGTGTCTTGAGGGTGGAGTGAAGATAGGCTGAACTTGGAAACATCAGCCGGTGCAAAATACTGCCACTCGTATTTTGAGAAGTATTTGCTCCAGGGACCCTGTTACACCAGAGCTGGCTGTCGGTTCATTTCTGGGTGTAATTCAAAAGTGTCAGTTTTAACATATAAAGCTTTAAATGTGTTGGATTCTGGTTAGTGTGGACAGCAGCTCTCTCCTTACCAAATACTAGAGATGTTGAGATCAGCTGAGGTGCGCTAGCTAACATTCCCTTGATTTAATTGCAAGAGGTCCTCAACTTGGAAGCCACTTCTCTTCACCCCAAGTCTTTTAACTTTCAGATCATGCTCTAAGATCCATTTGTTCTCCCAGGCTTTTACTGGAGAGATCAGAGGAGCAGAAGGATGTGGGGGTAGGGAAGGAATCTTTTTTTTTTTTTTTTTTTTTTTAGGTTTCAGAGTAGCAGCCGTGTTAGTCTGTATTCGCAAAAAAGAAAAGGAGTACTTGTGGCACCTTAGAGACTAACACATTTATTTGAGCATAAGCTTTCATGAGCTACAGCAGCTTATGCTCAAATAAATGTGTTAGTCTCTAAGGTGCCACAAGTACTCCTTTTCTTTTCTATTAGGAGGACCAGTTTTTTGCACATTTCTCATAATGGTTTTTATATTTAATGTATGTGGCCCAGGCGCTGAATGAACACATTAGTACAAACCGAATAAAGCAGTGCAAAAATAGTCTGTGAGCTATATAAAGAATATGCAGGTCTCTTATGAGAGTGGAGGAGGTTTTTTCCCTATAATTCTAATGTTGTTCTATTCAGATTTGCAAAAACTCAAAGGATTTCTTTGACACCTGGAAAGTGTTCTTCAAATGTTTTTAAAACTGGCACTTAAAAGAAATAAATATATCACATAAACTGTAAGTTCTTTGAGGTGAGGACTGTCTTTTTGTGCTGCATTCATACAGAGCCTGCATTCATCACAGCGAGGCCCTGGTACATGCATGGGGCTTCTAGGTGATAACAGCAATTAGGTCATTACCGTGACTTGAGTTCCACTTAATTTTTGTTTTGTGGGGAGATATGGGCCTCTTTGGTGTCACTCCAATGAACTCCCAGTTGTTGGCAAATTAAGCATTTTGGCAAATGAATAATTTTCAAAAGTAACTGGTGATTGTGGACACTTCAGTTGTAGGGCGCCCAACTTGAGGCGCTTTAAAGGAGCTTGATGTTCAGAGTGCTGGGCGCCCACCATCTGAAAATCAGGTCCTTCAAAGTGCCTCAAATGGGGCATCTGAAAATACAGGCACCCAAAATCATCACTAACTACTTGAGAATTTAGGGCATGATGCCTAATTTGCAGATAAGTGGGCATTCAGTGGGGTGACTCCAGACATCTGGTTAGTAGGTACAGAAAAGAAAAGCTCTGAGATTGTATGCTATGAGCTCAGGATATTCTTAAGTGCATGGCCTTTTTGGATTCAGGTGAGTCTGATGCTTACTTTGCTTCTCTCCTGAGAAAGAAATCCAAGAGAAAGGCAGTGAAACTGAAAGAGGGACTGTTGAAAATAATAATGTAATTTCCAGAGACATCCCAAATATAGTCAGCACTATCACTACAGCCAGTTGTCATTGGAAGTTGGTGGTTGGGCATTAAGTAGATTAGCTAGATTGTGTTGGATTGTAAAGTTATTTGTCATAGGGTCTGTCTTTTCTGTGTTAAGTACAGCAGTATTAACATTTATGGTGCTACATAAATTATCATTACCAATAAGTGATTTGGAGAATCCTGAGTCAAAAGGAGAAGGGGTTGGGAAATTTGAGGTGAAGCACAATGTAAAAGGCAAAAAGAACAGGAGTACTTGTGGCACCTTAGAGACTAACAATTTTATTTGAGCATAAGCTTTCATGGGCTACAGCCCACTTCATCTGATGCATAGAATGGAGCATATAGTAAGAAGATATATACATACATACATACAAAGAACATGAAAATAGTTTTTTTTCTCCTGCTGATAATAGCTCATCTTAATCAATTAGCCTCTTACTCCACCTTTTCATGTTCTCTATATGTATGTATGTATCTTCTTACTATATGTTCCATTCTGTGCTTCCTATGAAGTGAGCTGTAGCCCACAAAAGCTTATGCTCAAATAAATTTGTTAGTCTCTAAGGTGCCACTTTTTGCGGATACAGACTAACACGGCTGCTACTCTGAAACCTGTCGTAGTGTAAAAGGCAAGTTGTATCAAGACGCTGGCTTGTTGTGGAGGGTTAAGATTCCTCTGAGGACCCAGAGCTGTTCAGGGAAGACTTCCCTCCCAAACTCCGTCAGCTCTAAGACCCAGGTAGTTCCTTTCTCTCTCTCTCTTCTCCCACCCCTCCCCACTCTGTGGCCTTAGGTAAATTTTCAGAGAGGAGTCATCCAGAGACTGTAGGATCAGAAGCAGCCAAAGCCTTTGGTCCTCTGAACGTTCAGAGAACTTTCTACCATTTTGACTAGACTTTCTCTGCCCTTTGTTGATTGGCTGTTTGCTTCAACCCTCCCCTTCCCATAGAAGTCTCTTCACTTTAGCTTCACTCAAGCCATGTCTGTCCTTATCCCTTGTCTCTGCCCTGTCTCCCTCACCCCTTTCTTCTTTCATTGTCCCCACTCCCTTCCCCTGTCTTTCCATGTAGCTTATCCCCTTCTAATTGCCTCCCCCCAAATTGTGCAAGTAACATGTTTGCTGCCACATCACATTGTTCACCCCTGTATGCTCCCCCCACCCCCCGTGTCTGTCTTGTATATTTAGATTGTAAACTCTTAGGGACAGGGACCAGCTATTATCGGTGTTTGTACAGTGCCTAGCACAATGGAGTTGGCTCGCAGGCACTACTGTAATTAATAATGCTGGTAAAATGTAACTTGCATGAGAGGGTCCTTTTGATTAACCAAGAAGAAATAACTCTAGAGGACTCTTCTATCACGGAAGCAAGCTGTGTTCTAGTTTTCACTTTCAGAGGGCATCTCTGCTCTTCACACGTGTTCTCTGACCCTGCTGTTTTTCTTCCTAAACAACTGTTATAAGAAATTTCTGTCAATAAGTTTTGCTTAATTCTCATTTTTCTTAGAAACTCTTTTCCAGTGGTCCCTGACTCCTTGCCAGCTAATTTAGCTGTGTCATAGCTTGAATATCATTCTGAGTGTAGAAAACATTTATCTTATTGTTGCAGTTTTAGTATGCAGTGCTGGAAAACAGACACCATGTGCTGAAATAAGTGCTTAAGTTTCTTCTCAGACAATAATTTGTCTGAGTGTCAAAGATTACAGTACAAAATTGATGAAATAGAACAAAAAGCTATTCATTTGAAGGGAGATAGTAAATTAACAATAAACCATTGAAGGATTTCTGTTTGGCAGAAATGCTGCAAGGGCACACTTCACTATTGCCTCTTAAATGTTTTTCCTAGGACTGAAAGTGTAATATAATTCCTGGGTGAGTGAATGCACTAGTTTGGCGGTGACAAGGCAAACTACAGTTGGAGACTAATTTTTAAACCACTTTCTATCATCTCCAAAAATGTCACTCGTATATAAGTATACGCAAATATATAAAAGTTTCCTTTTCTCAAAAATTAAATAGTTTGGATGGGAGAGAGAGTGCAATATGGACCATCTTAAAGATATTGGCATCACTACAATGCGGACTAGTTTAACTCTTAATGAACATTTCTCATGTTATTAAATATTACAGTTATGCTCCATGCTCATATTTTATACAGTTGATCACCTAATTAAAGGAGTTAAAATCCCCTCTTAATGTAGAGGCCCCTGAGCTGACTGTATTATGGATGCAAAACAAGTCATTATATTGTTTCACCAATTCCCATAGTACAGACTTTTGGCAAATTGCCAGCACACTCTGCTGTATGGAAGGAACCCATTTTTCCTAGCTAGCTTGGATGCAATCAAAATAACATGTGCATGCACTCGCGTCTTTCGGGTTAGTCTGAGACCCTGCTGTAAGTACCTTACCAGTGAGAGAACTCCCAGATAGAATGGCATTGCATTTGGGGCTGAAATGAAGAGCATTAGAACAGTTGAAAGGTAATGTCTGTTGCCCCTAAATGATATGCTTTTCATCCTTCTCATCTCTAAAATCAACACCTTGGAGTTTTTCTCAAATATTCTGTCTCTTTGCTCCATCTTCTCCCCCTCCAACACCAGCCCAGTCAACTTTAGTCTATCTGAATGCAGTTCCCATTTCACAGCAGTTCAGCCGGTTCTGCTTTCATTAAAGAGTTTTCGTTACATAGGACCTGTCCACTCCAGCTAGCAATGTGCACTACACGGGTGTGAATTCTAAAGCACCCCCACTTGTTGTGCACTGACTGACCTATGTGGATTCAGTCTATCTGGCTTCCTTTCCTACTTTTGCTGGAAGCTGCCAGCTTTTGCTGTCTGGGATTTGTTTATAAGTCAAAATTCTCATCAGTGGCTAGTTACATTAAAAAGAAGATACTGACTAGCACCAACAGGGTGACTGCAATTGTGACTGGAAACTAAGGGTTCTGTCTGGATTATATTGATCATAATGCGCTTTAAAAAGAAATGTTTTTCACCAAATTTGAAAAAAATCAGTTCCAATACATCTTTGCATTTCTCAGTAGATTACTCTTTCATGGGAAAGAAAAAGCAGAACCCCTCTCAAGCAGTAATGATCAGAACACTATAAAATCAGCATATCCCAGATGCATTCTTTTTTGCCTGTTGTTTAGTACCAATTACAGCTACAACTATTAAATACTTCAGTTATTTTGGATGCCAGCAAAAGTTAGTGGGTTTTGTATCTAATCTTTTTCTTAAAATAAGGTAGCCAAGGTTGGAGCGAGATGCAGAATTCCAACAAGAATGTCATCAGTAGAAGCTGCATAGTTCTTGAAAGAAATTCCTATGTTGAAAAATATGAAACAAGAAGACTTTGATCATCCTTTTCCCAGTGTTAAGACTGTACCTCTGTTGTTATCCTAACTATCATAGACTGGGACAAGGATAGTTTTACTCAAGAGGAGGACATAAATGTGGCAGCAATTAAAAACAGATTCTCCAAAGCGGTATTCCTCTGTAGTTGAGGCTCCATGAACACTGTGACAAGCCCACCTGGCTTCTGTGGTGCTCTGTTGGAGGAGACTGGAAATACCACAGTAGATTTAGAGAAATTAAAAAATGAATAATTGAGACCATATAGAATTCCTCATGGTGGTGGGGTTGATATTAAATTCAATGTATTTTATATTGCCACTAAGTTTTCAGTGTGCTGACAGCATACAACTGCAGTGTAGACATGTCAAAGGAGAAGCTATAGATTTCTTGTGGAGGCTTGATCTCCTGCTCTGCTATATCCTTCCGTCCTACCTGCCCCTGTGGATAATCACATTAGCTGGATGTATTTGCTAAAATGGTCATTAGTGAAATAGTTAAGTGTTAGCATTGGAAGTGTCATTAGTTTTCAGAGTCAACTGCCCACTAAAAAAAGTTTGGGACAATTTGCACTTGCTTTGATTTATTCTCAATTCACATTTGGAATTTACATATGCTGCACAGTTCTCTTTAAGATTTGCTTCTCTGTCAAATGCTCTGGTCATAGAATGGTGGAATATAGCAGGGCCCCTGTATTAGTCTGAGCTACTTCTGGGAGATCACCAAACTTTGATTAATATAAAAGTAACTGGAATAGATGTGGTGAATTCAAGTTCCTTCTTCCTAATCAGTATATTTTATACTTTAAAATGACAGGTAGCAGCCATGTTAGTCTGTATTCGCAAAAAGTTAAGGAGTACTTGTGGCACCTTAGAGAGATGCATCTAATGAAGTGAGCTGTAGCTTATGAAAGCTTGTGCTCAAATAAATTTGTTAGTCTCAAAGGTGCCACAAGTATTCCTTAACTTTAAAATAAAAGCTTTATTTTCTTCAAACATTAAGGGGAAAAAATCAGTGTATCAGAGGCAGGAACCTTGAAGATCCAGAACCAAATGAAAATAAATAGCACAGACAGGCAGTGCTAATTATTGCCAAAATGTTATTTTGTTATCTTGTTATTTCTCGGAGTAGCCAGAACTCTCGCCCCTCTCTCTCTCTCTCTCTCTTTCCTCATGACTTTGCTTCTGTTAATTCAAGGGGTCTGGGTATTAAAACCAAGAGAACTTTAAAGTCTGAAAACTAATTAACCAAGGGCAATAGCAAGAGCAACTAAGATTCAGTCCAAGCAACGTTGGCCAAATCTAAAAAGCCTGCAATGATTTTTGTTTGTGTGTTTGTTTTAAAAATGATAAATTGCAAAGACTGAAGGGATAGAAGGCTAAATCCCAGTTAACTAGCAATGAGAGAAAAATAATTTTAAAAAATCAGATGCATTTCATACTTCTAAACAGGGTTCTTTTACTAAGTTCTTACTGCATTTCCTGAATGTCTTTTCTCCACAATAGCCTGATCCAGACTTCTTCCTCCTTATAACTTATTTATTTTGTATTCTGCAGAGGGTTCTCAGCATGCCCTGCTCTTAAAGGGATAGCATCCTGCCACAGATTGTTGTTTTTTTTGAGGGGGCGTATAGTATTATACATATAGAAAATGCCGGAGCCATTAATTCAATCAGCAAGACTTCAATTCTCTCTTTATGTTGCCACTGTGGAGTCAAGGCAAAAGAAAAACCTGTAACTCTTTTGAGGAATAGGTTTGGGGTGGGAGAGATCTTCTTTATCATGACAAAGTTGGAACGATTTCCATTCCATGGTTCTGTGCAGGGAAATAAGGGAAATGCAGAAATAACTTCAGTGGAGGCTGGTATGGTGATTAAACAGACAATTCAGGAAGACCACAATGTGCCTATTGAACACTGGGACACAGTGATTATGATTTCTTGCAATATTTGATGTTTTTTCTTGAACTCGCAGCTCCTAGAGTCATGTGATGACATGAGTGTATTAGAGGTTCTTTTATTTTTTAAAGTTAGCATCAAGCCTTCATGGCTATGAAGAAAAGTTTGAAAACATGAACCCTAAATGCTCAAAAGCCAGAAGGCAAATTAAAAAGATCCCCAAATGAATATTTTTGAAAAATCTCATGATTTTTGAATCTTGGTGTTGGCAGTACTGCATACCGGACAAGGACTGACATTTTGAGACATGATCGCTATTAAAGTCCTGTGATCATGTCATGCTATAGTGACGACTGAAATAGACACCCCATTCTAAACTTCTGTTTTTATCTGCATAGAAACAACATTTCCTTTAACTTGAAACGTGCCGCTGTGCTTATTCTCAACTCACAGTTGATTTTGTTTTTTAAATGGGTGGGGGAATGTGAGGAAGAAAACTTTTTGAGTTTAGATGGTAGAATAAATATTTCATGCTTTAAAAATGTGTTCAGATGCATTTTTTGTGATTGGATAACTCAGAAACTAGCTTTATTTTGGACTGTCAAATTTTACCTGTGCAATATAGAGCCCTCTTTGGAAAAAGTAGGGTTTTATAAGTCTGAGAATGTTTGAGTTATTTAGAAATCTTGTATTGCTTAAGGGCACAACATTCATTATTCATATTGAAATAACTGTGCCTCAAGACCCTGATTCGTCAGTCTTTCCCTGTTCAGGAAAGCACTTAAGCACATGCATCAGTTTAGGCAAGCGCTGAAGTGGTTTTCTGAATTGGGGCCCTGGATCTCTCTGTGATTTTGAATATGTAAGTACACATCTTAAAATAAACACGGCTGTCTCTATTGCAGTGGTTAGACATCATTTGACTGTCGAGTGACACATTCACAGGAGTGTGTTATAGTTTTTCAAAGTGCTATCTTAGCTGTGCATTATTGGGTGTATTTTTTGTTAACTTATTAAAAAAAACAAATCAAGGAAATTCACTACTAAAGACTACAGGAATGGAACACTACAATGGAGAATTTAAACACACACAAGTCAAGAATTTTCAGATTTAAAGTTCCCACAGCAACATTAAGGCAGCTATGATAAAGATACTTAAAGCATAAATTTAGTAATCCAGTGTATTATATTACATACACACAGCATGGTGAAGTTAATGATGCCGTAGAAATCCATTTTTTAATTTGACATTTAACCTCAAATTTGCAGTTGCTTTGATGTTTCTTTACATTGTACATATGAAGTTGGAAGATACCTTGTAGTTTGGAATGCTAGGGGATTAATTTTAGTCAGTTTCTTGCAGTAGGCCTAGGTCATCTCAATCTGGTGTTAGATCACCAACAGTGAAAGCTAAGAATCATGAGATACCTGGCAGTTGTCAAAGTCCAGTATCATAGTAAGTGCATGGGGACATTAGCTGCTATAGTAATTCCCTACTGACGAGCACTGCAATGCATAAACCTGGATGGTTATAGCTGAGGTGGCATTGCTCACAAAACAGCAAGTCACTACAAAGATGACTGGTGAGATGATTGCATAAAAATTGTAGAAAAAGGTATGAAGAAGTAACATGTAGCATCATGAAAGAAATACATTGAAGTAAATTTGTACAGCTGCTGGGTTTTTTTTCCATTGTAGAGCTCTGAGGATTTTCTTTTTCCTTTCTCTCTCTTGTGTGTTTTCTTACTCTAATGATCCTTAATGCTGGGTTTGTGTTGTCATTAAATGAGTTATTTTAATTAGACCCATAATGTGATTGATACCTGGAAGCTCCATCTGAGAACTGCAAACTGGCATGCTGCTTCTTTGAACCATGGTCTTGTTGCAAAGTCATTATTTAGGCCATTAACAGTGATCCTACCAGTGGACCTGCTGAAGGGAGAGTGGAAGAATAAACATTTCTCTTAGAGATTAAATGGTTAATATTTTTACAATCCATTACAATCAGGCATATGAATTAGTGTCTTAGAGATACACATGTTAATTAATTAATGGAGGTACAGTTGTGCCTGCTGATGATGGATGTCAGGTTAAACTTCCATGATGACTTCTATGGTGACTGCCTGGAGACTACCGTTTCATCATTGTCTGAAGAAGAAAATACAACAGAAATGAGGAAAGCAGCTGAGGGTAATTAAGGTATCACAGATTCCCTTAAATAAAACCAGCTGGATTGGAGGGATGAGACCTAGATGAAATTCTGTCCTGAGGAAGAGGAAGGATGTCATCATATACACATACATCCCTAGTTTTAGTAAAGTAACAGAGCAGATTCTTTCAGGTATTTAAAGTGCTTTCTGACCTTTGACACGCTTGCACTCTTCCTGACATCACCTCTGCTGTCAGTAATTAAGGTTTAATCATGAACTTCATTCTTTTTCATCAAGTTCTTGTTTCAGAGCATTATTCTCAGTAATCACTTATTTCTTTTCAGCATCAGGAGAGTTTACACTGCTGTGATCAGGTGTAGAGTGCTAGCTGATATTTCATTAAAATAAGAGCTCCCACTAAAGACCTTCAATGTTAGTCATTTCATCTGTTTATTCACATAAGACTTAGGGTTTGTCTACACAGGGATTCTAAACTAGTTCAAGTTGAGTTAATCTGCATCATGTGTATGCTAGCATTTGAGAAGCAAGGCATCATAATGCATTAACTCAGCTCTTATTGCAAACGCTGGTGTCCTCTTGCAAAGTGGACTAAGTTTGCCGAGAATAGAATTAGTTTGTTCTGTTGTTCATGTGCATGCAACAGTTTCATATCACTTTTTGCATGCCTCCAACGGCATGTCCAATTCAATAAAACTTTATTTTTGATATATTACTGTTTGTTGTCCAATAATAAAAAGAGTTTGAAATTCATCCATTTGAACTCAACACTGCATTGAAGCCAGAAATCTCTTCCATAAAGATGAAATAATTAATGGAGTTTAAAAATATTACATAGGCAAGTCACACTTCCAACACATATTGACTGTACCACACAGCTCACCATGATCCCAAACACCCCTTTCTTTAAAAATTCTGCATCCTGGTTTGGGGCGCAAATGATAGACACATGAAAGATTGCTGCAGGAGCCAGCTATAAGTGCATCTTTCCACAGAAACTCAGGGCACCCCCCTAAGGCATCTCCAAAAAGAGGGAGAGAGGAAGTGGCCAGCATAAGGGGTTGGGGATACACAGCAGCAGGGGTATGGTAAGAAATATGGCAAGGAGGTAGATTGGGAGAGAGACAGCAGGGGGAGACAGCCCTGGGTTGCCGGGATGCAGATGAGAAGAAGGGATCAGAGGAGAGGTAGTAGAGTGAAGAGGTCTTGATGAGATGCAGAGAGGGCAGTTTTCACTTCTAAATGATCCGTTAGACTGTCCGCCTTCCTTTGGGGATTAATATGTGAAGTACGAACTGCTGATATTTTGAGAAGCCAACTGCGATGGTGGAAAAAGACAGGCAGGGTGGGAGTCTGTTGAATCTAAAAAAGCATGTGTAGGCTTAGTGTTAAATGGACAGCTTAATTACTTCTGTACTTAAAAACTATAATTTAAAGAAGTTTTAAATCCAGGTGCTTGTGCATTTAAAGTAAAAATGTATGCATGAAAGTAAGAAGAATAATTTAGAGAATTACTGGCCACGTGTGAAAGAGTTCAGCAGGTTAATCACCGATTTTACAAATAAAGATCTAGTAATTTCTGGGTCTAGAAAATGAATTCAGAACAATAATTTTAACTAATAATTATTCAGTATCTATGGTAATTTTAGTCTTCTCTGGGCATTAATTTCTCCAGCGTGTGACAGATTTTTCCAACCATCTCTGAGGGGAAAAGAGCAAGAGATGTCCCTGGCACAATTGCTCTGATGCGGAGGCATTAACACTGGGCATCTGGTCAGGAGGAATTGCCTGCTTTTCTGTGTTCTGTTTTTTCAATTACTAAGCTGTAGTCAGTCCCTCTAGTGTGTGCACCTCTGTTCACAAGACCAAGATTAGGCAACATTTTCCAAAACACCTCAAGCTCAAAGTGACTGTGATGAATTCAGATCCTATGCTTGCATTAGTCTTTCTGTGAGAAATCAGACTTGCATAGGTGAGCATAGCATTTCCTTACACTGGTGAAGCAACTTGTTGCTTTGTTTGTGTTATGTCAGGCTAATCAGGATTTAGTGTACCATGAGAGTTAACCTAGTGATGCCAGATGTTTATTGGTTTGTGTTCTATTTCTTTTTTCATGTTTGCCATTATATTATGCTCCAAAAGGCAGAGCCTTATGATTCTGCAAAAGGAATTCATGTTTCCTATTTCTATAATATGGCGAGTGTGTGTTTTAATTGTGTGGCTTTCATATTAATAAAAATGAAGAGTCAGTGGCTCGGGATGTTGCTAGATGCAAAGTGCTGCCCAAGTTTCCCTTCCATGCTAACTTAACCAATGAACCTTAGTTTTGCCCTGTAGCATGCCTGTTAGTCTGAGCCTTTCTTAGGCAAGCTGCCAATGGTACCAAATTGTCACAAAAGCCACCGCATAATTTGATCCAAAGACAAATATTTACTGTGCACCATCAAACTCCTTTTCATTCGTTGTATAAACTAGCATTTGACCCTAGGGACCAAACTGTGCTTTGGCCTGATCACTGTGTAACTCCACTGACTTAGTTTTTGCTGTAAGTAAGGATAGAGGTTATCCACAGCTCTCTGCTAGTGCCCTT
Organism: Dermochelys coriacea; assembly: GCF_009764565.3. Lineage (NCBI taxonomy): Eukaryota > Metazoa > Chordata > Testudines > Dermochelyidae > Dermochelys > Dermochelys coriacea. Next base: position 19,400,602 of record NC_050081.1, on the reverse strand, counting down.
GCTCCCTCTCCTCCTGCATCTTAGCCTGCAAATTAGCAGAACACCTACAAATCTGTTCTAGCATCCAGAGACAGTTGTTAAACTTGGCCCATGCCTGAGCTGAATTCAGATTATCAGTATAAAATAAGAAATGAGAGCTGGGAAGTCCAGAGGGAGTACACACCACTACTCTGCAGCTGGTTGTAGAATGCTACATTGCTATGAGAAGACATCTCAGGAGCTCTTGCTTTCAAGTCAAAGTGTCAAAGGAATTCCAGAAAAGCAGTTGCAAGGAATCTGATTGGCACATCTATAGGGTCCAGTACTGCATCTACAGAGCTTGGGCTCTGTGCCATATTGCTCGTACATAGAACCACACATGTTCTATGGTTTTGCAGCCCTGGAATTCATCTATTGCCAGAGAATCTCAGCAGTCATTAAAAAAAATAACAGGTTTCAGAGTAGCAGCCGTATTAGTCTGTATTCGCAAAAAGAAAAGGAGTACTTGTGGGACCTTAGAGACTAACAAATTTATTTGAGCATAAGCTTTCGTGAGCTACAGCTCACTTCATCGGATGCATCCTAAGGTGCCACAAGTACTCCTTTAAAAAAAAAAAGTTTCCAGTTCTTATGGCTGCGAAAGCAAGCTTGAAAAAATATAGAGAGCATAATCCGGTACAGCAATAGTGCCTGAGTTTGCAGACAGCCTGAAAGTATGGACCTGAGAAGTATGGCTTCCACCATTCGTTGCAGTCAAGGCCCTTGTGGATACTGCAGTTCCATGGTACTGTCATAAAACAATCTCAATTTCATGTTATATTTACTTATTTAATAAAAGTCTCCTTGTGTTACAGCAAATATTTTGATCCAGTTGTTTCCCTCGGGATACAATGTTTCTTGACATTTTATATTAGAATGAATTTTCAATTAATCTTAAACAGATGACAAGGATAATAACCAAATAATTTTGTTCCATTTCTCAGGCTTCTCTCTTAGTATTACTCAGCAGCTGAGACACAATTTGTCTTCCTTTCCTAAGTAACAGTTTTAGGCTGGTAAATATGAGACAGTCAAACCTGTCAGTGCAAAGGGGGAAAATGCCTGATTTGGTCTGGAACCCTTAAGAAACAGTTCCTTCTTCGCCTTGCTTTGGAAGAGAAGTAAGTTACTTCATCCTCCTGTGGAGCAGCTTAGTCTCCCCTATGTGCCCACTCAGCTACTCTAGCCAGTTAGTAGAGGGGACAGAACAGAGCTTCTACCACTTCCCTGTCCCTCTCTACCCCCTTTCCCACCCATGTCTTTGCAGGGTGGAGTGTTGAGTGAGTAGCCCCCGTTATTTCCCACAGCTAGTCACAATCTGAACAGAGCCAAATAGGGTAGCGTGGGGGTGGGGGTGGAGGGGGCATTTATTCTCTTTACTTTCCTGTGTGGTTCAGAAAAGGCTGTGACAGCTTAACTCAGAGTCTGCAGTCCATCTTTGTGTTGTCACTGCCCCCAGGAGCTAACAGTTAAAATGGAGAGTCTTTACAAAATGCAGTTGGAGACCCAGAGGACAATGCTAGCTCAGATAGATTTTTACAGGCAAACTATCGACGCTTGTGATTGCCTGCAGTATGGGGTGTAATGACCTTTAGCTACTGAGTTAAAGGACTCATGCTGCCCTTACACATGCTAATATTAGAGACATTACTCAGTCCATGTAGTTAGTTTCATGATGGAGCTTTCTGTTGTTTCAATAATATTTGTTATGCTCCCTTGTTCTAGTATTTTCTACTATTTATATTATAACTTTGCTTTATTTATTTTTCCAGTCCCAATAAGAGGAAGAGAAGGATGTTATAATACTAAACATGTATATTGCTGATTTACATCTTCAAAGTACTGTACCAATATTTATGAATTAATCCTCTCAGATGCCCTGGTAGGAAGAGTCAATAAGTATTATCCTCATTTTACAGATGGGGAATCTCAACATACAGAGATTAAGTGCTTTGTTCAAGGTTATGCAGCAGATCAGTGGCATAGCTGGGACTAGCATTTGAATGTTCTCCTTTCTCGGTCCACTAGATTACACTGCCTCTCAAAATTGAGGTCAAGGTAGTAATGTTAATACTGAAAATGGTTTATATTCTGAGGATGAACCAGATAGGAATGAAAGATGATTCTAACATGATTTGTATATGCAGATGTGATACTTACCTATTCTTCGGCTTCTTCTAGCTGTGGTTACCTCCTCTGAATATAGCCAAAGAGATTAAAACTAATTCTCTTTCAGGTTCTTCTCCAGCAAAGGACAACTGTTGCCAGCCCAGTAAAAACTGGGAAAACAAATGTGGTGTTTTGCAAAAGCTTGCAGCATGTACCGGTATTTGTCTATTGTTTCCACTCACAACGCAGTTTGAGTGATTGTACTAATATAGCAGCTGCTATTGTACATACTGGAGTCTTGTTCACTTTGGTAGTCTGTTCAGTGTCACTGACTGGAATTCCAGTGGTTTCTTGATCAGAATTAAGGTCAAATGGAATTCACAGTACTGAATCTTGTGTCTAATGCTCAGGCTCGTAAACAAGAAATTCCTGCGAGTCAGAGCAAGAATCGGCTTCTTAGGAACAGGAAAGAAAGTGGGGGAAGGAAAGTTTTTCTAAATGATAAAGATCTTATCTCTCTTCCCCCCTCCACCCCAAATTATTTTTCTCTTTTTCTTAACAACACAAGCTTCCCTCAGCCTGATAGCATTTAATGAGTTCTGTGCCTGTCAGGCACTAATGACAAAGCACAGCTTTGATAGTTATTTGGGATTGATCTCGTTGGCAGTTTCTCACCATAGACAAGTGGCTTATGTGGAGATGATGGCTTTTTATTGTGACAGTTTTCCCCGCACACAGTTTCTGTTTTCTGTTTACAGCAGTTTTGTAACCGCAGAGCAGGTGTCACTGAGGACAGTGACAGAAATAGAGAGAAGCAGCCACAGGGCTTCTCCATACTATCAAGGAGATTGGGGTGTTGACTCTGTCCGCCCCCCACCCCCTGGAGCAGAGATTATGGTTTATTTTCTGAACCCCAAGAGAGGGGGTTTTAGCCTTATTTTAAATACATTTTTTGGGAGGAAAAAATATGCTGCTTAGCTGAGGTCTTGTCATGCCAAGTTCCAGACCTGTGCACGTTTCTGTGGTTCTGAGAAGCCCATGGAAAGACTGATTATTGCTAACGCCATCACAGTCATTGTAAGTCTCTCAGGCAGGTCCGCAGATGAGGCTTGTTCCCAGGACCCATGTTCCTTTAGAACAGCGATTCTCAACCTGTGGGCTGGATGGTCACTCAGAAGGCTCTTTTTGGGTCACAAGACTACACCCCACACACCCTCCTGATCAGCGCTTTTTATGCTCCATGAGGAGGAAATGGGCATGAATTGTATATTAAAGACTCCGGAAACTAAGCAAGTACTGTGTTGTCCAGGTGTTGCAGTGACGGGGAAAATACTAATGACTGAATTGTGAATGTTCTGGATGAAATTTATTCTTCAGACAGCAGGTTAGCTCTTCTGATAAGAAAAAGGATGATTCATGCTACCTTTGTATTTTTGCTGTTGACCTGGTGGGTAGTTCAGCTTGCTGGGGAGTCCATAGGGAAACAGTCTCCTTTTTGCAGATGCAAAACCTCAGCTGGCCATTTATTTGGGGCCTCGCTCTTTAAGGCTCACTGGGATAACATAATTTTCCTTCTTTATTTTAAGATAATACATCTTATATTATTTTTAAACCTCCTGGTCATGGATTGTATTAAGGACCCTGTGATGCCATTTTAACAAGAAATGCTCATAAATCAAATTGACATTTATGTGCTGAGAAATAACAATCAAGTCTTCTTTAATGAAGCAGAAAAGTGTGCTTGAAAAGAAATCTGTTAAGATGGAAGGAGGGGAAGCATCCATCAAAGACAGTTTACAACTCAGAGAATGAAAGAAAAGTACAAAGGAAACAATAACAGAAATTCAGAAGGACAGTGTAAAGTTGTAAGACAAAAGTCACTCTTGGCAGGAAAATGTAAGGATCTATAATATGCAAGTTTCATATGGAATGAATGGCTATTTTTAGCTCACCTATTCTTTTCCATGTGTAATACATCACTAGTTTATGTTTCTGCGTGGAAGCTCAAAATATAGTCTAGCCGCCGCAGTGGTTTTCACAGTCTGCATGATTTCTAAATAGAGAGGTTATATTGTAAACATATCCCCTCCCAATCACAGCATCCATGTGACAACTACAGCAGTTGGCTATGTGAGAAAGTAATGTTAACAAAGTATATATGTATTTTTAACTGCCTTTAACACAATCTAGCATCTGGAAACAACAGCCAAGAGCATGGGACCAGCTGGCTCTTTGTGAATTGTGGTTCACAGCTTGTGAATTGCTGGTCTAACATCTTGGACCAAAAGTTGATTCATATCAAGGACAATGACAAACCAGGAAGAGCCTAAGTCTGACCTCACTCCCTTTTTTTGGAAGCTGTTTTCTAAGTCATGTTTTGTTTTCTTGTAATAATGAAACTTGTAACAGCTCCTAAATATTGTGGATTAAAGCTAGAGTATGGCTCAGAGAAGGTTCTTGTTTCATTGACGAAGTCTAAAGCCTGTACTGCATGTGCAAACACAGAAGTAAATTGCAGTTCTACCTGAAAATCCCTCTGGTTAGGCAACTTCTGCAGCAGTTCTGGGTGAGCTCTCAGACTTCAAGCACATGGTGCTGCAAAGAAAATTCAAACTCTGGGTGGGTCTTCCAGCTGTTCCCAAAGAAGCAGGATGTTTTCACACAATACATCATTTTTGCCTTTGGTCACTGTTCTAAGCAGAACCATAAGTGCTCTGCTTTCATGCACGTGTCTCATTATGCCTTTATTCCATCTAATAGTTGAAATAACTATGAACTGTTTGACTTGTCAAAGTCTCTATTACTGGGGCGCTTCATTTTCATTGATGTCTTTTCCCAGGATTCTCTGGATAATGAAAATACAGTCGCTTCCTCAAATGGTTTATCTGCTAAGTGTGGACTTAAGCATTCTCTGGAGACTGCTCTCCCTTTGTGCATTTTTAGCCTGTTAAGAATAAAGAACTACTGCATTGTGGTGAGGGTACAGGCGCTACTTCCAAATTCTCCGACTTTGGACGCATGGTGTGCATGCGTAACCCTCAGTGGAATCCAGTAGGGACCATCACTCGAAGAAGAAGAATGAGTTTGAAGTACTAGAAAGCAGTTAGTAGTTTTAAAGTGAACATTTTTCTTAATAAACCTCTATTGCTACTGAGAGCTGGATGCATAAATTCCCCTGCATCAGGTTGAAAATATACCATTAATAGTATAATTCCTGTCCTGACATTCATCACACACAACTTTTAGGGAGGTTGCAAATTGTCTTATGAACGCCTGGAATGGTACGGATTAGAGTCTGTTACGCGCTTTGCTGCAGCGTAGTGTTAGCTAGAAAGTTTCCAGGTATATTTCTCACTTTAGGTTTAATTCTGTGAGCCACAGAAGAATCCTTTAAATGGCAGATAAGGCTATATTCAGTATCAAACTGTACAGTGGCTGTGATTCAAGTATCGAGATGTGATATTTATAACTGATAAACACCTGTGATTTGTTTTTCCCTGCAAACTTCTGCATAAGAAACTTTACCACAGTTTGGCTGGGTATGTTTTTGAAAAGGACAGTTGCAGCTTATTGTCACTAAGTTGCCTCAATACTAGTGATGTCTTATAGTTTGCTTATTGTATTTTGAATACTGCCTTGTTGCATAATGAAAGGATTGCAGCCAGGCATATTGATGTGATAAACAATGGATTGGCTGGATGAAGATCAAATTAATTCAAATAGAGACCATTGACAGGGATTTTTAAACAAAAGCACTTAACTTGCCTCAGTTTTGTTTGTATTTGGTTAACATCTCATGTTGCTTACCTGACCACAGCTTGTTCGCTTGGATCAGGGGTGGCCAACCTGTGGCTCCGGAGCCACATGCGGCTCTTCAGAAGTTAATATAAGGCTCCTTGTATAGGCACCGCTGACTCTGGGGCTGGAGCTACAGGCGCCAACTTTCCAGTCTGCCAGGGGGTGCTCACTGCTCAACCCCTGGCTCTGCCACAGGCCCTGCCCACACTCCACCCCTTCCTATCCCTTCCCCTGAGCCTGCCGTGCCCTCGCTCCTCTCCTTCAGAGCCTCCTGCATGCCACGAAATAGCTGATCGGGAGGTGCGGGGAAGGAGGGGAATACCCTGATCAGTGGGGCTGCCAGTGGGTGGGAGGCGCTGGGAGCGGGGCAGGGGAGCTGATGGGGGGCTGCTGACGTATTACTGTGGCTCTTTGGCAACATACATTGATAAATTCTGGCTCCTTCTCAGGCTCCTTATCCTGTCTTGGATAATCTCTGTGTTTTGTGCTATCGCTTAAGGTAGATGAAGAAGATAGCCCTGATCCTCTGATCCAGATGAGCTGGGCCTCCTCTAACTCAGGGTGCAGGAGGTGTCAAAGATCAATTTACATTACTGTGAGTTACACCTGATAAGGGACATAAAAGGCAATAAGAAGAGGTTCTTTACATACATTAGAAGCAGGAGAAAGATGAAGGGAAAAGTAAGTCCTTTACTTAGCAGGGAAAAAGAACTAGTAACTGATGACCTCACGACAGCTGAGGTGCTCAATGCCCATTTTGCTTCAGTCTTCACTAAAAAGGTTAATGATGACCAGATACTCCACACAGTTAATATTGTCAACCGGGGAAGAAATGCAAGCCAAAATAGGGAAGGAACAGGTTAAAGAATGTTTAGATAAGTTAGATGTATTCAAGTCATCAGGGTCTGATGAAATCCATCGTAGGGAAGTCGAGGAACTAGCTGAAGCAATCTCAGAGCCGTTAGCAACTAACTTTGAGAACTCCTAGAGGACAGGAGAAGTCCCAGAAAACTGGAAAAGGGCAAATGTAGTACCTATCTTTTAAAAAGGGGAACAAGGAGTACTTGAGAAATTATAGACTGGTCAGCCTAAGTTCAGTACCTGAAAGATACTGGAGCAAGTTCTTAAACAATCAGTTTGTAAGCAGCTGGAGGATAATAGGGTTGTAAGGAATAGTCAGCATGGATATGTCAAGAACAAATCATGCTAAACCAACTTAATTTCCTTTGTTGATAAGATTACTGACCTAGTGGATGGGGGGAATCAGTATACATAATATACCTTGATTTTGGTACGGTTTGACACAGTTCTACATGACATTCTCATAAGCAAACTAGGGAAATGTGGTCTAGATGAAATTTGTATAAGGTGGGTGCACAACTCATTTAAAGACCATATTCAGAATGTAGTTATCAATGGTTTGCTGTCCAATTGGGAGGGTGACTCTAGAGGGGTCCCACGGGGGTCAGTGCTGGGTCCAGTACTATTCAATATTTTCTTTAATGACTTGCATAATGGAGTCGAAAGTACGCTTATGAAATTTTGCAAATGACACCAAGCTGTGAGGGGTTGCAAGCACTTTGGAGGGCAAGTTTTAAAATTCAGAATGACCGTGACAAATTGGAGAATTGGTCTGAATACAGCAAGATGAAATTCAATACAAACAAGTGCCAAGTACTTCACCTAGGAAGGAAAAATCAAATGCATAACTACAAAATGGAGATAACTGGCTAGGTGGCAGTACTGCTGAAAAGGATCCGGGGGTTATAGTGGACCACAGACTGAATCTGAGTCATCAGTGTGATGCAACTGCAAAAAAGGCTTATATGATTCTAGGGTGTATTAACAGGAGTGTTATATGTAAGACACAAGAGCTAATTGTCCCGCTCTTCTCGGCCCAGGTGAGGCAATAGCTGGAGTACTGTGTCCAGTTCTGGGCACCACAATTTAGGAAGGATGTAGACAAATTGGAAAGAGTCCAGAGGAGAGCAACAAAAATGATAAAAGGTTTAGATAACCTGATCTCTGAGGAAAGGCTGAAGAAACTGGGCATGTTTAGTCTCGAGAAAAGAAGATTAAGGGAAGACCTGATAAGTCTTCCAATATGTTAAGGGCTGTTATACAGAGTACCGTGATCAATTATTTTTCATGTCCACTGATGGTAGGACAAAAAGTAATGGGCCTAATCTGCAGCAAGGTGGATTTAGGTTAGATATTTTAAAAAAACTTTCTAACTCTAAGGCTCTGGAACAGGCTTCCAAGGGAGGTTGTGGAATCTCTAACATCAGAGGTGTTTGAGAACAGGTTGGACAAAAACCTGTCAGGGCTGGTCTACTTGGCCCTGCAACAGCGCTGCGGACTGGACTTGATGATTTCTCATGGTCCCTTCCAGCCCTACATTTCTATGATTACTTTTGTGTTTCACCAGGCCTGGGGCCAGCTTAGCTGTTGGCAAAATTTAGAGCAGCTTCCTGGGCCCTCTAAGAAGAATTAAGGCAACTGGGGATGGATGGAGCATAGATGTTCCAGCCATGCCCCCTACTGCCAAAAGCCGAAGGAGGGAGGCTGTGCCAGCTGTCCATCACCCAAGGATTCTCAGCTGGCTGAGAACCAACCTTATGGCTCTTTTGTTGCCAGAACAGCACAAAGAACCAGTTCCCTTGCTTGCACCTTCTGCTACTCTGCTTCTTGGGGATTCCACACACGCCCTGCAGCTTCCATCCCTGCCCTTCAGCTGCTTCCACTCTACGCTTTCTACAACCTGCTCTTCCTTCACACCCTTACTCTGCGCTGTCCTTCCCAACTTTTTGTTGCCTTCTCCCTCAACAGCCAGCTTTCTGTTTCTGCCATTTCCTGCACTATCTGCAGCCTCTCTGCCCTCAAACATCCCCACTCCCTCTTCCACACCCTTAAAAACCCCTTAACACACCTGATAAATTACATTGTTCATATTAATTACAATTATATCAATTATATCAATTACATTGTTCTAATTAATGTTCATAGAATCATAGAACTGGAAGGGACCTCAAGAGGTCATCTAGTCCAGTCCCCTGCACTCATGGCAGGACTAAGTATTATTAATGTAAAAGCCATTTGTTCTAGATGTGTCTAAAATTTATTTGTATCAAAATTGCTTCCCAGGTGAGGAAAAAGGACGGACTCCCTTCCCCCAGTGCAGGAATTGTGAATTCTTCAGCCACTCAGTATCTTCTTCCTTCTGTGTTTAATAGTGTTTTGATGCACGGTAGTGATAAAAGTCATTGTACAGAAAAGGTGGAATTAAAGAGTTAAATTTGTAAAAGAAGAAAATTAAAATCACATCCTGGATAGTTCAAAGGATCAACTTCAGTTAACTGACTTAAACAATTAATTGAAACATCACTACCTTGATTTGTTCCTTATCTTTTTAATAAGAGTTTGAACAAAAATACTTGAAAGTCAGTTTAAATGAACAATGGCAAAGCTAGTTATTTAGAGAACCAGGTACATGGATGGAGCATAAAGAGAAAACTAGATAAGTAAATAAATACACTCAGGGCAAACAAGCTTTGAATTAAGTCCTTGAGAAGATGCCGGCATGTTCATTTTGATGCTCAAAGGATAGTAATACACTGCTGTTATGTGTAATGCCTTTCATTCAGAAGAACAGGACACCAACGGTCATTAGAAACTGCGCGTGTTAATTAATATACTATATATAGCGTACCCACCACTGACATGCAGCCACAGGCAGGGCAGAATGCAGCATATGATTTTGTGATGCTATTCAGCATTTAGGAACAGAGGTAACCAAATTAATGATTTCGGTTCGGTGGCCAAAACAGCAAATCTGGAAACAAATTCTGCTTGTTTCAAGCCTAAACTGATTTTTTTGGGGGGCAAGTGAGGGTGTTTCTTGCTGAAACGAAAAACCAAAACATGTTGTTTAGGTCAAATGAAACATTTCAGAAATGTCAGGTTGAAACAATGTTGAAATTCTTCTTTTTGACATTTCCAATATTTTTATTTTCATTTTTTTTGTTAACTCTATTCACATTTGACCCAAATTCATAAATAGGTTTGGTGCGCCAAAAAATGCATTTTTCAGCAAAATTACTATTTGCTGAAATGTTTTTGTTTAGCTCTTAGAACATGTTCCCTATGTAAATTTGAATGGCAACTGAATCCACAGGGGCAAGATTTGCTGTCAGCCTCAACAAAGCAAACAGCAGGGATTAGTTTGTGAACCAAGGCTGCAGGACTTGTCGTCTTATTGAGTTCTGATTAATGAATGCTACTTAGAGCATCTAAATGCACTTCCTACATTAGCAGTGACAAAGCTTTTGGATCTTTTTAGTTAGTATTTCTTCTCTTTCCCCCCCCCCCCATAATTAGCTGTTTGTGCCCAGTTCTGGAGTACAGCTTGCATAATTGGAGCAGTTTACCTCCGTGTGGTGCAAACTGCAGTAGTAAAACAGTAAGGCAGCCAAATGACTCCGGTGGCAGGCATCTCATAGACAAATATATTGCATGCCAGAGTCAGATTCTCAGTATGGGAGTTCCCTAAGATGAATTTATAACAAATCTCGGACTACTGTGATCAACGGAAAAATTGCCTGAGTAGGAAAACATGGGATTCAGATGGGACAGTCATGTAAAGAAAAATACTAGTCTGTCAACATGCCGCTTCAGTCTGAGTTAGGACTGGTCTGCACTACATTGGTAAATCCATCTAACTTATGCAACTTCAGTTACGTGAATAACATAACTGAAGTCGACGTAGTTAGATCCACTTACTGCAGTGGCTACATCTCCCGTCGACTTCCCTTATGCCTCTCGGAAAGGTGGAGTACACAAATCGATGGGAGAGTGCTCTCCCAGTGATTTAGCGTGTCTTTAGCGTGGATTCAATCGCTGCATCGATTGCAGCAGTGTCGATCTATTGGTAAGCGTAGACGTGTCTTTAGTTACTTAACTCGTTAAATAAATAAATTCTTACGTTGTTCATGGACAATTTGGAGCAGTGAAAGATTATGCAAGTGTTAGTGTTCCCTTTTTCTTGATGCTTCATTTTGAGCATTTTGCCTTAAATGTTATCTGGTTATTTTGATAGCACTCAGTCTATGTAAGCAGGTAATTCGTCTGATTTTAAACTGGACAGTCCTCTTTTTGTGTGGTTTGTCCTCCAATCAGATAAAATGAGATAAAAATGGACATGCCACTTTGAAAAATGTTCCTCTCTGCCCCTCAGTGTGAGAGGTCATGTGGGCAGGCCAGCACACTCTTCAAAATGGTGATCTCTATGCGGCGTGATCTCATACGCATCCTATGTGTGAGGTCACAGCAGTGGGGGTGAGCCCATGCCATTCCTGGAAGTACCAGAATGTCTGGTATTCTGGGAATGCATGAATAGCCATACTAAGTCTATGGCACTTTAAAAAACACGCTGAAACCCTCTAGAATGCTTCTACTCGAAAAGTCATAGGTGGTAAAGCACTTAATTACAGGACTAGAGCCATTTGGTCGTCATGAAGCACCGCCAAACCCATTCATTTGTGGAATTGTTCTCTTTCTAAGGAAAGAGCAATTGGAACTGCATTGTGATATAGAACTTTCTGATCTATCTGAAAAATGAATATTCTGATGGTGCACAAAGAGATTGCAAATACCTGAACAATGGCCTGTGCCCTTTCACAGCTGCTTATAAAATCCACTCTGGCTTTTTCCAGGTTGGGAAATTACCTTGTGAGATGGATTTGTGATGTTTGATAGTGAGGAAATTTTGGTAAGTTACTGGCTTTTTTAAGAGCCTCTGTTGCAAGCCAGTGATAGCATTTGAGAACCTGGATAATCAGCAGTGAGAAAAAGAATCAAGCTAAAAACTTCTGCTTTTCACTGTCTTTTGTAGTTATATGACTTTAGTCCTTGTAAAAACACCCAACAAATTAGAGCTAGGTTCTTGCAATTAGGTGCAGCCCATAGTGGGAAATATGGAGCCACCTGACTTAGTGGAGCAATGAGAGAGAAACTGCCTCAGGGAGGCAGTTACTTACCCCATTTTGTGGAGTGCAGCTTACTTATCCCCACCATGTGTAGCAGGTCAATTCTGCAGGCCTGTGTTTGAGGGATGGAGCCATGACACACACACACACTATCCCCTTTAGGGTACCATGTGGAACAATCCCAGTTTGCCCCAAAGATGCAGACACTGTAATACTGTCTGGCCCTGATAAGCCAAGCAGTTTTCCAAAGAGGGTTGCTCATGCTGTTTCCCCCTTCCTCCCCATGGACTCTTGTGTAAGGGCCATACTAAATCATGTTCATAGTGAGGTATGAAACTCTGGATCTGTTTTTACGGGTAGAAAAGGGTGATGTCCTCTGCAACCTGTACATAGTCCTGAGGCTACCCCGCCCATGAGACATGTCAGTGGATGGGACTCTGGCGTGAGTCAGTCCATGCTGTTCCTAAGTTATCTAGAGGGTTTTCAGTTGAGTGGGGAAATTAATTTTTCTTTCTTCTTTGAAGGACTTTTTGCTACCTTTGCAGCACTCCCTGCTCCTTTGGTCCATAGAATTAGAGACCAGTGTGAAAAATCAAACCCAAGTCTCATTCCTGGCAGTTCAGTACGCAAGTACTATATCTTTATCAGGGCAAATTAGAAGTGGATTCATACTTTCCCTGGCCTCTATCCACTCTTTATCAAGCTCTAAGGGACAGCTGAAACCTGTGTCTTCATCATTTTAGCACAAAGGTTTGATGAACTTTTTAATCAGCTTTAGTAAGCTGTCTCTGTTTTGTCCACAGTTGTAATATCATTTGTCTTCCTGGTGATAAAGTCCTGAGTTTTCAGTTACCTAGAGAGCAGTTAAGCCTAAAGAAATAGAAAATGGGCCAAGACATAGCAACATCACACAGAGGGCCACTAGTCAATGGTGTGGAATAGGCCCTCTCACCAATATTCTACTTTTGTCTCTTCCAGGCCGAGTTTCCTTTTTCACCTCTGGGTCGGAGAACCTTCATCGAGTGGAAAAGGTTCGCTGGGGCACTCGTTATGCCATTACCATCTCCTTCACTTGCAATCCTGACCACGGCATTGGGGATCCAGTCTTAACGTAGTCCATCCTGGGAGAGAATGTGAGGTCGAATGGAATGATAGAAGAAGCCCTGTGAGGGGAGAAAATGGAGATAATTTCCTGTGTAAATTCCCAATCAATTAAAATTTCCCTACCCTGTATTTAATATAATGTAACATCATTTTCACACATCTTCCTCCATAAGTGTTGCAAACAGTGCCTTAAGGACCATATTTAATTCAACATTCTGTTAAAAGGGGTTGTTTTTTTTTTTATTCATCCAATTGAGAAAACAAGTTCTTCTTGATTTTAGGTTACTTCACTTTGAGAAATGCAGAGAATATATTGAACCAAGTTCTGCTGGGCCCTATGCCATTGTTAGCTGGTGTAACAGACCAGAATTTGGCCCTTTAAATCTTGTCATCTCCATCTGGTCACAACACCTAAGATAGAATAAGAAGGATATTATCATCATGTTGTCCAGACTTTGTTCTTCCTGCAACAGATTCTCTTAGTCATGGGCATTATTTGCAAATACACATGTGGTTTTGTCTACTGGAACTTACTTGAACTGTTCTTTAAATTACTACAGATATTTAAAGCTAAACACGGGGGGCAGGGAAGGGGGAAGACATGGTCTCACCTCACCTAATGCAGGTAAGGAGTGTTTAGTATCAAGTAAAATTAGGAAACTAAATTGTCTGTTTGGTGAGTCAATAGTCTAGGGCTTTAGGAGAACAATCTCAGTAGTGCAACAGGGATGGCCAAAATGCTAACAAGATGTGTCCTATTGGTCTGGCTCTGATCAGGAAGGAGCATTTGATGTGCTTGGCCCTGGGTTGTTTTTTGTTTTTTTCAGCTGCATCTCCATAGTGAACATGAAGGTAGTTACACTCAGCTGTTCGTGTGAATTGTTTTGTTTGAGCATTTTAATGGTTAATTCTTTAAATATAATTAAAGGAAATTTCAAAATGAAAAATAGTTTCCAAGTTTAAAAAATCTAAACATTTTGGAAGTCTAAACAAAACATTTTGATTTTTTTTTTCACTTTTTTTTTTTTTTTAGGATATTCCACCCAAGACCATTCTGTGAAATTAATGAATTCAGAAAATGTTTTTCAACCCTAAAGCTGCATTTTTCCACTGAAAAAGTTTGCCTAAAAGTTTTGTTCAGTTCTATTTTTATTGGGTTTAATTGGCAATAAAGCACTTTAGGCATTTGATATTTGGTTGAAGGGTGCTCTGATTTTGTTGTCATGTTTCACACCACTCAACTGCAGTCATGGAACAGCTCTTAACTTTCTGGCTCAAATAATGAACCAAGTTGTTCAGAAGTTTCTGAACAATTTGCTTTGGCCTAGTGTGAAGCTTTGCCCTTAACCAGGGATGCTCATTTATGGTATGTTTACTGGAATAATGTATTTCAAGGACTTTAGAAAATAGTGGGTTGTGCCATAAATATAGAACTAGTAACAAAACAAATGACTAATCTTGTCAATTACCTTGCTTTATTGTGGTAACTAAAGGATTTTCAGATTAGCATTTTGATAATTTTATTGTAGGAGAAACAAGAAGTTTCCTTAGGTACTGAGTTCTGATGCAAGTCTTCTATTGACAGTATAGTGTGAATTTGTGTCACTTCTGAAGGAAGTGAGTTACAGCTTACAAGAAACTGCTTTGTGACTGCCTGCATTTCACATGCTTTTGTCCCCTTTTTTCTTTTTAATCCACTTTTGACATTGGAAATGTTTAAATATTGGAGGATTCAACTGCAGCTCAGTATAAAAAGGGGCTCTTCTCATTGGTTCCATTGGTAGAGATATCAGTTGACATGTCTGCAAGGCAAATCTGCAATAAGTTTTTCAGCTATCAGCACACCAAGAAAGACCAACTCTTTCCATGTGAAAGAGGAAAACTTGTCAGAGTGGCTGGATCTAAAGAAATAAAAATATTGAAGTTAGTTGGCTAGCATGTCTAAAGGCAAGATTGAAAACCTGTTGATGTCTGTAGAAAGGCTCCTAGTGACTTCAGGGACCTTTAGATCAGGCCTTAATTGTACACTTATGCAAGAACAGGATGAACAACAGCAGATTCCTTGGGTTAGTTTTGTTATTAAAGCTATCATGTCATTTAAACTCAATTCTTCAGTTTTTTTTAGTGAGTTACAAAAGAATCTTCACTGCAGTTTGCCACTTTAAAGTGTTTATTGGTTATTTCTGTGTTTCACACAGGCTGAATTGTGTTGAAAATAGCACATCTTTCAGAACCACCTTCTAAAATGCACTTGTTTTAATGCACCAGAGATTATTGTTATATAGTTGCGGGGGAGGAATCTTAAGCAGTCCCCCATTCAGGTTTTTCATACTTCAAAGACTGCCTACAGGACTCTTTTTTTGCATCTTCTTCATACTGTGAATTCTGACTGACATTAAAACATAGCTAAGAACAAGTTGTGTGTGTGTTTACATTTATAGTGAGATTTCCACCTTAATATTGATGTTCTCAGCAAGATGGTAATCAAGTCTGTCAAATACCATTGCCACTGTCTACTTATGTGCTGTAGTTTGAAAGGGAATCAATATATTTTAAAAAGAAGAGGCATAGTAACTCAGACATCTCTTTTAGAGTCCCAGTGCCAATCAAGATTTTTATACTGAAGCTCTTGCATTTGTCTACTAAAAGTAATATCTGTAGAGAAGAAATTAGAATTGGAAATGCAGTCTAAACTAGAAGATTCTGATTACTGCCTCTAGCTACAAAAAATAAAATAATAATCAGAGAAAGGTGTCAATTTATAGACCCATAGACTGTAAGACCAGAAGGGACCGTCATGATCATCTAGTCTGACCTCCTGCACATCACAGGCCACAGAACCTCACCCCACTTCTGTAATGGACCCCTAATCTCTGGCTGAGTTACCGACATCCTCAAATCATGAGTTAAAGATTCCAACATTTGCTGCTGTTCAAACTAGCAAGCAACCTGTGCTCTGTGCTGTAGAGGAAGGCCAAAAAACTCCAGGATCTCTGCCAATCTGACCGGAGGGGAGGGGGAATTCCTTTCTGACCTCAAATAAAGCAATCAGTTAGACCCTGAGCATCTCCGTGAGACCTACCAGCCAGACATCAGGGAAAGAATTCACTGAGCCCTGCCCAATCTAGTGCTCCATCTGCAATCATTGGTGATATTTGCTACTAGGAGTCGCAGAACTAACTACATGTGGAGCTCAGATTTCTCAGGCAGTATTGGCATTAGTACTTAAACATACTGTAGCTTAATGTGTCTCTGATCCTTCTTTGTTAATAGTTTTCAGTATCTGAGTTTCTTTCCCCAATAACTTTGCCTTTTTCCAAGAAATAAAAATGACTTTGTTTTCATTGGAACTGAAATTATGGTGCCATATTTGCAGTCACCCACAAACAGTTATTCTTAAATACCTAATTATGTGATCTTTTAAAAAGTATGGATCGGGAAGACTTGTCTCAACATTCCCATTCTTCCTTTCCTCTAGCAGACTCTGGGAATAGCACTGGAAATGGTTGCTGGAAATTAGGATCTAACTGAGGCACTACTAAGGTTTGTCTGGTGCTCAAACACTCAGATGTCAGAGATAGAATTGTGAGTGTATCTAAATTACATTTATTTATACCCAGCTATCAAAACCTCTTTAGAAAGCTTTAGAGCAAATAGTCATTACATTTTCTAAACAAAATTACCATTTAGTAAAATATCTTGTATATTTACTGCTTTCATCCAGAGAGATGAATGATTTGCTCTATGAACCACAGATACAGCTGACAGCTGCTGCTTATCGTAGCCTGATTCAGAGTCAGGCTCATCTGTGCTTGCTGAAGCTAATTATCTGAAAATAATGACAACAGGGAGGAAATCCAGCTAATTGATTCACATCATGAAGTGGTATGGGAGCTCCAGGTAAGTGCCTAGATGCTTTTGCCAAATATCTATGAACACTTTTAGAAATTGCTTTATCTTCCATTTCCTAAACTCTCCTATTGAGCTGATGACTAATTCCCCTGTCTTTCTACTTGGTGTTAAACCTGTAACAAGATACCCAGAACTGTAAGATTCTTCGTATGACCAGCTTCCTATTAACTGTCAGCTGTTAAGTCCTGAAGTGCCTACCCCCATGTGATGTTAGTGCATGGGCACACTCACTTGTGTCCATCACAGTTGGCCACCTTTCATGTGATCATGCTAGAGGTTTGTCTTTAAGGTTCCAGGACTGGCCAAAGGAAGATGACAAGATTAGTTTCTTTTCCTTGGCCTATACTTAGGGCCCTACCAAATTCATGGTCTGTCCATTTTGGTCAATATCACGGTCATAGGATTTAAAAAATCATAAATTTCATGATTTCAGCTATTTAAATTTAAAATTTCAGTGTTGTAAAAGGGTTCCTGACCCAAAAAGGAGTTGGGGGTGGGGGGTTTCCACAAAGTTATAGTAAGGGATGTTGCGGTGCTGCTACCCTTACTTCTGTGTTGCTGCCTGCAGAGTTGGCCCCTCAGTCATCAGCCGCCACTCTCTGGCCACCCAGCTCTGAAGGCAGCAGCGCAGAGGTAAGGGTGGAATGGCATGGTACTGCTTACTTCTGCACTGCTGTTGGTAGGGCACTGCCTTCAGAGCTGGGGCCCAGCCAACAGCTGCTGCTCTGGCTGTCCAGCTCTGAGGGCAGCATAAAATTAAGGGTGGCAATACTGTGACCCCCCTAAAATAACCTTCCAACCCCCTTACAACTCCCTTTTGGGTCAAGACCCACAACTTGAGAAATGCTGGTCTCCCCCATGAAATCTGTATAGTATAAGATAAAAGCACACAAAAGACCAGATCTCACGGAAGGAGACCAGATTTCACGGTCCATGATGCATTTTTCATGGTCGTGAATTTGGTAGGGCCCTACCTATACTCCTAAATGTCTCTTCATTAAATCCTGCTTACTGAATTTCCCCTGTGCTCAGTCATTTGCTCACTCCTCCAAAAAGTGCCTAAATTATTCCACCCCTCAAACATTACCCCAGCAGCACATATTGCAACCTACATTTTACTTATTTGTATACACAGTGTGAATATACATTAACTGAAATGTTTTGTGATAATTTTGTATAACTTTCATATAGAAATAAGACCTAGTTCCACTATGGGACCACTCATGACTGAAAATGTTTGCAGGATCAGGTTCTTAAATGTACATACGTTCGTAACGGAAATGTAGGAACATTATGACAAGTAAGAGTTTGACTCTTGCGCAGCTGATTGAGCCGCAAAGGAGCTTCCCGACAGATCAAAAACCTTAACTAGCATCTTGACTCATCAGCATAACTCCTATTGACACCACGGGACTTTCCATGGGCAGAGTGAAGGCCATATATATGCCCCTAAGTTTGTAATTTAGGGCCCAATATGGCTTCCTTTGACTTCAGGGCGATCAGGATTGATCCTTTTAATATGGAATCCCCAAAACTAAATTGGGCTAGTAGTGAGTGATGGTGCCTACTTGTGAAATTAATTCTCATTTTAAGGTAGTACCAGTAAATTACTAAATGTACATGGTCTGAAACTGAACTGGGGGGAGGGACAGCTTTTTAAAAGGTTATCTAGTTTATTTTTATAGATTTTATTCTGCTCCTATGTCATTGTGAGGTCTTAGTTGGCTCCACCCCTACCTTTAAAAAGGGAGTTCTGGCCTAACTATGCAATTACTGCATTTCCTTCTCCAGTCTCCAGCATCTAAGAACATCAAGCTGTGCTCTTCCTCCACAGGACTCTCTCTCACTCCATCCCTTGTATCAATTACTGAACTGTGCAATCATTGCAATCTCCTTGCGCACAGCTTATTTTCCCAATCATACTCAAAGAAGTTTGCGTTTTTAATATACTAGTAATATTGTCTGAACCCACGCAGCCAATGTAACCCATTCATCCTCTTTGAAAGGGCTTTATATTAGTTGAGGGAAAGATTACTGAGTGCCACTCCACTTTTTTATTTTAACAAGGTTTTTCATTCTTTGTCATGGTGTACTTTTTAGCTAGCTTCC
Source organism: Dermochelys coriacea (assembly GCF_009764565.3). Lineage (NCBI taxonomy): Eukaryota > Metazoa > Chordata > Testudines > Dermochelyidae > Dermochelys > Dermochelys coriacea. The sequence goes on along the minus strand of NC_050081.1, from coordinate 19,381,568 downwards.
TTCAGTTTTCCAGGTACCGTATTATTTTCCTTCCATTACCAGTATTGACCATCCCTCAATGAACATCCTTTGTTTCAGACCTAAATTTACTTCCATTTTGCACTGATCTGTTATTTCCTGTTTTGTCATGGAAATAGTGATAAAGGGGAGATCATTTTTACCTGCCGTTACATTATCTTAATATTTTCACTGTAATTTATGGGCATCAAATACTGAGTCGAAACAAATTATGGTCATGTTCACAATTTTCTGAGCTCTCTGGGCATAGTCAGCTTCACAGTTAAGTGTTATAATGCACTTCTGAATGAAATAGACTTCACACTCTGCATTTCAAGCAGAGGACCCATTGGTATCAGTGTAGTAAGAGCCTGTGCCCGAAATCACAGCATGCCTTTGTGACAGAGATACTCTGTTACTATACCAAAAGGAAAAATAATAGTGTTGGATGTGATGGTGGAAATTATTACATGCAGGAAGCATCTGGTTTGCCTTTTTCTGGTCTCTTATTGCACATGCAAAGAAGTTGGAGAGGCATGATTTGGCCATCACATGTTCATCTAGGTGTTGTATATAGTTATTTTTTTATTATTTTAAGCAGTTTCCCTTAGTGCTGATACACCATGATGATGACTGTACAAAAATTACATAATTTTCTTCTCTGTGATTGGCTTGTTGCACCTTCCCTCTGTCCCCAGACTCACCAGTGTGGATTCACAGTCTCTTAGGAGCCTTTCCCAGCATATTCCTTGGCTGCTGGCCCTTTAAATGGGTGGGGGGGAGGGACAGCACACAAACAACAGAAGCCCTAAAATGGATATTTTGCAGCTCATTGCTGCACCTTCTTCCTTACCAGCAGATGAGTAATTTCTTAGCTCCTATTTGTTTCCCAGGACAAATCATTTCTGAGAAGGTGACACATCCTCAGAGTCCCCCTTGTGTATTATTGTTCTAGATGAGTCTCTGAGTAGAGTATGAAAAGTTAAACAGCATTCCGCAGAGGATCCAGTATTTACAGACACTGCAATAAAAGTAGATCACCTTCCAGTTTGTTTAGTGTAGTCCCTGCAGTTCTCAGTTCAAAGGAGATGAAATAAAGTTACTGTATTCAAAGTATTTCTAGTCTGTTTCAGTTGCTTTATATATTACAGTCCAATCCATCAAAAATCTAGAGCATAGCTGCCAACTGTAAATTTTGATTTTCTCCTTACTTTTCAGTAGAACAATATGAAGAAAAATTCCCTGGGATGACTGACTCCCAGAAAAGAATTATAACAGAGAATCTTGTCGTCTGCCTCTTATAGAGAGATGACAACAACCAATAATGAGAGCAAGAGTAATAAATTTCTAGGTGAAAAGCAGCTAAAGAAAACTCACCCAATCTCAAGGTTCCATATCATTGTCTAGCTCTACAAGTCCATTTTTGTCATCAGCTTTACAGTTAGTAAAAGAGAAAACTAATGCAAGTAATCAGAAATAACTGTATCCCAGGCAGCTAGGTCCTCTTCTTTCAAATCCTTTCACAAAACTTGCTTCTTCCACAAGACCCACAACTCAGTATCATCTGTCTAATCTTTCCATCCCTCACTCACATAGATGTGGTAGGTGAGCACTTGGTTAACTTGTTACAGTGAACATGCCAAGCTCAATGCTAAGCCACCTGAGGAAAATGCTGGGGTTTCTCTATTAGTTTTTGTTGTTTTATTTTTAAATTAAACTTCCCTATGGATCTGCTGCTACATCTTATATCTCAATTGTGTTGTCTTAGGTTTTAAGCTCCTAGGGGGAGAGTCTGAAAACAGACTACAAGAGTGAAACATGAGCATGTAATATATACACGCTGACTGCCCCACTAAAAACTCTTTTAGATGCTCACAGGATAAACATTTACTGATTGAGGGTTTGGTTGGTATTTTTGGTGTGATAGAAAAAAGTCTACAAGAATAATCTTGTTCCTTAGTGTAACATTTTACAGTCTTGGGACACTATGGATAAATAATTTCATGGATCCTAGTCCTCAGTGTTCTTCACAGAGGTATTTGTCCCAAACACCTTTATCTACTTGCTCATGCCCCCATGATAACCTGAGCTTTGGCTCTCTCCAGTCCTCTTCACTTCCTAACCGCCCATGTAGCCTGCCTGAATGGCAGAAGAGTCTAGCTACAGACAGGAAGCCTCTAGCTCCCCACTTGCCATGCCTCTGCCGAAGCCATAGGGTAACATTGTATGGGAATTGCTCATCAGTGCTTCACTTGCATCAAACTGAAGATCATATAACCTTCTTATAAGCATGTGCTGCTCAATCTGTGATGAAAGCACCCAGAGGTATTAAATTTATTAGTGCCGAGAGCTTCGCAGTCTAATATCTTCCTTGTAGCTAAATGCTGCCCTTGAACTTGATATTTTTATTTCAAGAACTGGAACTTGGAGCCTCTCAGCTTCGTTTTCTAAATGCATTTTGGCTCCTGCAGATGGTTTGTGATCCAATGAATCCCTGTGTGCTGCAGACATTATCACTTTCAAGGCAAGTTAAACATGTTTCGGAGCCTTTGCTGGGATATTTATCTAGGCCTCAGAGTCGGCAATTAAAACTTCTTCCTCTGCTAATCTTCCCTGAATTAGACACTCCTTACTATTAAGCACGTTCAGAGGGGCTATAATCAAAAAGCATTTCCCATGTCTGAATCCTGCAGGGAGGTAACTTAATGACACACAGTTCTAAGCTAATTATTTTTCCCTTGAGTCTGGCCAGCCTTGTGATTTGCAGGGGCCTGAGCAAAGGCAGATGCGAAGATGCCAGAGGGGACCTGGGCTCAGACTCCAAGTTGCTTTTTGACTTTGTCCTCTATTCCCTTTGCCAGAATGGAAAAAAAGGGGTGGGAGTAGTTTCTCCATGTGGACAACTGCAGATCGGGGTCACTGAGCCTTATTTCCTCCAACCCTACTCTCAGAAGTCAGGGAATGGGCCGCAGCTGCAGTTGTGAGCAAGTGGGAAGAGTCACCCAGCCTTGGACATACCTGTGTAGGGAGTCTGCCTCCCTCCCAGCTCCACACGGCAACAGCTGAAATCAGTAGGGTGCTCGCGCTGAAGTCTTGTTGAGAAGACCTATGAAGCGGCTGCCAGTCCAAATTAGCTCAAGTCTGATGCCTTAAGGGCATGCTGCAAAGCACATTTTTCTTTCCCAGGGATTTGAAAGTGGGACATAATTGGGAAGAATGCTTAAGGTTTGTACTGTCCCTGGGTTGCTAGTTAGGAGTACGGTGCATTGAGCTCTAGAGTATTTTTTAGTTATGTTAGGATCTTGGAACATGAGGTAGATACTCTTTTTGGGTGTATAAATCTAAGCTAACTTTGCTCATGTAGCTTTCTTTGTGGGGTTATGGGTTTCTGAAATACAATACAAGTTCCATCAGGCCTGGCTCGTGTAACATGAGCTTCACCAAGCTACTGACATAGAGGCAGGCAATGTTATTTTCTGTGGACAGAGAGAAGAGTCCAGAGAGGGGAGGTACCACAAGCTTGCCTAATCTTATCCTACCTCAGCCTATGCCTTTTCCAAACCTATTGGGCTGACATTTGGCAATACAAATGATAATTGTTCTGAGGTGATATGCAGTGAAAGTGATGGTTTTGAGTGGCAAAAAAAAATTCTAGTTTGAGACTTTAGTACTTAAAACGAAGCAATGAAAATGTTACAATCCTCAAGAGGTTTGAATTCTATTTCATTCAGAAATTTTGTAACCAGCTAAGCTGACTTGACTCTACTTTGCTATAGGGATACTGTCACGGTTCTCAGGTTTTCAAATTAATTTGCTTTGGCAGTTCTTTCATTTCATAGCATTTATTTTAAGATTTTTGTTCTTGAAGAAGTTGGAGTTTAAAGGGAAAAACACACAATACATTGTGAATGTATATAAATGGTGCATGTGGGCTTTCCCTCCACACGTGTGTCCCAATTTCATTAGAGACACGCACTCTCCAGTTTAAAAGATTAACTTCAGAAGAAGTCTAAAATAAACAAGCCACCCTCTCTTGGTCAGGGGCATTGCTTAGTGTGGACTGATCCACCTTTGTATTTCAGACATCCAAGATCAGAAGATCGGAGTAGTTTGAGATCAGCCCCAGTCTCTTGTCAATTGGTAGGGTCCATTTTGATCTTTTCTCTTGGAAGTTCAAAACAGTCTTTCACCCTCAAAATACAAAGGTGATCAATCTGCAGATGGAGAGTGAAGGACTTTGATGGTATTGGTTCTACTTTTTTTTGCTCCTAGACATCTCCAATTTATCTCCACCTCCGAATGAGAACAGCTGCACTAGTCTGACTAGCAATAAACTGGCTGGCAGCCATTACTAAGAGCTGTAAACAAGCACGTCCTTCCAAAGGGTTTTTACTCGTAAGGAAGCTTTCAGAGGAGGGCACAAGCTGCATCATCTTACATTGAAGGGGGGGCTGCCTTCACACTCATCCTCCCACCCAAGGGAAAACCAACGTTTTATCCATGTATTTTCCTTAGTGGCAGGAATCTGGCTGGGAGCCACAAGGCAGACAGGCTTTGCTGGGGGCTTTCAAAACTCATCTCCACTCAGAGCCAATGTGGGTGCCTCAGTGAATCTGGTTGGAAGTTCTACAGGATGACAGAGCTGTCCCTTCACAGTACTCCATAAAGTGTCTTGAGGGCCAAATGGAAATGGTTCTATAGCCTGCCCAAACCTTGCTGTTGAAAAGCTGCACCAGGTGTGGAGTTCCCACTTCGCTCAGGCTCAGAGGCCAGTGGCTCTCTCCTACTGAACAAGACCCTACTGGGAGTTGCAGGTGAGAATCTGGTCCTCACTTACTTTCAACCACTGGTATGTACACCAATCCTGGTACTGCAGGCTTTGTTTTTGCTAGTACTCTAGGTTTCCCATATAGGAGCCTTTATGTTGAGCATACCTCATTTTGTGGTGCACGCTCTGACAGTCTCATCTTGTAAGTTGCTTAGTATCCTCTGTTTATGTTGACATCCATGGGAGATGGAGACCATCATGGGCAAATTTGAGTTTGGAGCAGCTCAAGCACCACATTGGATTAAAGCATTCATAACTGAATAGGTGGGAGGGAGGGAGGTCTTGGATAGTGCCATCAAAGTCTTAGTCCTAGAAGTTTGCTCTGACTAGTAAAGTTATATGGAGGATCATGCAGATGCTATTCTGAGTCTGAACACACATTCTTACAATGATTCACCTTATCCCTCTCAGATTTTTTTTTGCATAGTGTATCTATAGAAAATAGATTTGATGTATAATGTGGCAAACAAAGTCTCAGGCAGGCAGAGTATTTTGGATTTGCAATCTGTAGTAGAGAGAGAGCCTACTAGTTAAGTGCTTAATGCCACTGGCATGCCAACAGACTCTTCATTGTCAAGAAGTTTGTGTGCACTGTCAGATGTCCTTTTGGATTCTCTTTCCTCTACACCTTGCTGCTTCTGTGGAGTTAGTAATACAGTGCAATTTAGGGGGACTTCACTGTCATGAAAGGAAGGGGGGACACACAATACATTAGGTGCCCCTCCAAATATTTCTATTGTGGGGGTATTAGCCTCTCCTTCCCCCGATTCCACTGCCCCTGCTGGACTCCATGCTAGAACCTCTGTGCTCCAAGCCTCTGTTGCATATTGCCTCAGGAAGTCAAAAGGTTTCAAGAGCAGAAGCAATGGGGAACAGTTGCAACACACTGCAGGCAAGAATCACAATATAGGCCCTGAACCTAGAAACCCCATCCTCTCCTTTCAGCCCAGTTCCAACTAACAGACTCCCCTAAGCTCCAGGAAGTCCCCTGAAGACATCCTCCTGGTGTGAAACTAGTTCCCTAAGCATTACTTCTTTGCAAACTAGAGAGAGATGTCAGTGTGTTGGATTAGCTCAGCAATAATAAAAAGAGTGCAAAGTCTATAAAGCCTTTCCCTGTGATCTAGCTCACAGGACTCTGTTAGTCTCCTACTTCGCTCATTCTGTCTGGAGTTTATTTTCTCACTATATAATCATTCAGTTAAAGAAGGCTTCAGATGCATACGTGGCTGTGAAGGCCTCTCACAGAAGATACTTCTGGAGGATGATGGGATATAATTTTAGACTTTGAATCTTACTTTAAAAATTATTTCCCAAGAAGAAAAATGATTAAGTGATGTTAGGTAGCTGAAGGATAAAATTACCCCATGTGGTCTGTTGCAATGCAACAGTCCCTGATTCTCACTACGTACTACATAAGAGAAGTTTGTTTGCACACATTCCTATAGCTGTAGCCACTAGCAATGCATGTACAAAACTGTTGTGCAAGTAAGAGTTAATTGCATCAGAGTCTGAAGGACAAGAATTATAGGTCTGTTCCCATCTCTAGCTTCTATTAGGCTATCTAGTGTCCATCCTTCTGTTAGGATAGGATTGTTCTACAGAGTATGAGCCAGATCCTCAGCTGGTATAAATCAATGTTGCTCCATGGAACTCGGTGAAGCTATGCCAGTGGAGGATCGGACCCTTATATTGTCTAGCAGTTTATCCAGACTAATTAATGTTTCCTTCATATTTAACTCTGCTCTCACCTTCCCCTGACCTACTCACAACTCCAACATCCCTTATAGGCTGGACTCTGTGGTCCACTAAGACCAGGTAAATAGTGCTGAGTGGACTTAAAGCAGCCAAACCTGAGCAGGGGAACTCGCAGAGCTACTTCCAACACCAGCTGTCACCCTCCTCCTGACATAAGGGGAAGGAAGGGGTGTTGGGGTTGTGAGCAGGTCAGGGGAAGGTAGGAGCAGAGTTCTGCTATGCTGACTCCATCCAAACAGAGCTCAGATGTAATGGAGAATCAGGGCCTAAGCATCTTAAAATATGAATAAAAACCAGTCAAACAGGAAGGGGTCATGTTGAAAATTTAAAGCTGCAGAATAGATTAAGAATATGATTTCCCAGTTGAAAGCCTTGGAAAGCACGGACTCTGAAAGCTGTGTAGTAAGGTAAGCTCTGTTTTGGACAAGTACATTTAGTCATGATTAAACCAACTCTTAATTAAACAAATGTTCCCCCCCACACACACACACTCAGTTTTCCAAATTATTCAATAACAGACCAATTAAAATGAGTTTAACATGTAATTACTATCTATTCCAATACTGCTGTCTCCGGTTGCAGTTTCCTAAATACCAGCTGTTCACATGCTGAAAAATAAAGTCCATTATGCAGGGTAGATTGGTTTGAAATCAAGGCGATTTAAATCACCAAGTGGATTTATTTAAGCAATTATATAGCTTAATATTTTCAGATTCTTACTAATTGTACATTTTAGTATGTTAGAAAATGGTGAATGATATATTGCTCATTTACTAGATAATTAACTTTTATTCATGATTTCTGTTAAGCTTCAATAGGATAGTAAATGGAATTTAATTAAACACACAAAACAGCAAATAAATTTATTATTAACTAAAACCCTTAATACAATACATGACCTGTTGTGCCATATTTATAAAACTCTTAACTAAAAAGTTAGAGGGTTTTCTCCTGATTTGTGTTTTATGCAGAAAAGCAACCTTTAACTCAAAACTTTTGACAGAAGCTCATGGATTCAGAATATTTATTTTTTATTTAAGATGTTTTAAGAGATTATAAATTTAGGCCTTAACAAATTTTGTATTAAATTCAGATTTTATTTTAAATAGGTTTATTTTTAAAAAGAAGAAAATATAATTTTAAACAACAAAATAAAAAAAATCCAATTTAAATAAAAAATCTGATTTTTTTGGATTTTTCAAAAACTCTTTTATTTTTATCCACCCTGCCCTCATGCCTAAGTCAAATAGCTGAGAATTGAAAAAACCCAAACCCACTCCACCACACATTTTAAGAAGCAAACATAAAGAAAGGTAAAATCTAGAGAAATAGAATGGGATAAAGCTTCTTCTATAAGATTCAACACCTCAGATAAGATCAGTGTCTAGAACTCAATATTTTAAAGGCTATTATAGACTTTATAGCAAAAAAGTGAAACTTTCTAATATTTCCTAACAGTGAAGCTGATTTTTTTCAGCTCTACTTTGCATCACAAGAAATCTTTATATAGCACCTTCCAGGAAGCCTCATTAAGCCTGCAAAAACAACAACAACCCACATCAACAGTACTACTCACTGAAATAGAGATGGGGAACTCCATAACAGAGCTCTGCATCAAATTTTAGAGCCTAGGTGCCAAACACCCACCCTTGGAGATGTATTTACATGGCCCACATGGCCTATTCGGACTCTGCAGAAGCTACGCTTTTGGTTGAAAAAAGGAAAAATTAAAGGGGTTATCTACATTAGAAAGTCACATCAGTGCAACAATAGGGATTTTTAGATACGCTATATCTTGATGCATTTCGATGAGTTTATATTCAGACTTTTACCAACTTTTTAGCTAAATCAAAATAAGTGAGGTTTAAACCAGTTTAAGTGCACAGCATTAAGGATTTACAGGTGCAACTTGTCTAACGTAGAACAGCCCTAAGACTCTAGCTCACATGCCTGCAAAGATACTTGGTTAAATCAATGAAGTGTTATCTTCTAGGGTCTGCACACCATCTGAAACAATAGCTGGGAGAGGTGTAAAATTTCCCTGGTCCCTAAAAATTTCATTGGGGGTTAAACTCTAACATCTGATAATGACAGTAAATATCAATAAACAGTTTCACTGCCCATAATTTTAGCAGCTGAATGAGGAGTGGGGTGGGACTGGAGTTCATGGAGGAAACTAGGAGCTACTGTTGAGATGGAAACATCGAGGGAATTTCGGAAAGGAGGATGAGAAACAAAGGTAAGAAATAGCAACATCCTGAAGAGAAGCTGATATTCCCACTGAGTGACATGGTATGTGACAATAAGGCACTAAATAAGTAGTAAATAACTAAAAGTTCAATTACTACACAGGCCATATATAATCCTTGCCCTTTGTGGAGCCCTCCCTCTGGGTAGTGATTTCTGCATTTTGAAGCACTCCTTTCCTGCCCCTTTGAGTTCCCGTTAGAGAAGATAGGCAGCAAATGGTAATCCACCAGGGTGCTTGCTATTAAATTGGTTACCCCTCCCGCAGGCCTGTGACTTCCAATTGCTGTGAATTGAACGTCGTCCATGGTCTAGAATTTATACCCCAGCCAAAGCCTATATAGTGAGATGGGAAAGTCAGTCTTCTACTCGCATAGAATTTGAACCACAGGCTTTAGAGCTTTTCAAGACAGGGGTCCCAATTAGGATGTGAGAGGAAAGAGAAACTAGACATTTTCTGTGAAGAGCAGTGTCTTTCCCAATACTATTTCCATGCTTTCCTGTTTTTAAAAAAACGATTATAGTCCTTAACGAGGAGCAAGTAGCAGTTTTGATGTTCTTCTCAAGTCAGAGGTAGCGAGTTACTGCTGTGTAGCTCCACCTGCTCTTTTCATGCCCTGGCCCCTGGTCAGTAATGCCGTTTTTTCAAGAATCTCTACTGTTTTGTTTCCCCACTAAATTTTTAAGACATACAATACCACTGCTGGGGCTTAACATTCATAGCAGCTCAGATGGTTTATATATTACGCCTTCCTTGTATGCAATACAAAAGCAATAGTCCAATCATGAAAAGAGTAGGGGGTGTGAGAAAAACTGCTGATTGGCTGCATTCTGACTGGGGCAAAGGATGCTGTCAGTGCAGGTGCCCTTTTTTAATACCCTTACATTTCCAGTTGCATTATGATTAATTCTGATGGTGGAATGTCACACCAAGAAGTAAAAACATCTGGGGGCTTAACTCATGCTAGTTATTTGGACTGGACGTGGGGCTGTATTTCTTCTATGACATTCCCAGTTTAAAAATCTCAGGGCTGAACTTAAATTTTGTAGGCTGTTTGCATGAAAGGGTATCTCTTTCTTCTAACAACCATCTACCATGCTGGGCTAGGCTGCCAGTCCTGCTTAGAACACGCATCCAGTGTTCAGCTTTGAATTCCAGGTATTTCTGAGGAAGAGGAAAATAAAAGCACCAGTTGTTTTATTCCTTTAGCTACCCAGTAACAGAGACAGTAGAGAGACACTACCTGGAAATAGAAACAAATAGAGCTTCTGGGTTGGGTCTGGCTGAGTACATGTTCTAGCCATGGGAGTAACTGTGACTTCTCTTCAAGTTTCTTTCATTCTATAGTTTCCCTCACCTAATGGCAGTTAGAGCGCTACAAGTAAGTACCTTTACAGAGACGTATTAAATCTGTTGGACAGTTAAAGCTTTTAGCCTTAGATCTTAAATGTCTGAGGTGAAATTTTGGCTCCATTAAAGTCAATGGGAATCTTGCCATTGCTTCCTGTCCCACGAGAGTGCAGTGAGTATGAGTCAATAGGAATTTAAAATGGGTACACACACAGGCTAAGACATAGCCTAACCCTTAGCACAGCCATATTTTCCCTAATATATTCTTGGTGATAATAATAATAATAATAATAATTAAAAAAAAAAAGCAGAGCTTCCTAGGGCGAAATTCTCAATGAAATCCATTATGGATAATCTCCATAGAAATTTAATTCACTCAGTCATTGTTTAGCTATGTGGAAATACCCTAGCACATTATGAAGATTAGTGCAACAGGTAGAGTTACTTGAAGACACAGTATCTAGCACTATGGGAGTACCTGTGGCACATTAGAGACTAAAAAATGTATTGGAGCATAAGCTTTCATGAGCTACAGCTCACTTCATTGGATGCATAGAATGGAACATATAGAAAGATATATATATATATATATATACACACACATACAGATAAGTTGGAAGTTACCATACAAACTGTGAGAGGTTAATTAGTTAAGATGAGCTATTATCAGCAGGAGAAAAAAAAACCTCTAGCAGTATGTAAGTAAAGGACAGGGATAACCAGAACAATCCTGACAGTGAGATGGCCATAAGCACTGTGGCCTTCCAGAGAAATTAAAAATCTGCATACCCTGGCAGAGATGCCCTATGCCCACTTCCACCAATAATCACTTAAGACGCTATTTTGTCCTATTATATGTGCACGCTCAACATACAAAGGAACGTCATATGCAAGAGTCAAATCTTGCAAGTTTCTCCCCTCTCCTGCTCTCTGTGGGGCAGTTTCCAAAGGTGATTTGTGAAGGAATGGCCACTTCCAGATAGTGTGTCCAGCGGGAGTGAATAGCCGCAGGGTTATTGTTGGACCAGTTCCTTCACTAAAACAAGAGCGTGACAAACACAGCATGAAAGCATCACGCAGGATTAACTGGCCTTGCTGGCAAGAGAGGGAACAGTGTGCAATGCTAGCTAGAAATAAAGAAAGCAGGCACGCATTACAGATTTGCTGCTGTGGCAGCCCAGCTACCTTCTCCCTCTCCTTGCAAAAGGCATGCAGACTCAGCATCACTACCAAGATTGCCAAAGGTGAGAGAGGTTTGCTGGTTTAACAGTTGATCTAATTGCATCCGGCTAAATCCTGTTCTAGCCCCAGGTTACGATCGGACTACTGTGTATTCTCAGGTTGTGGAATCTGCCATAGAATCATGCTCCAGAACCACAGCTTTCATTTTTTAAAGAAAGTTTCTAGCACTCATGATTGTGATAACCTTGAAAGCAGTGTATAAACTGATGCAGTGCTGTCTTCCCCAAGTCTGTAAACAGCCTAAAGCAATAGTTCTGAGGGCTGCAGTGGTCTATCCGTCTTAACCAGCAGTTAACGCAGAAACCTGAACATGAAAAGTTAAATGCCAACATTAATCCTCTGGCTTCTGTGATTCATTTGTATCATGTCAGTACAAAAATCTTTGACATATTGAAAATATGTGTGAGGACAGAATCAAAATAGATGTAATGTAAAAAACCCCTACTGTACTGCACTGATTCTATTTTCATATTTAATTAAATCTTTTAATGTAACGTAGGCTTCTGCAGAGTTTGCAGAGACGAGGTGGGTGAGGTAATATCTTTTATTGGACCACCCTCAGTTACACTCCAGCAGGGCAGATTGCAGCACAATCTAGGGGCTTTGCTGCAGAATTTAAATGCAACTTGCTATGGCGTGCATGGGGCCTTTCTGATAAAATGGCATGAACATCCTGGCTATTTTGTGATACAGCCTGGGATACATGCATTGGATTGTTTTCTGGGTTTCTTCAAGGTGACCTGCTGAAGGAGACATTCTTTGTCATGTCCTAGATCTGCTTTAAATCCAGTGACAACCATCAACAGGCAAGTGGAAACTCAAAGAGACACTGGTGTGCAGAGAGGCTAGCTGGGCATCGCATGGAATGGGACTTGGCTATCCTAGGCTTTTTATTTCAGTAGAGGTTTGGGTTAGCCTGGGGTTGTATCAGTTCTCCCTGACAAATGAGGCAAACTCCTGGAACCAAAGTGTGCATGGGGAGGGAAGAGAAAAGGAATTGTTTGTTTTCCCCCAAACAAACTGTCATCAAAATGAAAGAGCAACTTAACCCCGAAGAGCCCACTCAAAACTGTTCAAGGAGACACTAAATTCAGCAGCCAGAATGACAGTCTGCACTCAGATCCCCAAGAGTCTCTCAAAGCAAGAGCAGAGCGGGGAGTCTGTGGGATGCAGCAGACTTTCCAGCGGCTGCTTATCCTCCGTTAGGGGTGGGGATGGGGCACACTTGTATGTAAATTTTATGCAAAAAATGAAAAAGGAAATTTTTAAGTTAAAATTTCTGGCATTTATTTGGCAAGATTGTACAGACCTTGTACTCAATTCAAAAGCATCTCTCTGTCTGCCCCATCTGGTCAGTTTCAAAATTTCGGGGAATATTCTAGGCTTCAATGGTTAGAGCCCTATTGATTTTGGGGAAAATCAGAGAACCAAAAAGGGGAAAATGGTTCTCTCTTGGTACAAAGCTCCCATCGTGCTAGACTTGGGAGACAGGTGATCAGAAACAGCCTGAAACAGCTGGTGCTGGAAATCAAGGAACCAAGACTTGATCTTCCCTCCACACCTCCTGTTGCAGGTTCTTACCCTGGGAGATGTTCCAGAAACTGTACTGATGCTATGGAACTGAGAAATATTTTTAGCAGCAAAATTACGTCAAGTCTTCCAAGCATAGCTGTCATATTCCTTGTGGACTGAAATATATTCTTAGCCAAGTAGCTCCCATTAATTTAAAAGTGGTATATAAACTCTTCTGGTGCACAAATGTTTCTTTCTTCAGTCCATTAATAGCTAATGGAAACATGAGATATCCCTAAAGCCTTGGTTCTTCTGTACTTAGCACTTTGTCCTTTTGTACTGAGCACCTTTCATCCAAGGATCTCAAAGCACTTTACAGATATTAATTAGGTCTTAAAGCTCTCCTGTAAACCAGGGAAGTATTAATCATCCCAATTTTATATATGGGTAAATAGAGGCACAGAGCGGTTAAGGCACTTGTCCAAGGTTATCCAATAAGTGCGTGGCAGAGCTTGAAACAGAAGCCGGGAGTCCTGACCCCATAGCCCTCTATTCTAGCCATTAAATAAAAAAGTATCTTTTTAGCTCAGATATTGTAAGGCTATCAGCTCTCTTATTTTAAACCTACATAATTACATAGTAACCCAGCGCTAGAATTGTCAGGACGGCTGGCCTCCGGGCCCCAGTGTCAGGTGATGTAAAAATAGATACATCAGTGAGATACTGATAGCAGAATGAGTGAGATACAGCCAGGTGTAGCGCACACAGTACCTCTAGCAGTACCTCTTTTACTCTTGCACAGTTTTTCTAAGGCGATCTTGTCTGAGAGCCCATCTGCAATGGCTGTGCCCTGAAGGGAGAATGCAACTGATACTGAATTGTTTGATGGGGGTGATTGGGGGAGGGGCACACAAAATATGGATGTGGCTGAGATCCCCACACACATTGTTACACAAAACCTAAATCAGATTTAAGACAAGGGCCAAGTTCGGCTTTCCCTAAGGCTATGTCTATGCTACACAGCTTCTAGCGATGTGGCTGTGTCACCATAGCTGTGCTGCTGAAAGTCGCGCAGTGTAGCCGCTGTTTGTCGGCTCTCCTGACAACAAAAACGTCCACCCCCAATGAGTGGTGTTTGCACTGGCAGGAGAGTGCTTCTGCCGACAACACGCTGTTCACACTGGCACTTGTCGCGGCAAAACTTTTCTTTCAGGGTTGTTGTTTTTTGAACATGTCTGAAAGACAAAAGTTTTGTCGTTCAATTTCCAGGGTAGACATAGCCTCAGGCTAGGTCTAAACTAGCGATCTTACAGCAAAAAGAAAAAGAGTACTTGTGGCACCTTAGAGACTAACAAATTTATTAGAGCATAAGCTTTCGTGAGCTACAGCTCACTTCATCGGATGCATTTTCTCTCTAAGTCTCTAAGGTGCCACAAGTACTCCTTTTCTTTTTGCGAATACAGACTAACACGGCTGCTACTCTGAAACCGATCTTACAGGAGCGAGGCTGTACCAAGAAAGCTCTCCCATCAACATAACTAATTCCCCCAATGAGCGGCGGTAGCTCTCTCCCGCCAACATAGCGCTGTGCACACTAGCACTTAAGCTGGTGTAATTTATGTCTCTCAGGGGGGTGGAATATTTACATTGCTGAGCAGCATCAGTTTTGCCGACAGACAGAAGTGGTAGAGCAGACACAGCTTTATGCTAGAGTGAAGCTGCAGAAACTCTTGTTAAGTCACTCAGGATTTGTGAGAGGGTGAACTGAGAGCAAACTTCAACCCCAACTCTTAAAGGTTAACTAAATCCACTGCACAAGCTCACAGGGCCTTGACCTCCTCGAGGTGCGAAGGGGGAAGTTTTCAGAGGCACAGGTGTCCCAATTTCCCTCTTCCCTTCCCCCCAGGCACTCCTGCAATACAAAGAGTTTACTCACTTGCCCCGTCTTCGCCCCTCTACATTTTTGGATGACATTATATTCAATCAAATCTGCGAAGTAATTACTTGAGAGAAAACTTGGTGAGGCTATAGTTCGCAGCTGCAGTCCTGATGGTTCTCAGCTGTGAAATGAACAGTTCCAAATTAAAAAAGGTGGTTGAATTACAATGAGTTTGCTGGAAGTCACTGTCAGAGCATGTCCCCGAAGCTGTAACTCAGTGGTGTAAAAAGGTCCCAGAGGGCCCTGGTGCAAGAATAGGTTAAAAGCCCTCTTCACGATTCTGCAATCCACCCCCTTCCAGCGCCCCCACAGCCCCAGCTCTCTCACAACCCACTACAACCCCCCAAGCTCCCTCCATGGCCCCCCCTTGCTCCCCTCCAGTTCTTCCTGAACCCCCTTCCAGCCTCCTTCAGTCCAACCCTCACTCCCCCTAGCCCTGATCTAATCCCTACTCCAGCTCCTTTTAGCTCACTACCTGCCCCCACACTTCCCTAATCCACCTCCCCAGGCCCCCACAAGCCCTCCCCCAGCATCCCTCCAACCCTCCTCTCCTAGTGCTGATCCAGAGCCCCTGAGCTCCACTCCAACCCCTTTCCCCCACCCTCAACAACTCCAGTTCAGCTCCCCGACCCCCACCTCCCCAGCTCAGATCTAGCCTCCCAAGTTTCCCTTCCCCAGTGCTGCAAGTTGTCATCTGCACTGCCACCTCCCCCATGCAAAGTGGCTGATGCTTTTACCTTGCACTCTGAGGGGACGGGGGGAGGTCAAGGGGGGGTAAAGGGAGTGTCTCTAGGCTGCTCCCAGCCTCCAACACTGTGATCCCCCTATGCCTTCTCTGCATGTCCTTGCCAGGTGCTCACATCTGAGGCCCAGGGTTGTCCCAGCTGGAGGGGACCTACCTCTCAGCTGCCCCCTTCCCCAGGGGCCAGGGGACCCCACTCTCACCAGGAGGCCTGTCTCCATTGCTGCATGGCATGGTTTGGCTCAACTTCTTCCGGGCTGGTGGTGGCACAATGGGGATACCTATGTGTGGCTAGATCCAACCATCCTACACAGCTAGAAGCCCCTTTAAGCATCAGCACAGCCTGTCACCCCAATTTCTGGATACCTGCATTCTGTCCAATGGAGGTAGTCTGTATCTACCATCTGGTTACATTTCCAGGCAGTAGGTATCCAAGCTCCTGGATGCGTGGGTGTTATCCAATGTACTAGTCAGGGGTGCAATCCCCTTATCTCCAGACAGCGCATGGCACCAGCCTTGTCTCTCTGGACTCCTAAATTCTAAACTGAAATAGTATTCTGGTTGGGTCCCTATAATCTTATGGGCCCTGGCCAGTGACTTCACCACTTACACCATTATAGTTAAACCACTCGTGGCTTTCTCCAGTACTCCAGGTTTATAGACTTGCAGTTTAGTTGTAGTATCTTTGCTTGGACGAATCACGGTTGTTTTGAATCAGAAATACAGGCGCTGACTTTGAGATGCTAATCTGGATGCATGCAGAAAGCCGCCTTGCACCTTGTGATCAAGCAGCTAGCAAAGTGGAGTTTGCTTTGCAACTTTGGGAACACCATGTTATTATAAATCCCAACAGCTGCCAACGACAGCTAATATTGGAGGCCAGTTAATAATACCCATGTACAGAACACTGATGGGTGGTTTAATTCTGCTGAAATTAGTTATTTTGGGTGAGATCCACAAAGGTGCTTAGGAGCCTAAATCCCAGATTTAAATGTGTGAGTCCTAGTTTTGATGCCATTATGATCCACAAAACTCCCCTCAAACCCTGTAGGTGCCTAAACACGCTTGGTACCTAAGTGTTCAGGGTAAAAGTTCCCTCAGCACCTATGTTTCTGCCTCGGGGCCTATGTCTTGCCATCTCCCACCTAAACCCCAGAGCAGCAGCAGCAGTGGTGGCACTATCCACCCTATAACTTTTAGCCCAGTGGTTAGAGCACTCACTTGGGATGTGAGAGACCCAGATTCATTTCCCCCTTCTCAGCCAGAGGGGAACAAAGATTTGAACAATGCTCTTCCACCTCTCCAGTGAGTGCTCTAATCACTGAGCTCTGGGATATTCTGACGTGGGGGTCCCACAGTCTCTCCTAGTTGTCCAGTGTAGGTAAATAATGAAAGAGTGATTGGTGTAAGGGGAATAGATCTTGGCTCTCCCAGCTGGATGCCCTCACCACTGGACCACAGTTATTCTCATTCTTGGCCCATTGCTTTGAAGTAATAGAGAAGATGGTGACCCAGAAAGCAGGTTTGTGAAATGGTTGAGTTCTATTAAAATTCCTTTCTGGGTCCCAATGAGAGACAGAGAAATAGGACCCAATTGCAGGGAGTGCTCTGCAGGGGGGTTCTCCTTTCCTCCTTTTAATTTTCCTTATCTAGAAAAACAAAACAAAACAGGGACTGACATATTTTCACTTCGGGGTACCACACTGGTGATGTTTTCCTTGGCAATGGGAAAGGCTACAGCATTGGCTAGTACCTGTGAGGATCCATATTGGGTCAGGTGGAGGGGGATGATTGTCCAAAAGCTATTAGGGGTGGGCTTACAGGACTATACAGATAGTCTCACACTGGTGCCAATTTCAGATGGAGACTCAGTTTAGCTGGGAAGCCTGCTCCAGGGGAAGCTCCTTCCAACTGGAGGGTTTAGCATAGCCCTGGAGATCCCTTCAGCTGGGGAGTGTGACGTAATGCAGAAGCCTTCTTGAGCCCAGAGCTTAGTTCAGCTCAGAACGAGCTCCTGGCATGAGCTTCAGGAGTTTACTTCAGTCCTGAGAGCCCACTCCAGTTTCAGAACCTTCCTTTGGGTTAAGGGTTCAGTCTGACTAGAACCTAGAGTGCTTAGGTGCTTATATTACCCCAACTTTCATAGTGTCAGAGCTCCTCACCATCCGTAATGGATTTATCCTCACATACCTCCTGTGAGGCTGAACGTGCCATTGTCTCCATTCTACAGGAAGGGATCCGAGGCCTGGGGGCCTACATTCACAAAGGTACTTAGGTGTGACGATGATTTTCTGTGCGCCTAGAAAATCACAGTGTGAGTCATCAAGCCTCTGTTAGGCGTCTAGGCTCTTGTATAATGAATGGGGAAAAACAGACACCTTAGATTGTGGTTCACAAAAGCCTCTGAGCACACCAGTGGATCGGGGCCCACATGTCATTTTTGCAGCCAAGCATCTATCTTCCCCCAGTTTGTGAATCACAAGCAGAGACAGGCGCCTCCTTGCAGCCCAGATTTAGGCATAAAATGCCATAAAAGGGCCAAGGCTTAGCATATGCACTTCCTGTCGGCATTCACCATTGGCTAGTTTAGGTGGCTCCCCACACAGCATGCTGGTTTTTGTGGATCCTACTCTAAATGGATCCTAGTGTCTTAGACAGCCCAGATTCAACAGAGTAGGATGACTTTCCAATACTACATGAAGAAGTAGACACAGCTGTGAAATCTCTCAAGAATGGAAAGGTTACAGGTATTGACAACATCTCAGCTGAATTGATGAAATTTGGAGGAGAAATAGTAATAGATGTACTCACCAAGATCTGCAGCAAGATCTGGCGGACGGGTGAGTGGCCTTCCACTTGGACACAGTCACTAATCGTCACTCTGCCAAAGAAAGGCAACCTGCAATTGTGTCAAAATTACCGGACCATAAGCTTAATTAGCCAGCCTAGCAAAGTGATGTTGAAAGTCATATTGAACAGATTGAAGCCACAAGCAGAGAATATCATCGCTGAAGAACAGGCTGGCTTTTGTGCTGGAAGAAGTACCACAGAACAGATTTTCAACCGCTGTGTTCTAGGTGAGAAGTACTTACAACACCAGCAGGACATCTGCCGCATCTTTGTTGACTTCAAAAAAGCGTTTGGCAGAGTATGGCATGAAGCTCTCTGGGCAACCATGAAGAAGTACAATGTTGTTTATAAGCTTATTCTTACCATTAAACAACTGTATGCCAAGGCCAGCAGTGCAGTTCTTGTCAATGGCACAATAGGAGAGTGGTTTCGCACCACTGTTGGAGTCCAGCAAGGCTGCCTTCTTTCGCCCACACTGTTCAACATCTACTTGGAGCACATAATAACTGATGCCCTAGAAGATCACATATGCACAGTCAGCAATGAGGGGGGAAGAATCTCAAATCTTCAGTTTGCTGATGACATTGATGGCCTGGCAAGCAGCGAAGATGAACTTGCCAACCTTGCAAAACGATTGGATGAAACCTCCGCAAAATATGGCATGGAAATCAGTGCAAAGAAAACCAAGCGGATGACAAACAAATGTGATGGGATCAGCTCACATATCACTGTCAGTGGACAAGAGCTGGATACAGTGAAACTGTTCAAGTATTTGGGAGCAATCATCACAAGGATCCAAGGCAGAAATTCGGGCAAGAACTGCACAAACAACAGCAGCAGTGGCAAAACTAAAGCCAATTTGGAGGAATAAGAACATCTCCCTGGAATCCAAACTGAAACTGCTGCACGCATTGGTCATCTCCATTTTTATGTATGTGTGTGAGACATGGCCCTTATGGCAGAACTTGAACGTAAAATACAGGTAGTAGAGATGAGATACTTCTGTAAAATCCTGGGCATCTCTTACTTTGGCCACGTCACTAATGAAGAGGTCTGCAACATCATCACCCAATGCGCTGGGTCATATGAAGACCTCCTGACAACGGTGAAGTTGCGCAAGCCGAAGTGGTATGGCCATGTAACAAGATAATCTGGCCTATGCAAGATCATCCTCCAAGAGACAGTACAGGGGAAAAGAAGAAGAAAGAGGTAGACAGAAGAAGAGATGGACTGACAACATAAAAGTGTGGACAGGAATGGACTTTGCGGAGACTCAAGCACTGACACGCAATCATCGGGATGGAGACAGTTGGTTGATTGCTCATCAATGATGGTGCCCAAAAGACCAATGCAGTTATGGGAGTGATGATGATGATTCTAAAGTACCTCCCTGTCCCCATTCATTGTATAAGAGCATAGGCACCTAACTTAGGCTTTGTGGGTCACAGTGTTGTTCCTGTGATTTTCTGAGTGCTGCGACACTGAGCAACACAACATCCATCTCTTTTGTGGAGCTGGGCCTCAGTGACTCACCCAAGGTCACACAGACCCTAAACAGTGGGCCAATTATCCTCACTACTAGCTTTCAGTTAGAACCCTTCTTGCCTTTAAAGGATGTGTAAAGGGGAGTTTATGAAGATGCCACTAGAATTTTGTAAATTAAATCAGCATTGGTGCACACAGCCACCCCCATTTCCCCCACAAAAATCCCCAAACAAACACCTAAATCAGCCACTAATGTTATGTGGCAAATTTAAAATGTGTTAGCTCCCTCTGCTGCAGCAGCTATGCCATCACTACTTAGTCCCATGCAGGGTGGCCAGATGTCCCGTCCTGATATTAAGGGCTTTGTCTTGTATAGGCAGCTATAGCCCCTTCCTTCCCCTGCCCCCACAAAAAAAAAGTCCTGATTTTTCACACTTGCTATCTGGTCACCCTACTCCCAGAGTCCTGCTCCTTCCTCTGGAGGTTGCCAGTGAGGCTGGTGCACATAATCACAAAACTGGAGCCAGTTTGGATTCAGCCCAGTTAGAAACACGAGGGACACAAATTAGGCTTTGAAAATAAGATCTCTCTCCTTAATGGCTTTCTTCTCCATGTGACACTATGAAAGGAATATTACAAAATAAAGCAATATTATGACCTCATTAACTACAACCAGACACCTTTTAGAAGCTGACATGGGCAGTGAATTTTTGCCTCTGGTCATCCATAGGAAATTCCCTAATTGGCCACTAGGGGACCACACTGCTCCACAGAAATATAACAGGTTTCAGAGTAGCAGCCGTGTTAGTCTGTATTCGCAAAAAAGAAAAGGAGTACTTGTGGCACCTTAGAGACTAACAAATTTATTTGAGCATAAGCTTTCGTGAGCTACAGCTCACTTCATTTATTTGAGCATAAGCTTTCGTGAGCTACAGCTCACTGCATCCGATGAAGTGAGCTGTAGCTCACGAAAGCTTATGCTCAAATAAATTTGTTAGTCTCTAAGATGCCACAAGTACTCCTTTTCTTTTTTGAGAAATACAATAGTAGGCACATTTAGCTGGATGTCAGCAGAGCACAACAGTTAGGAAATAACTGTCCTGGGCTGGTATTCTCTAGCCCCTGCCGTTCCAAACCCATGTGGACCTCTCCTGAAATCATGACCTATTTCCTACAAGCCTCTTTCTTTGAAGGAAATATTTGTAAAATAGTCTAACTTGATTGCATATTTAACACTGACAGCAGGGAGGGTTTTTTTGTTGTTGTTTTGTTTAGGGTGAGGAAAAGATACAAGTTCCAAAGAAATTGACAATGATTAAATGATTTGCCCAAGGGATGGCTTTAGGATTGACAAGAATCTAAATGACCAGGTGCAGGAATATCCCGCTGCTAGAGGGCTGGAATGGGAAGTGGCTTTTACGCCTTTTCCTCTGGTCTTGCTGCTGGTGAGGAAATTGAGCATAAATTGCTGGTTCTGTATGGAAAGGAAGATCCAAGAATTGTTCATCTTGATAGTGCCTCAGGTTGGTCCTGCCTCCCCCTTGCTATTAATTTAAGGGCCCACTATCTAGAATCACTCCTGTTATTGTTTCTCTTTTTATGTTCAATGACATATTAATGAAAACTGATGTTAAAACATGATTTAGGAATACCTAAATTATTTGATCCAAATATTAATCTCTGAATCAAACATCCTGCAAACTCCCTGCCACATATGCCAGCTTTGAAGTGCCACTGAAGTCATTACAAACGGACAGCAGGCCCTTCAATTATTTATTGGGAGCTTATTTTAAAAGGTGGACGAGCCAGCAACAAATGGAAGTGTCAGCAGCAACTCAGCAAGGTTCAAAGGAGCTCATCTGCTCCTGGGAAAACAGAAATATTTTCACCAGTCCCACAGAACAGCACTGTTCTTTTTTCAGACTGAAGATAGAAAATCTACAGTGTCTTGCAACAAAGAAACTAGCTGAGACGAATGAAGGGGAAAACTTTTGGGGGGAACTGCATTGACTAGTGGTCCTTTTCATGGTTATTATTTTACCATAAACACATAATGAGTCTGGACGAGTTTTCTTATGATGAAATTATTAATTTTGCTGAGAAATGGGCACAGTGTTTTGCAGTCACAAACTCTGGCCAAACAGCAAAATGCTATACTACCTAAAACTATACTTCCCTCTTTCCTGGAAAATTAGCTGAGACCTGGGACCTGTAAGTTTGGATCAGACAAACCGAAGCTCACTGGAGTTTGACCTGCATCAGGGAACCATTTTTAAAAATAAGGGTTAAAAGTAGTTTCTAGTTTTGCCTGGTCAGACTAAAAAAGAGCAACCCATGTAAAATTGTTTTCAAACAATGTTAAAAAAAAGTTTTCTAGTCAAGGAGTTACATTTTCCTGTCAGTTACAAGCGAATTGACATCAAGGGAGTTGCTTCTGATTCACAACTCGTTGCTAACTTTTGTGATTTTATCATGAGTCTTATCATATCTGGAGTTTTTTGTAAAGCATCAGCTCCTGGATTCATGTTATTGTGTGAGAATATCAGCTTTCTTTTTTTTTTTTTTTTTAAATTAGGTTTCTAGCCCTTGTGGTTGTAGAAAAAAGCATGAAGCGAGTGCACCCTAAAAGCACAGAAACCCAGAGGCCACAAAAAGGACCCCAAAATCTCAAAACTTAATCCTGTCTCATGATCTTTGGGGCCTGACTCGTGATTTTTCCAAGCTTGGGGTTGGCAATACTACAACTTAGTCTAAAAAACAACTTGCTAATACTGTTATAAAAGAGTTTTGTCTGGTCCATATTCACTAAAATTTACCATGTTTAATCCTCTTTAGCAGAAACTATTCTAACCCTGTGTGGATTAATAGGGTCCTACCAAGAGTCCAACTCCAGTGTGAATTGAGACCAAAATTGAAGACAACGTGCACCACCCACCACACCAGGGGTGGCCAACCTGAGCCTGAGAAGGAGCCATCAATGTCATACAAACTGGGTCTATCCCTTTCTGGGGTTGTGACATCATGTGATATAATTACCCCTTCTTCTTTATCTAGGCTAAAGCATAGGCACTTATACCATACCCATCACCGTGGTATTGAAGAACCTAAATAGAATAGAACATCAGAAGACTATCCTCAAATAGTAAGACTAGCATTCCAAACGGGAAATAACTGGCTAAGCAGCAATGCTGCAGAAAAGGATCTGGGGGTTATAGCAGATCACAAATTGGATGAGTCAACAGTATAATGCTATTGTGAAAAAGACAAATGTCATTCTGGGCCATATTAACAGGAATGTCGTATTTCAGACATGGAAGGCAATTGGTACACTCTTCTCGGCACTGGTGAGGTCTCAGCTGGAGTACTGTGCCCAGTTTAGGACACTGCACTTTAAAAAAGATATGAACAAATTGGAGCGAGTCCAAAGGAAAGCGACAAAAATGATCAGAGGTTTACAAAACCTGGCCTATGAGAAAAGGTTGAAGAGAAGGCCGAGGTGTGCATGATAATAGTCCTCAAATATGTCAAAGACTGTTATAAAGAGAATGGTGATCATCATTTGTTCTCCATGTCCACTGAGAAAGAAGTAATGAGCTTAATCTGCAGCAAGGGAGATTTCGGTTAAATATTATGAAAAACTAATTGTAAAGTTAGTTAAGCACTGGAACAGATTATCTCGGATGGTTGTGGAATCCCTGTCACTGGAGATTTTTAAGACTAGGTTGTTAGACACACATCCGTCAGAGATGGTCTAGGTATACTTAATCCTGTCTCAGGGTGGGAAAAGGTCTAGATGACCTCTTGAAGCAACTTCAGTCCTACATTTCTATAATGTACTTTATTCATCCACAAAGACTGATTTATCTTCTTCATAACTTTGTAATTCTACTTTCCATTGATTAAACAACTACATTTTCGCATGGGACCATCTTGTTATATAATTGGCCTTTAAGGGCCTGTTCCTGCGAGGTGCCGAGCAATGGAAGTCACAAATACTCAATACTTCACAAGAACGGGCTCCAGCCAGCGTGAATTTTTTTCACTGTATGGTCATGAGGAAACATCCCCTTTGTTCAGAAATGAGCAAGCTGCAAGGACAACATCTGCAATCTATACAGCCTGATTCAAATAAGCAGTGGTTCTCCTCTCACCATCGTATTGTTCTGTTGCTTGACAGCAGCATTCCATCCACAACCAGCATGAGAAAGAGACGCTCAGATCTTCCCACACCTCCTTTCAAAATGAAACTTAACCTTGTTTCTTTTTAATGGGTGTTGTTTTCCCATGAAGACAGGCCCAGAAATGTGAAGCAAAGGAAAGGAAAATTTGTTACAAATGATGAATCCAACCATGGGTTAGTTCCAAAAAAGGCAAGTACTTAAAATGTTGTAAAAGTATGTGGCACATTGTCCTAACAATGCCTTATGTCGTGGTTCCCAGACACCTCAGGGATAAGCATGTTAGATTATGTAAATCTACCTAAAGCTCATGCTTCAGGGTTTCAACAGGCCAGTGGCCAGGATAACTAAGGGATCTCCCCCTCCCTCCCCCGGGTACCATGTATTCTGAGAGGGTTTTTTGAATCTTCTTTCTCTGAAGCATGAGGGATGATCACAGCTGGAGATGGGGGGGCTGGGGGGGAAAAGGGAGGTTGGGCCAGGGTGCTGCAGTGGCACCCAGCACACTCTCTCTCACTCAGATGTTTGTCTGGCTGCTTGTTGCTCACATGCTCAGTGTGTTACTGATCCCCATATATGGGATTGTGAAGGAATTTCCCCCCAGGTCAGATTGGCAGTGACCTTGGTTTTTTTTGTTTTACTTTTGTTTTGGGGTTGTTGTTTTTTTTGCCTTCCTCTGCAGCATATGGGTCACTTATCAGGATTATCTGAGTATATCTCAATCATTTCCCTGCCACGCAGGAGCCTTAGACACTGGTGGACCTTGATCCTTCTATTCTCTGGGTGGTGCTGGTGGCCTGTGATGTACAAGAGGTCAGACTAGAGTGGTCCCTTCTGGCCTTAAACGCTATGATTCGATGACACTTTAGCTAGCTAGCTAGTCCGCACGATACGGTAACAGTACAGGCTGAAACAGTGATAGCTTAAAGCTATCTTTGTCCCCACTCATCCACTCCATGTTACACTGGGAGCAGGCCTGCTGAGAGAAATTTGGTGCCCTGGTATATCATGGTCTCTGGGGCCTCAATCCCTCCCATTTCATCCCAGTTTGACATTTTGACCTATACTTGGGATCCTGGTACAATTGTCCCCCCTTTCCCAGCCTCTCATCAGCCCTGACTGTGGCAGCCAAGGATCAGTGTCTTTGGCTTTCATAATTACAGACCCTTGTGCTGAGTGAAGAAGCGATCTGTCGACTGAGGGGAAAACCATTGATGAACCATTTCTTCTTAATAATCTTGTCTGAATTGAGGTTTTACTCTTTAAAAAAAGGCTACAAACATATTTTTGAAATGGGTGTGCTGAAGGTTTGCTATTAGATGTTAGGCGGAAGAACATTAATGAGTAGTTTATACTGAGCCAAAGTGACTTCTGTGGAGTTACATCAGTAATTAATTTGGCCTATTATGTCAATTTCTGACCTAATCATCCTCTTTTCCCTAGAAAATGCAGTAGAAAGGCTCAAGGGAGCAGAGCAATTTCTAGTTGTTGAATCACACAATCAGGAAACAATACCAGCATGGTATTTAATTCATTAAGTTCCTCATCTTGCTCTTAAAAGAGACTGGTGCAGACTGCACGGAGATTCTGGCATGAACATTGTTCTGATGCATGTCCCCCACAACTGTGTCACCAATTGTCACAGTTTTATCACGAGTCTCACAATATTTGGTGGGGTTTTTTAAAAGCCCGGGCTCATGGAGTTAGGTATTTAGAGAATCCCAGCTTTCTTTAAAAAAAAAAAAAGTTTCTAGCCCTCATGATTACATAGAAAAACTTTCAGAGTAGCAGCCGTGTTAGTCTGTATTCGCAAAAAAAAAGAAAAGGAGTACTTGTGGCACCTTTTTGTTAGTCTCTAAGGTGCCACAAAAAGAAAAGGAGTCCTTGTGGCACCTTAGAGACTAACAAATTTATTTGAGCATAAGTTTTCGTGAGCTACAGCTCACTTCATCGGATGTAGCTCACGAAAGCTTATGCTCAAATAAATTTGTTAGTCTCTAAGGTGCCACAAGTCCTCCTTTTCTTTTTGCGAATACAGACTAACACGGCTGCTACTCTGAAACCTGTCAAGGTGCCACAAGTACTCCTTTTCTTTTTTATAGAAAAGCTTGAAAATCCGATCCCTAAGGAAGAAAACGAAAAACAAAACCCAACAGCAGCAGCAACAACCAGGAGACCAATAAAAAGAACCCCAAATGTTTTCTCATTCAATTTCACCTGATTTTTAAGACAATCTCATGATGCCAGAGGGCTTGGCCCATGAGCTTGTCATGACTGGGGTTGGCCACGTCGCCACAATGAATGTACCCATACAGCCTTTCCCCACTTATGAGAAGAGTTTGATCAAAGTGCAGAAGAACACTCTACTGTATAAAAGAGAGTTGAAGTTTACGATGAAATAGGAAAGGGTCTTTAAAAGTTTCCTGAGACACATTCTGAACAGTTAACAGTACTATGGACAGGACAAGGGAGATTTCAGACTGCCAGGTTTCTAGTCCTGGAGCCTGGGCATCATTGTAGTACCACAGAACCAAAGTAAAACAAGTGCGGAGCGGGAGCTAGACAAAGCTTGGAAGGAGTTTGCCCAAGATGTAAGGAAGTACCCAGAGAGCCAGTTCCCAGCGGTACCTTGGCTTTATGGGGCCCTTAACGCTTACCTTGGACAGACATTCCTCTGGTTCCCACCTGTCTGGAGCCCCTCTCCCTCCTCACTTGTCCTTCAGCGTGGCCATGCCCAGGGACTCCGAGCCGTAGTCATACGGGTTGCTGGAGGACATGGCCCTTCCCCAGGAGCGCTGCAGGTTGGAGCTCCGCTTGCGGAAGGAGGAGGTGAAGCGGTGGAAGCTGCGGTGCCTGTTGCGCAGGTACTCCCGGTAGTTCTTGGTGAGCAGGGTGTAGAGGAAGGGGTTGATGCAGCTGTTGCTGTAGGTCAGGCAGGTCACCAGGTAGTTAATGCACTTTTGGGTCTCAGAAGTCAACTGCAGGGAGCTGTGGTAGAGGCGCACCAGCTGCCAGACCCAGAAGGGCAGGAAGCAAGCCCAGAAGACCAGCACGATGCTGAAGACCATGATCAGCACCTTCTGCCGGGGGGACCTCTTGCCCTCCTTGTGGGGCGGGTTCCTCTGGGACTCCAGGTAGGTCCTGGCCAGGCGCGCGTACAGGTAGCCGATGATCACCCCCGGGGCCATGATGCTGGTGCTGAAGAGCACGGTCAGGTAGGTCCTGTAGGCGTCGGCGCTCCAGGTCGGGGCGCACATCCGCTTCACCTTGCCCCCGGCCTGGGCCGCCTCGGTCAGCGTGACCATCAGCATCATGGGCAGGGCGAGCAGCAGGGAGACGGACCACACGGCGCCGGCCGCGGCTTTGCGGTAGCCCCGGGAGCGCTTGAGGCTGTCCAGGGGCCGGGCGACGGCCCGGTAGCGCTCGGCGCACATGAGGGTGAGGGTGAAGATGCTGGCGTGCATGGTGAGCAGGTCCAGGCTGAGCAGCACGCGGCAGCCCAGGTCCCCGAAGTACCAGTCCTGCGCCAGGTAGGTGCAGACGACGAAGGGGATGGTGGAGAGGTAGAGCAGGTCGGCCAGCGCCAGGCTGATGATGGAGCCGTACATGGGGGCGGCGCAGCGCGCGGCGTGGCACATCACCGCCAGGGTGTACAGGTTCCCCGCCACGCCGGCCACGCACATGCAGGACAGCACCGCGCCGAAGGCGGAGGTGACGAGCAGCTCGCCGCCGCCCGAGCCCGCCGCCCGGCCGGACGCGTTGGCTGCCCCGCCGGCGGTGAGGTTGGGCTCCATAAGGGCTCAGGGCAGGCGGCCTCCGGCGGCGGGCATCGCCCGGGCCGCTGCGCCCCGCCTGGCGCGCTCCCCGGCGCAGCTGCTCAGCCGGGACGGGAGGCTCCGGTGCGGGGAGCCGCCTCCGAGCCCCCTTCCAGCGCCCAGCGGGACCCTCTGCAGCCCGGGGGCGAGCCCCAGCCGGCCGAGCCGCTTGGCGAGGGGCAGGGCTCCGGCCCCCAGCCGCTGCCGGGGACGGGCGGGCGGCGAGTGGCTCCGGGCTGCGAACGCCGCGGCTGGGGCGGGGGGAGGCGGCGGGAGGATGTGGCCGTCGGACGCTCGGCTCGTGGTGGGGGTGAGCTGGGTGCGTGTGTCTGGGCGTGCCCGGGTCACCCCGGGGCCGAAATGGCCGGGCCGGGGGCAGGCAGGAAGGGTGCTGAGGGGCAGCGGGGCGGACCTCGGGGGTTTGGATCCCTGCAATGGGCAGAGCCAGCGGCACAGATCGCAGGCTGCATCCTCCTCTGGGCCCGGGAATGAGGCCACCGGGAGCCCAGTGACAAACCCTGGGCAGAGTGTTTTACAAACCCCGCCCCTGCCCCTCTGGGGTGGGCAAAGGAGCGGATGGAGTGGCCAGGTGAGAATGACCCCTCCGGGTGTGAAGCCATCTGAGCTTCCTAGGCCTGCCCCACAGGGGCTCTTGGGAGAGGGCTGCAGACAGGGCCTGCCCTGCCAGCTGGGAACTGAACGTGGGAGCAGCCCCTCTGGAGGAGGAAAGGAGTGACAACATGGCAAGGGGTTTAGAAAACCTGATCTGTGAGGGCATGTGCAGTAGTCTTGAGGGGAGACCTAACAGTCTTCAAATCAGCAACAAGGGAGGGTTAGCTAGGTTGAGATGTTAAGGAAGTCTTCTTATTTAGAAGGCTAGTGAGGCAGTGGAGCAGCTCACCTGGCTGGTTGGCTCATTGGAGGTTGTTAAGAACAGGTTGGAAAAACACCTGCCAAGGATGGTTTTAGGTTTCCTTGCCCCCCTAGAACAGGTGACTCCTGGAGATACCTTCCAGCCCTGTGATTCTGTAAATTACACTGGAGCTGGACCAGGTTGAGAATGAGATAGGCGTAACCACCTCCCTGGCTGCTGCCCTCCCCTTCCCCCCCACAATAAGTTGATCTTGGCACAAGGGAGAATCAGGGTCTTAAGCATTTAGTTTCACAAAGACACCCACCAGGAAAGGAAAGATCATTAATCCCTTTGTGAAGGCACATAGGTGCTGGAACCAGGGGTGTTGCTGTACCCTCTGGCTTCAAGTGGTTTCCATCATATACAGCAGGGGTGGGCAAACTTTTTGGCCTGAGGGCCACATTGGGGTATGGAAATTGTATGATAGGCCATGAATGCTCACAAAATTGGAAGTAGGGGTGTGAGAGGAGGTGAGGGCTCCGGCTGGGGGTGTGGGCTCTGGGGTGGGACTGGGGATGAGGGGTGAAGGGGGGTGCTCCAGGCTGGGACTGAGGGGTTCAGAGGGTGGGAGGGGGATCAGGGATGGGGCAGGCTGTTGGAGCATGGTGGGGGGTGAGGGCTCTGGCTGTGGGTGCAGGCTCTGGGGTGGGGCTGGGCATGAGGGTTTGGGGTACAAGAGGGGGCTCTGGGCTGGGATTGAGGGGTTCAGCAGGCAGGAGGGGGATCCGGGCTGGGGCAGGGGATTGGGGCACAGGGGGGAGGCTCAGGGGGGCAGGCTCTGGGTAGTGCTTAGCTCAAGCAGCTCCCGGAAGCATGTCTCCCACTCTGGCTCCTACACAGAGCCATGGCCAGGCGGTTCTGCGTGCGCTGCCCTGTCCACTGCACCACCCCCGCAGCTCCCATTGGCTGGGAACCGTGGCCAATGGGAGCTGCGGGGGCAACACCTGTGGATGGGGCAGTGTGCAGAGCTGCCTGGCTGCACCTTTGTGTACTATATAGGAGCCGGAAGGGGGTCATGCTGGCTGCTTCCCAGGAGCTGCGTGGAGTGGAGCAAGCCCCCAGCCTCGCTCCCCGGCAGAAGCTGAGGGCCAGATTAAAAGGTCTGATGGGCCGCATGGGCCCACTCCTGATATACAGGGTTTACAGTTTCGGTCAATGGCTCTCAGCACCGCCACTATACAAATTGTTCCAGCATCCCTGTGCAGGCATGACTTTACTCCTGGGGGAATTCTGCATCATTGCGCGTTTGCAGGATTCATGGCCCCCACAGATTTCTTTGCTTCTCTGCAGAAAAATGACTTCTGATGGGGAAGCAAAGGGAAGCTGCAAGGGCGGTCATGTGCCCCTCTCCAGCAGTGCGGACAGGTTGGTTTGGGCACCCGGTAGAGATGTAAATCACGATCAGGGGATAGGGCTGAGCAGTTGTGCAAGTGAGAGAGAGACACTCTATCTCTCTCGCTCACTATTGCAGCACGCTCGGTGTGGAGGGGCAGGGCTTTGGGGTGTTTCTGAGGAGGTAGGCATCAGGCAGGCTTTGTCCCCTTGGACAAAGCAGAATGTAGCAGCCTGTCTGCTTCGTGAATTGTTCCCATTGTTCTTAGGGAATTCCCCCATATGGCTGCATATATTTGTTGACTAATAACTATAAGTAAAGGATCAATACTAGCTTCACTACTATTAGGCAGAGGGGGTTTGGGGATTTCCTCCTATGCTCCCCACTCCCATTCTCCATTCATTGTACTTAGTTTAAATAAATTACCAAAATAATTGAAACCAGCGTGATTATATTGTGTTATTTTGACAAATAAAATATGCAGAATTTTAAAATATTGTGTGCAGAATTTTTAATTTTTTGGTGCAGAATTCCTCTAGGAGTAATGACTTGCCCAAGAACATACTGTGAGTGAGTGGGCATAGCCTGACCTAGCTTTATGCATTCATCATCCTGACACAACTGAACTGCTAAAGCCACATGCCTGGGATTGGTCACCACCATCCTGCTCTAGAAAGAGCAGCACTGGAAGCAGAGAAGTTAGCTCTAAAGATATCACATGAAACGACAAAGACAATGGTGACATCTAAGTCCATATAAGTCTGGGACCCTCCCACCACACAGGGTCCTAGAGCTCAGGCTCCAGCCCGACTCCAGAAGTCTACACAGCAATGAAACAGTCCCGCAGCCTGAGCCACGAGTTTTGTTTTTTGTTTTTTTTCTGTGTAGACATATCCTAAGAGGTTTTCTGCCTTTGAACTGAACTACTACAGGGGATTGCTGCATGTTAGCTATACTATGCATATGACTAACGAGGAGGTAATTTGCCAAATTTGCAATATCATCGGAGTGATACCTGATACTATCAAGACGATCAGATGAAGAAAACTTGAGTTTGCAGGACTTGTGTGTTGGATGAGCAGAGTATTTGCAAAGTATATGTTGCAGGTTCTGGGGCGGAGGGGGGGAGAAACGCACACACCCGTGGTAACATGAAATGGCTGGCTGGACAGGATGCAGTCTGACGTGCTTCTCAAGGCTGCGTAAATAATGCAAAGCATGGTGGAAGATTGCTTGCCAGTGACTCGTGTGTGTTGTGTTTATTGTTCACAGTGACTTGACTCTATACTGTGCACTATGAGATTGTGTACACAGTGGTGTAATGCAGCCTACAAGGGTGTGAATTGTAGAGTGCGCTAACATGTTGCATTCTACCTGCTCCGTATTAACAGTCCAGTTTGAAACAGAATTACATCGGTGCGAACTAGGCACCAGCGGGGTCTACACACAGGACAGTCAGAGCACAACTCATGAGCACATTGTGCAATTCACACTCCTATAGTCTGCACTGTGCCACTGTGTAGACAAGCCTTATGAGAGAACGTACGTGTGCATGTAGTCTGGGTATAGCTGCCCTCACTCACGGTGGCACAAAGAAGTTTCATGAATGTAATTCCCTGGAGCGCTCCCCAGAGAGCCAGCCCAGCGGGACATTACTTCATATTATACAAGTGTGTGGGTGCATAGAAGTGAAATCTTAATAATATTTAGCACTCACTTTTAAAGGACTTTGCAAAGGTGAGTAAGAAGTAAACCAAGGCACTGAGGGGCGAAACGATTCGTGGTGCCTGTGGAGATATGTGGGTCGGTAGTAATTAACATCTTGATCCAGGTTGTGGAGCAGTGGAAACCCACAGAAGCTGAGTAGCCTAAACCTTTTATCCCTCTCTTGCTCAAAGAAATAAATTATGAAGAAATGGATTTGAATATGTAAGATTTCTACATGTGAGACTGACTATGCCACCAGCAAAGGCATATGCTGCCATAACGCCCCAAAAAAGAGTGACAGCAAGATTTAGACCAAGATGTGGATCTTTCATGGGCTTTTCTTTGCCTTTTTTATTGCCATTTTCCTCTTCTTTCCAGCGTTTCCTTCTTTGGCAAGTGCCAGCTCAATGCTTTACCTTAAGTCAGCCAAATGAATTGGAGCAGATCACCCTGTGAACAACAACAACAACAGAGAGAAACCGAGACAGAGGTAGCACTTACATTTCTCAGCGAGTAAGTATCTATCATTCTGGGCATATTCAGAGACAGACCTTGACAGTGATGGCCAGGCTTCAATAGCAGGGACAGTCCTGAGGTGGCTGAAAGAGCATACCGATTTTGTTTTAAATGGTTGGTGGTTTAAATGTTGTTTGTTCACTATCTGCTTTCAATATCAAGGGAGTATTCAAGCTAAATTGAAATCTGAGCTTTAAAGTGACAGCTGATTCATCTTGTTACTCTCAACTACCTAAAGGAATGAATGAGGTTTATAAGAAAAACTTATAAAACGATTTTGAAAATAGAGATGGGCAAGGGTGTAGTTTTGTTCTGCAAAACCGGTGGAGGTCTGGATTCCAGCCCTGGTTTAAAGACTGGTGTGGGTTTGGGCCATCCATATTCAAAGGGGAGATTTTCCAAAGGCAAAAATGGGAATTAGGCCCCCAATTTCCACTGACTTCCGGTGGGAACTGGATGCCTCGCTGTCCTTTGTGCTTTTGAAAACCTCCTTGTCTCTCCAACCTGTTGAGATGATGCCCATGTTTGTTTATGTTATTTGACCACAACTGAAAATGTTTTAGTGAAAACCCCCGGCTCAGTTTTGTAGCTTATTACAAAGTGGCAAAACGCCCATTGACTTCAATGTGACCAGGATTTGGCCCTATGAAAATATTTGATTGAATTCTCATCTGTAATTTACTACACAGTCTGACAAGAAGCCACAGCATCAGGCTGTGCTCCTGCAACCGCAAATATGTGTCTGTGTCTTCACAGCTATACAACTTTTAAACTACCTTGAATACAGTGGCTGGGTTAAATGTGATTTGTATCCTGCTGGGGGAGAGTCAGATTCTCCAATACAGTTCGGCTGGACAGGGATTAGCTTTAACTGGTTCACCTTCAGTATCCAAAGAGTTTAGATCCAGTTACTGAGACAGAAATTCTCTCTACTGTAAAGTCTGAATCCACCCTGTACAAGGCTACATGCCATCCTGGCAGCTCAGCTGAGCAGCTGGGAATTCAATAGACTGTTTATAAGGCCAAATGCTAGTTGCCCTGAAGTTAATAGGAGTTTTGCCACAGACCCCAGGAAGATCAGGATTTGGCATAACTAGATTCATCTCAAATAGTAGGTTGCATAAAATTTTTGCGATCCTTTTTGTTTTGAACCTGTCGTCTTTGCTTTGGCACCATTCTTCATTTTAACGGCCAGCACAGATGGCCAAAATAGGAAAGAATAGCTATTCATTCCTCTGCCACGTTATCTGTTTTTTTGGATGATCAGACATGATGGTAAAGACCAGCATCGTGACACGCTTTCCCCCTCTTGACCCCACATTCTCCTTTCTTTTCACATGCTACGGAGATCAGAGATTGCACCCCAGGATGTGTTAACACCCCAGCAGCCACATTTAGTTCTAAAAAGAGAACTTGAAAATGTGGTTAATAAGCTTCTGCTTTCTAGATGTATTTTTGTTTCAGTGGAAGAATATTTAATTGAGCAACGCTGAGCACTAATGAATCCCCAAGGCGCTTGTTCTGGGAAACATGTGGGAGGCCTCACACGGATCGTAGGGCATTCCTGTTAAGCTTTTATAAAGAGCAGTTTGCTCTCTGCAGTCATTTCACAGCAGAGGAATACCTGGTCCTTGGAAAAACATGCATGTCTTCTCTTGTGGGTATAACTCCTGCACACCAGTGGGAGCTGATGGTACTCAGCACTTTGCAGGAGTGGGCCCACCATGTCTGAGAGTGACTTGACTAGTCAGTGTAAGGAGTGGGACTGCGGGAGAGAGAAATGAAGAAGGTTTGCACTTGTTGCTTTAAACAAGGCAAAAATTAAGGAACATATTTTTAACAGTCAGAGTTGTTAACTATTGGAACAAGCTACCCAGGCAAGTGGTGGATTTTCTGTCTCTTGAAATCTATAAATTAGGACTGTGGATGCCTTTCTGGAAGATGTGTTTGACTAAAGGATAAGTTATTAGGCTCAATAGAGGAATAACTTGGTGAAATTCTGTAGGCTATGTTATACAGGAGGTCAGACCTAATGGTCTCTTCTGGACTTTAAATCTAAGAAATCCCACAGATTTTATTTGTAATCTCTTAAAATCATTAAAATATAGAGTATTAGTAATTGATATTAATTTATTATTTTATTGTATTTATTAACCTTCTCCTACTGAGGTACTTGGGTCATGCACAAAAATACAGTGCAGTTAAAATCATCTTAAACTGTAAGGTTTCAGAGTAGCAGCCGTGTTAGTCTGTATCCGCAAAAAGAAAAGGAGGACTCGTGGCATCTTAGAGACTAACAAATTTATTTGAGCATAAGCTTTCGTGAGCTACAGCTCACTTCATCGGATGCATTCAGTGGAAAATACAGTGGGGAGATTTATATACACAGAGAACATGAAACAATGGGTGTTACCATACACACTGTAACGAGAGTGATCAGGTAAGGTGAGCTATTATCTCCTCACTCTTCTGCTGGTAATAGCTCACCTTACCTGATCATTCTCTTTACAGTGTGTCTGGTAACACCCATTGTTTCATGTTCTCTGTGTATATCAATCTCCCCACTGTATTTTCCACCGAATGCATCCGATGAAGTGAGCTGTAGCTCACGAAAGCTTATGCTCAAATAAATTTGTTAGTCTCTAAGGTGCCACAAGTACTCCTTTTCTTTTTGCTTAAACTGTAACTTGACCTTCCATTTTATTGATTGTCCATTTTGAGAGGTAATGATTTTTTCAGGTACTTAGAGCCTACTTATTAGAATTTCTTAACTACTAATCTATTCATTCGGAAAAGAGTAGCAGTGATGTACATGATGGGAAAGGAATGAGCAGTCATGTCCCAGGTCATTTTTGTAACTGCACTGGATTACTCAGCTAATAGCTGCTACTTCATTATCTACAGGTGGAAGGCGAGTGTGTGTAATTTGGGAAGCTGAAGGCCATAGCCTTTGTAAATTGGAAACAGTCTTTGATTCCTCTATTCAGGTTTGACAGGCTTCACAGCTAGAAAAGAGGAATCACTCCTGGGTTGGGGCTTGAATGCCATGGCCATTTTTTAAGTAGGATCCTGTTGGTTTTGATTCATATTTAGGATGAATTACATGCCTAGGATAAGAGGTTGTGTCATTTGCCATTTCCCTCTCTCCCTCCACCACACACACTTTAAATGTTGGTGTCCCATGTTTATTTAAGCCCTACAGTGCACCCTCCAGCCTTCTGAACGAGGAGGATTGAATGGGATTTCTTTCAGATCCAGCAAAGTTGTTCCCTTATATGGTCAGCTGTACATGCTGCTGTAGCTGCAGGCTTCCTGTCTCAGCAGAAGCAGTGACATATCTTGACTCAAGGTGTATCAAGCCTGAATCTTCCACCTGGCAGTACATAGCTCCCACCGGGCACCACAGACTAAGGACCTTGTAATTCTGCTTTGCTGGAGAGATCATCTTGCAGGATTTTCATGCCTAGATTTCAGACAGGTGGGACACCACAAGCTCTAAAGGAGCAGTGGATGGATGGACGAACCCCTCCCCCATTCATGTCCTTGTGTCATCACAGACCTTAAAGGCTGGTCTTGGGATCCATCTGTCAGTTTCTGATTTAACAGGAAGTGAACGTACTGCACTGACAAATTAGCCAATCACCACACACAATACCTGGGAAATTAAAAGTGCTCGGTTTGTGCTGAGAGCTCAGACAGCTCTCTACACAACGGCAGGGCAAGGGTCAAAGGCATTCGAGACATCTTCAGAGATGTCCAGAGGCTGAGCTGGCGAGGTCCCTGAGCACATGCCGCCAGCTGAGGCTCCCCAGATCCATCTCTCAGCCCTGAACCTGTAGGCTCAAGACGCAAAATACTCAACTTCATAAGTGCTTTGTAGCTTTAGAGTAGAAACAGATGAGAAGAAGGTCAGATTCTCAGCTGGTGCAAACTGGTGTAGCTCTGTTGAAGTCCAAGGAGCTACACGAGTGTACACCAGCTGTGTATCTGGTCTATAGGGTGTACTACCATGTGTAGAGCACGTCAATCCTTAGAGCTGAGCACAGCGCTTACAGCTGTATATAGTCTGACTCAGACCACATGGAGCAATAAGTACTATGGCTTAGTCGTAGGTGTTTGTAGGATCTTGTCCTTGTAATGGAGCGTCTGAAAACAGATCTCACCCCACTGCCGTTGATGGAGAGTATAGCTTTCATGCCTTTTGGGCAGAGGGAATAGTGATGTGAAGAATTTCAAAGAATAGAGCCAGCCTGCGAAAGGACTGATGTTCTTGGGATTAAGGCACTGGACTGGGACTCAGGAGATCTGGGTTTGATTGTACTTCTGCCATGGGCTCCCTATCGAACCTTGGGCGAGTCACTTGATCTCTCTATCTCAGCTCCCAATGGGTAAAATGGGGATGAAAATATTTCCTTTATCTGACTTGTCTATTTAGATTGTGCAAGGGGATTCACTCTTACTATCTGCCTAGCAGGATGGGGACCTAATTTCATTTCATTCAGGGTCTTAGGCGCAACCATGATACTACTAATAGTAATAACCTCAAGCCATTTCCTGTAGAGGCTCAACACCCCTCCCCAACACCATTACAGCGAGATTTGGAAAACCCCCTCTAGATTCAGGACAATACATTGAAAGGCATCAATCAACCTCTTTTGCCACCCAAGGTGGTGCAAGGGAGGCAAAATACTGGCTATTGGAGAGGCTTTCTGTTACACAGTACATCAGTATATAGAGAGCAATCTATGCCAAACCATTAACAGGTCTCTGCTCCAAACTGTGTGAATTGCAGTGCCAGGCAAAGAAGCAGGTTTGATCTGGAAACTTGAACTCCCTGGTAGTTAGCTGGCGTTCTGGAAGCAGAATACCCTGGGTAGACACTGCTGCTTTTGCTACTTGATCCATCATTGCTCAAGTGAACAAAACAATCTAGGTTTCAGAGTAGCAGCCGTGTTAGTCTGTATTCGCAAAAAGAAAAGGAGTACTTGTGGCACCTTAGAGAGTAACAAATTTATTTGAGCATAAGCTTTCGTGAGCTACAGCTCACATAGAACAGGGATGTCTCTTTCACAGCCTTTACTCCGTCTCTGTAGGAGTAGTTTATACTTAATTGTTGCAAAGTCAAGGTAAATACATTTAATATGTGTGAGGAGAGAAAGGGATTTCCTCTTGTTAAATAAATGGTTCCTGGTCAAGCCTCACTATTTAGACCTGATTCAAAGCCCATTGAAATCTGTGGGAATCTTTCCTTTGACTTCAGTGAGTTTCAGATCAAACCCATGCTTCAGAAACAATGAACTCATTGGGCCAACTCTAGAAATCATGAAGCAGTAATAATAGCTCTTGGGTAGTGCATTGTATCTTGAAATCTCAGTGTAAAACACCATCAAACCTGACAACACTCCTGTGAGGTAGGGTGTGTGTATAAATCCAACCTTCTCACCTGCTGTTATATCCCTTTCATCATCTGCGTCTTTCTCTTTTACACTTTTCTCCTCATCTCAAGCTGCATCATGGAGACACAGAGTGTGGGGAAAAGAAGAAAGAGAACATGAAACAGCCCTCTCCAGTGAGAGAGGATTCCAAAAGCTTACAAAATCCTC
Source organism: Dermochelys coriacea (assembly GCF_009764565.3). Lineage (NCBI taxonomy): Eukaryota > Metazoa > Chordata > Testudines > Dermochelyidae > Dermochelys > Dermochelys coriacea. The sequence continues at coordinate 19,343,552 of NC_050081.1, read as the reverse complement.
CAAAAAAGCCAGACTTTCATCCTGTTTCTTGCCTCTTCTACTTAGGAGTTTGCAGTCTCTGGAGATCCGCAGAACAGTTTGTGATATTTCTGTTCTGATGTCTCTGCATTGTAATTATTCAGTGTCATGGGTTTGAATCTGTCATTCTCAGAGGTTTCTGCCAATGGGGATTTCTTCCCAGGAAAAGCTGCAGCTAAGGGGTCTTGGCACTTGAATAAACATCAGCAAATAAAATAAATGTATCATAATCATCAATTCTTGGGCCACTTGCTTATACAGCTGCAGCTCAACTGGAGTCAGTAGAGTTAGGTTTCAGAGTAGCAGCCATGTTAGTCTGTATTCGCAAAAAGAAAAGGAGTACTTGTGGAAATGCATCCGATGAAGTGAGCTGTAGCTCACGAAAGCTTATGCTCTAATAAATTTAGTAGAGTTAGGATCATTAATACTAACTGTGAATTTCACTTAATGTCTAGAGTTGAGTCAAACTTGTTTAGAAAAGCCCAGGCACCAGGGTAAACAGGACAAAATGGGTTATTTACTCCATGTGTTCCCCTTAAATTTATATTTTTGCAACTGGGTGACCAATGGGTTGATGGAATTGATGCACTGTTAGATGCTTCTTTTGAGCCTACATGAGGTTGTTACCAGAGTTCCCTAGATTAAGAGATCCATATAAGAGTCTGCACACAATGTATAGAGCTGCTACATTTTATCATGTCAATGTGCCACCATCTACTGACTGCTCCATAATGCAGAATGGGAGCAAATGTCTTTCCACATGCCTCCATGCCAGCTCATGATATGGGGTTCCAGGGAAGAACTGGTTCTGGCAAGGATGAATTGAAGCAAAGTGAAAGATGCAGTGATGAAGAAGTTGTTTTTTTTTTAAAATGCAACTCTCTAATGCATCCAATGAAGTGAGCTGTAGCTCACGAAAGCTTATGCTCAAATAAATTTGTGCATTTTTCTAAGGTGCCACAAGTACACCTTTTCTTTTAAAGGATTAGAGAAATTCAATATGAAAATCAGGAGACTGGATGGTTTGAGAGTTAGGCATTATAATTCACGCCTTTCCCCTTTAGGTTACAGATTACCAGAGTTTTAACCAAGCCACACTTCAGCCTTGCAGGTGCCAGGGTGAGACTAGATTAGCTGATTTTCATGTCAAAATACTGATGATTTTATTATTGCAAACAGCTTGGAGCACAAGCCCCGAGAGTTTGTCTTTAAAATGGAACATTTGATTTCTTCTCCCTCACCCCCATTAGCATCATGGTGTTCTCATTTTCTGGCAGCTAGTGCAGAATCTCTGAGGTACATGATGTGCAAGAAAGAGAACATCAAAATCTGCCCTGCCATATAATCAGATCATGTTATAATGTGAAAGTCTGGCATAGTGATCCATAAAGCTTTGGGGGCATAAAACTTCTTTCTGCACTTCCCAGGATAAATTCATGCCCTCCCCTCAATTTGTTTGGAAGTCATTTGTATTTCTTCTCATGATGTCTACTGCTTTCCTTTCCTTTGATTTAAAGTGTATTTAGGGCCTGTCAAATGAGCCTGTTTTATAGCTCTGGAGAGTTAGGTCCTCTGTTCTTCTGCAGAAGAGATGTTCTGGAAGTATTGGTGCAAGCTTTCCCCGCCAATGTGCCTGTTCAACCTGATGACCAGGGCTTGCTTCTAAGGGATAGGACAGTAGTTCATTTACTATGGGCCATTCATACCTTGGCCTTCCTTTCCTAGTCTCAGTAAGGGCCCTCACTGTTAGCTTGTCTCCCATCACATAGATTAGCTGTCATAGTAAGGGGGAATGGTGGATTGCTCCCTCCACTTCAAGAAATTAACTATACAATAGCAAAACAAATCCTGCCTAACAGAGTACAACAACCCTCCTCTTGCTTCATCCAATTCTGCCCAATGCCTGTGGAAAGGAGCAAGGCAGGTACTTAAGCATGTCACTTGGTTGTGGGAGATTCTTTGGAGGAAAAACCCTTCCAGTAGGAAACAGAGATGTTATGCAGACTATCAGGTACACAGTTTTCAATCCCCATTGATATGGGTGCAATTTGAACAGCTGGCTTACAAATGACAGACACCATGGGCTTTTATGTTGAAAATGTTTATTTATGGGCCCAGCATCCTTCACCAGAACATGTGAGCACTTCACAAACGGGAAGGAATTGAGCCTCCCAAGAGAGTAGGTTACACTCAGCCAATGACCTGATTGGTGACTTCATCTCCTTGTGTCTCCATCCATGAAACACAGTGGGATAGTGCTTACCTCCATCCCTACCTGGGGTACTGTGCAATAAGGCCTACATTCACAAAGGTGCCACTAAATATATTTGTGAATCTGAACCTAAGTGGTTAAGTTTGGTGTTAAGTCAGTTACTCTTGTGTAACAGAACAGGATTTGGCTTATTATCTTATAGCAAATAACACACAAAGATTAGATGTTTCTGAGGACTAAGAAGGGATAAGGAGAGGACCGATGGTTTTGTGGTTCAGACATGGGAATCGGGTGGTCTGATTTCTAATCATAGGTTGGCCACATGCATCCTCTGTGACCTTGGGCAAATCACTTAATTTCGGTGTTCCTCAGTTTCCATTTGTAAAATTGGGACCATACCTACCTCAAAGGGGTGCTATAAGGCTTAAAGTTCATCTTGGATGAAAGGAACTACACGAGAAGTCAGACCCCATCAGCTATATAAGAGTTCTCTAGCTGCCCTTCCTGTTTGGACATGGATTGGATCTCATCCCCCAACTGCTACTCTGTGGGAAGTTAATTAGCATTCTTGGAACCATGTAATGCTTAGGCATTTAATCAGTAGTAATCATTCAGGACAGCCCTGTTAGCTAGAGCACAAAATATCTGATGAGCTTTTATTCAACAGATACATTCAAGAGGTGCTTTTGTTCATCACAGGAGCAGTAGCTTTTATAGGATAAGGAGCAAGGAATGAGAAATATAGACTCTCTCTCTCTCTCTCTCTCTCTGTATATATATAATAAGAAAAATTGTTTCTAAACATCCTCAAGGCAAATCTCAAAGAGACGTAGCCTCCTCACAGACTGAGTTCCATGCAGATCAATCTCTAGCTACATCTTTAAGATGGTCTAGTGGGATGTTCAATCTATGACCACCATTGTCTATCTTATAGTGCCACTGAAGCTTTGGCACCCATGATATCGCTGGGCATCTAGCAGCATTAAGAAATGTGCTTAGTAGTTCTTTGGTCTTCTTTCCTAATAATATGTCACGTAGAAAGTACCTAGAAAGCTGCTGAAACTGAACCATTGCAAATAGTTACAAATATCCTCATTGCTGATCTTGTCCTAACACTTAACATGGAGCAGCTGATGAGGATGACAAAAAAGGAAAATGCCAATCTGCCACGCTTTGGCCTACCTCACCACTTGTGGTTCACTGCCATATAATAGAGTCAATATAATCATAGTTGGTTAGCTCTGCAGCTTTGGGTCTTAATCTTAATGTCTCCATGGAGGCCACTGAGGGGCCCAGCACATGTGGTGGCTGCTGTTACACAAGAAAGATGTTTCTAAACAGAAGGCTTTTTAAAGTTTGCCATGAGGTGTCAGCAGCTCTTTAACTTTAGGGACACTTGTACAGAGAATTAACATTCCTGCAGTGAGAAATTTGTCTATATAACAGGTTTCTTTCTGTTCTGGAATGAATAGAAGTTAAAGGTAAATTTCACTCTGTCAAGCAGCTCCTAGGAAGAAAACACCTGAAACAATGCAGATGAATAGCCTATTGAAAGATTTGGGCTTTTTGTTCTTTTATACAGGAAAAGGAGTGATCTGAATAAAGGGCTGGGGAAGGATTGTTCAGAGGCAATGAAGCAGTAGCAGAGGAGGTACTAAAATGGGGGAGAAAATGCCATTTCTTCTTATCTCTGGTCATATAGCAAACCCAGCCTTTCCACCCCCACTGAGCACAGCTGTAAAATGTTATGGCAGCTCAGTGAAGCTCAATATCTCTAAATCAAGAGCTGTACCAACTTCTACTTTGTAGGTCTCAAAGCCCAGGGTACCAGGAGACATCTTAGCACCAGATTTTTAAAGAACCAGTGCAGTGGGCTTCATGATAGCACAGCAGACAAGTGACCCAATCTCTGAAGACACGTACATGGATTTGGGCATGGGGCCTACTGGCTAGCCCCATGGAGTGTAGGGAGTGGCCCTCTAATGGCCCTGGGAGATGGTGCTGCAGTGATAAAAGGGCGTTAGGCCCTCCCTAGTAAATAGATTAAGGGCAAGCATGTATGTGAAGCCTGGGGCCTGCTGAAGGGAGGGAATAGGGTGGGGTGTGGGGTGGGTGGCTGGGTGGGGAGGTAGAGGGCCTGACCTAAATTTTCTCCCCACAGTTCCCTTTAGGTTGGGGTGGGGTCTCTGCTGAGGTGCAGGGAGAGGTCTGGGGTCTTTACTCCATTTCCCTTAGTGCCTAGACTGGGGAGAAGCAGGGACATTTTAACTCCTCTGCTTACAACAGCATGCGGGGGAGAGTTGGTACTAGGAAGAAACTTTATTTTCCAAGCCACAGTGGCCTGTACAAGCAGCAATAGGAGCTGGTGTCTTCTCCCATCCTTCCAACTAGGGACCATATCAACTCTCCTCTTTCAAGTCCCATGGAGATGAGCCATCTATCTTCCCTCCCTGTGAAGAAAAGGGATTAAAAGCAGCCCTAGGGAGGTTGTGCAGGAGGCAGCCAATCACAGATGGGCTTATAGGAGCAGCCAATCAGGGCTGAGCTGGCCCATATAAGAAGGGCTGCAGAAGAGAGCAGAGCTAGTCACTCCCTGGAGCCTAAGAAGGGAGGACGAGTGGCTTCCTTGCAGCAGAAGGCAGGAAGCACGCAGTGCAGTGCAGTGCAGTGCAGTGCAGTGCAGTGCAGTGCTGCAGGCAGAGACCCAGGTTGCTAAAGACAGATCCTGGCAGGTTGCAGGGATCTGTAGACTGAGGCCATGATGCAAGGGTAAAGAGGGTGCTGGAGTCAATGAAGGAAGTGGCTAGACTGTGGACTGCAGTTTGCCACTGAAGGGAATGGCTGGACAGTGGACTGCAGGTCCCCCCAGAAGTGGGGGAATGTAGAATGTGGCACAGCTGGAGGGGGGTGTCCCTGAAGAGGATGCCATGGTCCTGGGAGTGATGGGGTCCTGGAACAGAGGTGATAGCGGGCAAGACAGCAACAGAAGAGGGGGCAGAGCTAATTCCCTGGACAGCCAGCTGGAGGCACCTCAGTGGCGAGAGGCCAGTGAGAAGAACAGAAGAGGGTGTATTGTTCTCTAACTCCCTTCCCATTGTTCTTTGGGGAGTGGAATGTTTTCCCATCCCGATTCTAAGAGTATAGAAGAAGGGCTACCAGCCTGGAACATAAAGCGGGAGTATCTGGTGGAGTTCAATGTTTTACCCACTTTCCTTAGCTCCAGGATGGCCCACGGGTCTTGAGCGGAAGATCAGTTAAATGATGACTGAAGGGCTCTGAGATCCCTTCTGTCGGGAGGCTGTATGATTTCATTTTACGTAGACCTGACTCTTATTTAACAACTAAACCACACTCTGACCCCCAGTGGCTTCTGGGAGGTGTAGTTCCATTGGATGACAGCTCTATATTGAGTAGAACACCAACAGGGAGGATTCTATGAGAACAGTGGTGTCTCTAGGCCAAGTGATGAAACACTGACTAATGTTGTTGGCACATATCCCAGCATTTTGTTTGTTGATTGAAGGTGTTACGTCCATGTGATCCTGAGGTGCCACAGTGCAGTTACTCTGCCAAGATTCAGACATCTCTGAAGTCTCAATTAAATATCAATTGAGTATCAAACATTTGTTTCACATACAGTTACTATAAGAGAGACATGACTCAGGGAGAGTCACAGCAGTGCATGTCATCAGCTGTTGGGTTTAAAGCTGGATAGATTCAATAATAGTTTGCTCACTAGTTCTATAATGCAAATAAGCAACACTTTACATGGTTTCTAAATACACTTAATATGCAATCTGTCACTGAGGAAATCTCTGATATTCAAGCATTCCATCTAGCCATTGCGCTAGTCTAGTCTAGAATTCCCCTCTGCTATAATGCATGTAGCTGACTGTGCTCTGTGTGACACACATTTGGGACACCTGGAATCTCCAGAGGCTATTGTATCATGTTATGTGTACCTTTATGAGCTAGGGATTATATACTGGCCCTATGGGGAAGTTACAGGAGTTTTCTACAGAAACTAAAATCATTAGGGAGTAACCTTGGGTGCCCCTCAATACCAACTGGCAAAGGACCCATCATACTGTAACCCACATCAGGCCTGACACTCTCTTTTTCCCAACACACTTATGTTGGGCATGTTCCATGTCTAAAAGGTGTCATGTATGGTATCATATGTAAACTGGTGGCACACGGGTCCTGAAAATCATTGTGATGGCTGTACAGACTGTATACAAAAGGTGATAGAGGTGTGCGGGATATATGGCCTTAAAATATGTTTGGGAGGCATAGCCCTAGACAAAGGAATATGTATTTGCCTGTCTGACTGGCTTGGTTACTGGTAGAGAACAATGAAAGTATATTTACATATAAGATGGACAAAGCCATTGAGCTAAACTAGGGGGGGAGAAAACCATTTAAAAATCATGGTGGGGGACAGAATCTGCACCCCAGGAAGCCTTTCTGCGTCTTGAGGCAAATACAATGGACTTAAAAGGGGAGCAGAAAGGACACTTTAGTTGTCCATCACAGAGGGGATGATAGAGTACAGCACTCTTTGAGCCTATGAAACCTGGATCCTCTTGACCTGAAAGGCAAGAGATGCCGGTAACTTGATGTAAGTAAGAAAACTACTCAGGCAAAGATTGTAGGTTGCTAACATTAATTTTAGTCACTGAAAAGTGTGTTTTGTTTGTGACCATAGCTCTCTTTTATTCTTTCTTACTATCACTTAAATCTATGTTTTTTGTTAATAAACTTCTTCTTGTTTTATTACAAACCATCTCAGGGCTGTGTAATTGATTGGCAATCCCTCAATTCAAGGATCCCTGGATTCAAGGATGATCTCTACCATGGGTTTACATATGGGTCCTGGAACCATAAATCCACCTGCAGTAAGTACAGACATTTTGTGGCAGGCCAGAGGCCTTCTGGGAGAAAGTTATTTCTGTTCATTGATTCATACAGGAAATTCTGTAAGCTGACTGACAAACTTATTCTTAATTGCAAAACCAACACCATGAATGTGCCTGTCCTCTCCAGATTTTCCTTTCCAGAAAAAGGTGTAGCCTCCACCTTCTTCTCTCAGTTGACCTTCATCTGGGCACCTTGTCTCCCTGAGGGCAGCGATGTCTAAGTTTATATCTCCCAAGTTTTCTGGAGACAATAGCAGTTCTTCTTTCCGGACATTCATTATCTTTGTTATCCATCAGGGTGCGAACATTCCATGTAGCAAAAATCACTGTCTTTTTAAAACCTTTACCGCAGGCAGAGTGATCCCACTGGACGTGGTAATCCAGCCAGGAGCATAGGTGCCGAGTCCATGGGTGCTCCAGGGCAGGAGCACCCATGGGGAAAAATTAGCAGGTGTTCTGCACCCACCGGCAGCCAAGATCCCCTCACCCCCGCCCCACCTCCTCCTCCCCTGAGTGTACTGCATCCCCGCTCCTCTGCCTACCTCCCAGCGCTTCCTGCTCCCCCCCCCCCCACCGCCTAACAGCTGTTTGGCTGCACTTAGCACTTTCCGGGAGGGAGGGGGAGGAGTGGGGATGCAGCACGCTCGGGGAGGAGGCGGAGAAGAGGCAGGGCAGGGGCAGGGTCTTGGGAAGGGGGCTGGGGTGGGAAAAGGCGGAGTGGGGCAGGGACTTTGGGGAAGGGGTGGAATGGGGGTGGGATGAGGGTGGTGCAGGGGCAGGAAGAAATGGGGCCAGGGGCGGGGCCAGGTGTGAGGGGGTCGAGCACGCACCGGGCAGAGGGGAAATTTGCGCCTATGGCCAGGAGTGTATGAGACAGCCTAGGCTTTTCTAGCCCTCTCCCCATGTGGGGTGAGCAGAGGGGATCCTAAAGAGGACTGCTCAGTCGCAATAGTAGCCGCTGAATTGCGCCCCTGCTCAGTCCAGGTGCTAGACGACCATCTAACTACCACCGCCTATGTGCAGATTCGTGGCTAGGGACTGCCAGATTCACTAATCCTGTCCCCGTCACCACTAGTCCATCACTGCAGGGCTTGGAAGATTGGAAAGATGTTATTTCCTGTGGTAGAAGCCTGTGCGTGATTTCTTTTAACGTGGGGAAGCTGGTGTGCCTGCAGCGACCACACAATCATGACAAGTTGGAGGTCTGTGGCCCAGTGCCAGGGAAAGTCCGAGATGACTGGAGGGCTGTGTGTTAACAGTGGATAGAGCAAACTGTATTAACCCCAGTCTCTTTGAAGACAGCAAACTTAATAGCTTCTGTGAATGCCCAGTGAGAGGGACTGGTCACTGCAGGGAGACATCTCTAAGGAACTTGGAAACTGCAAGGTAAGATTTGGGCTGGCAGAGACCTGAAGAGTTTGCCGGCATGGCAGACAAGCTGGTGTGTCAGGGTGCTGACACAGAGCTTAGTAGCAGCAAAGCTCACTCCTGCTGAGGGAGAGTGGTAACACAGTGGCTCACAGTTCTGAGCAAGATGTCATGCTTCGACAGGAAAACAAATCTGGAGAAGTCCTTCCTAACCTCTGTGATGATCAATTTATGGCCTGAAGCACATGATTCGATTAGCACAAGAACCACAGGCCAGATTTTCAAAGCAATTTAGGTACCTAGTGGAAATTTCAAACACACTTAATCAGGTTAGGTGCCTGACTCCCATTGGTTCACTAGCCCCTGATTAACCACTTTTGAAATTTCCACTAGGCACATATCTGCATCTCTCAGTCCCTAAATATCTTTGCAAATGTGGAACTGAATGTGCAAAGTGCTAATTTCCTCTGGCAATGGGATTGTATTGTCTCAGAACTGTTTAGAAAGCTCTCAGCAGTTCATCGTGCATGAATAGCTACTTATGTTATTGCAGTGTCGCTGTAACCATGTCGGTCTCAGGATATTAGAGAAACAAGGTGGGTGAGGGAATATCTTTTATTGGACCAACTTCTGCTGGTGAGAGACAAGCTCTGAGGATCTGAGGAAGACCTCTGTGTAAGTGAAAAGCTTGTCTCTCTCACCAACAGAAGTTGGTCCCATAAAAGATATTCCTTCATCCACCTTGTCTCTCTCTATTATTACGGACCAGAGAATTATCTGCTACTGAGGATATTTTTGCAACTTCAGCTAGGGTATATACAACAGCTACAGTCATGCATGCTATTTAAATACCAACTGATTGTTTTAGAAAAATGAGGCATGAATCTACACTGTTAGCACTGGAGGAGTAAATACCATTTGCTTATTTAGAAAGGATTTAAAGCGTTGTCTATTGGTATTGCGCAGCCAGTGAGTTTACCGGGTGACAGTCATTACATTCGCAAAAAGAAAAGGAGGACTTGTGGCACCTTAGAGACTAACAAATTTATTTGAGCATAAGCTTTCGTGAGCTACAGCTCACTTCATCAGATGCATCCAATGAAGTGAGATGAGCTTACGCTGAAATAAATTTGTTAGTCTCTAAGGTGCCACAAGTCCTCCTTTTCTTTTTGCGAATACAGACTAACACGGCTGCTACTCTGAAACCGGTCATTACATTGTATCACACATTAATGCTTCCAGCTGTTAGCGCTGAGCATGGCTGTGTTTCAGCCATTCAGAAATGGGCAGATTCATTAAGTTTTACCCTGTGAGGTAGCTGGTTTACTCATGCTTAATCCTCCAGATATATCACCTGCTACCTAACCTCTTTTTTGTTTGCATAATGTGAGGTTTTATGCCTGTGGCAAGGCTGTTTACATTCTTTATCTGTAGGCTTCAGAAATACTGTGAAAGGAAATCAAAGCTCACAGGGAGGCAAGAGCTCTTGATGCTTCAGCTTTAAGAACCCTTCAAAGTTTCTGTTGCCAGGAACGGAAACAGGCTTTTGTACAGTCTGTCTTTTGTATAAGTCTTTTCTGTAACTCAAGAGCTATGGGAGAGGCCAGAAAAGGGCTTTAAGGAAGACTAAATTGAACATGCTGGCAGCTCCCTAATATAAACATAATAGCAAAGACTCTAATGTCTGATCAAATGGGACAGCAAAATAAAGACATCATCAATACCCTATGCAATAATCACACCTGTGCAGCAATATTATAATTTGTGTTCCCTGAAGGCTAAAGCCCCCAGATGCCTGACAGCCAGTAAAGGACAGCAGTGAAACATACAGACTTGTGGAAGTACAGACAGACAACAGTGTAATTATAGGTGGTAGTTTTAGCTAAACGATTCAATCATTCCGGAGTACAAGCTTAGGGAATGATACGCTTTGTACTTGTTAAAAACATTCTTACAACTGTTCTGTAGGGATGCTCTGGTGCCTCTGACTTTGGAGTAGGAATGGGAAATTTGGCAGGGGTTCACTATGGTGTCATCTTTGTGAAAACACCCCCAAATCTGGCTAAGCAATAAGCCTCTGGAAAACCCCGCTCAGTGCACACATGCTCAGTGGAGACTCGCTCGAGATTTTGGCACCTAAATTCTCAGGCGGTCCTGTTTGCACTGAGCGTGCTGCTGCCCAGGGCTGCAGGGGCTGAGCCGGACTTTCCCTGAAATTGCTCCTCCTGGCTGTGGGGTGGCTGCTGTGCACCAAGCACAGGAACTGATAGTGGGGAGCCTGTCGCTCCTGTATGGGGAATGCTCCCTCCACCACCAGCCCCAGGACCAGCCCTTGATATTTTGCCACCCTTTTTGTCACCCTTCCAAGCGGCCAAGTTAAAAAAAAAATGGTTGAGCGGCCAAGCAATTGGAGCCTCTTCGAAAGCTGGCACCCAGGGTAACCGCCCACTGCTCAGGCTGACACAGAGGCAGATAGTAAGAAGGAGCCATGCTCCTGGAATGCAGAGGAGTGGGAAGTTGTGGGGAGAAAGGAAACAGGTGAGGTGGGTTGCAGGGAATATTTGGGGGACTAGGAATTGGGAATAGGAGCCAAGGGGACCAGCGGGAGTATACAGTGGAGAGGGCGAGGAGGGCAGGGCATGGGGGGTGTTGTGCAGGAGCAGCCGGTGCAGGAGCCAGGATGGGTGTGTGTGTGGATAGTACCAGAGCAAGGCAGAGGCAGAATAGGGCACATGGATAGAAGGATCTCAAACCACTAGTTCACACTTCCTTCCGGAAGCTCACATTGAACCCAGGTGTCCTGAGTCTCTGCATTCCTCTGCTGTCAGCAAATAGCTGTGAAACCCACTAGTGTTTCTCATTTCCCCTCTAGTTGTAGTAGTAGGATTTATTGTTTGTATTTTGTATAATTTAGAGTGAAGGATAAAGAATAATAAGATAATGTAGCATGTATTTATTGATATATGATTTGACCATATCCTGTCGGCCACACTTTTTGAATAGCAGAAAGGAATGGTCTAACAGCCATTGGTAGAGATGCATCAGCCAGAATTTCTTTGTGTCTGGACTGATTTCAAGGCAGTAACAGATCTTTAAAAGGTCACCACTTTATTGTAGGCTTAGCATTTTAAAATACGTAAAAGAATGCCATGATTCTTTTTCTTCTGCATTGCAATTTGATGTTCCTGTCAAAATGTTCTGTGTAAATTAATTCTGTTTTGTGTGTGAATGAGGAATGGGTGTTAAGAGATAAGTGTGAAGGCCTTCACTGAACCAGATGTTCTAAGGAGCACCAGAGACAAAGGCACCAGGAGGCTGCAACACGCCCCTATTGAAATGTCAGAGGAAGGCAGATTGAAAATTCTAAAGATTAGACAGGCAACTATCAAGGGGACAAGATAGCTGTGATCAAAACCAGCATGGGATAACTCCCTGAGAGACTTAATGAAAGAACAAGATAAAGGATGAGAAAAACAATTTAAGAAAACAAGCACTCATCAAACAACAATTGATTACAGCATAACAGTGCAAAATTCATTGGTCTCAATGAAGGAAAATCACTATATAAACAGGGTGCCTTGCCATGAAACTTTGAGTTTGTCCTACCAAGACTTCCCCAGAACATCATGTCACGACCAACAGAACCCGGCTTCTACCTACCCGTGATCAACCTAGATCCGGACTCTGGATTGGTAACTATAACATCAACTAGCAGGACAGTGTGTGTGTGGTGTGATTGAATGTATATGCAAATTGTTGTATCTTCAATAAATGCAGCGTATTGCCTTTTCCCCTGAAAAAGATCCCCATGTGCTTCTTCTAAGCATAACATAGTGACTAGTCCACGTAGAGGATAACAATCTACTACTGCTACCCGTGACTTTGTTAGCTCTAGTGGTGGTTTGTGGTATGAAGCTAAAGATCTGAATCCTACTGTTGACTCAAGCTGGAGGTCACTCTGATTCCACATGATGGAATTTCTATTTTTTTCCAGTTTCTTTTTAAAAAAAATAGGAAATTATGACAAAAATACATTAAAAGTATGTTAAGGTTTGAAAAAAAGTCAAGCACTCAAAAGTTAGAAAATGCCAGAGTTAAGGTTGCTTGTGCAACCTTAATTCAGTTCCCTTTTGTCAATGTACAAACCTTATTGCAATTCAGCCAGTACACATTCCTCCACTTCGCTCACTCACTAGAACTATCCTAACTCAGGTACCATCTAGCATGGAACTGAATCTTATTAAGAATACACCTATTTCTGCCTAGCTAGTCTCTCATATTTTTAAAGCACCTATAACCAATCCAGGTGCTAGTTACACTACAGAAGGACCCCTTCCTGCAACAGAAGATGCCATTATACGGCCAAAATGTTATACTTTTCCACTCTTCTTTCACTGAGATGACAATTCAGGGCTCTATAATTTACTGCTAAACTTACATTGCACTGAATAAATAATAGGCAGAGGTCCAATTCTGCTCTTACAATGATCTGCAAGTGGTGTAACTCCATTCACCTTGATTTACACTGGTGCAGGAAAAAGAAGAATTAAATCTTATATTTTCAAACACTACCCCCAGAAAGTATAGAAGTTTTGTGCTGAGAAAACAGCAAGGAAAGATGCTTGTTTAATGCCATTTAGGGAATCAGATTCTGACTTCCAGGATCTCTAGCTCCAAAAGTCGGGAGGCAGTGGCACCTTAAATGGATTTCAGCTCATTGATTTTGTGAATGAAGGCAATCAGCCTGAATCATCTTCAGTGGGAAGTAGTGAAGCTAAACTCAAGCAATTCTCTGGCTGATTTCCTAAGGTGCTTGTTGGAACTCAAGCTGTGATGCAATTAGAGGACAATTTAATTCTGGAGCTCTCTGGGGAGTTCATCAACAAGATAAGAGAGTGCCAGTAATTATTCTCATTTATCAAGACAAGACATCAATTTACCAAACATTGCTCAGTTCCCCCTTTCAAGTCATTGGAGATCTTCTATATTCTTATAAACAGGAACTGAAGGGGTAAATATTTGGTTTGGTTCTAAACTGCTAGTTCCTTTGATCATATTGTTTACCATAAGAGAATAACGCATTGAAGTTTCCTTTTTTATTATCAATATTAAGACTTGTTATGTGGTAACTGGGAAAACAACATTTATTAAAATTACAATTTTAGCAGCCCTGAACAGAAAACAGTCTGTACTGTTTTGAGAGTGGGCCCAAATGCAGTATAACTGCAATACATTTGTATAATTAACATTAATACAAAAATAACAGGGATGTGAACTAATTTCAGTTCATAGGCAATAATCATAATTGAGGGTAGCAGGATATTATAGATTCTTAGCAGTCAGTATGGTTTAGAGGATATTAGATTGGCTGGTTAAATATCAGTAGATTCGGAAAGCTTAATATGTGGTGACCAGATAGAAAATATGGTGCATTTTTATTATTTTTCACGCTGGTAGGTTTCTCCCATGACACAGGAATGTCCTCCCCTGTTCTACTGAATCAGCATTCTGGAGTGTGCACACAATGGATTTTGCCAGCTCACAGCAAAAATTAATCCCAGCGAACTATTTGAAGGCAGACTGAAAGTCTCAGGAGACTGGCAATGGAGACTGCAGCCATAGGCATGTTACATATGCCATTGGTTGGACCAGTTTAAGGCATAGGCAATCTAGGCACATGTCTGGGGTCCAGTTCATGAGGGGGGCCCAACCTGAGCTCCATCTGGTCTGGTTTAGATACTGTTGCAGCAGCAAGGAGGAGCAGCACTGGCTGCCCCACTGCCCACTCAGGTTTGGCATTATGGCCCTTCCATCACAAAGGGGTTGTGGGGAACAAAATTGAGCGGCATTGCTACCTGGTGCATGGGGGTCATAGCACAGCTCATGTGTTTCCCCACAACATCCCCTTCATGGAGGGGCCATGGGGCCAAGCCTTTTGGATATCAGAATAGCTCATAGTTAGAGCATTTAGCAACCCCCCCCCCATCAGGATCTCCCATTGGCTAGCTTAAGTGATTCACCACCTAGTGTGCTGGGTTTTATGGAGCCTATTCTAAGGCACCTATCTCTCCCCATTCATTGTAGGGGGAACCTAGGTGCCTAATGGAGGCTTTCTGGATCACAGTGTGTTCCTGTGATTGTCTAGGTGCAGTGATACTCATCATAGCACTGCACTGCTTAGGTTCCTTTGTAGATATGGGCTGAGATCCTCAATGGTGTGTAGATGTCTATCTCCCATTGAAATCAATACCTAAATGCTGTTGAAGATTTGAGCCTTACTGCCTGAGTGAAATGAGTTGATGGATCTCAATCCAGTTCTCAGGGAACAGCTGTCAGTGATACAAAATCACCGTATTCCAGACTAATTGACCCAGTCACTGGTGGTCTAAACAGAGGCGTAGGGTTGATTTGATCAGAGAGAACTGTAGTTCTGGCAAATCAGCAGGGCAGCGTGTGGCAGGCACTGATTGAATAATTGGAAAATTTCAGAGGCTAATACAGGCTTCTCTCACCAAGGCTAAATTAACTTTAGTCCACAAGAGAGTGCTTTTTCACACAGAGAATCATCAGGTGGAATGGAAATTGCTCAGTAACAACATGAGCTATACAAAGACTAATAGGAGTCCTTGTGGCACCTTAGAGACTAACAAATTTATTTGAGCATAAGCTTTCGTGAGCTACAGCTCACTTCATCGGATACATTTGGTGGAAAATACAGAGGGGAGATTGATATACACACACAGAGAACATGAAACAATGGGTTTTATCATACACACTGTAAGGAGAGTGATCACTTAAGATAAGCCATCACCAGCAGCGGGGGGGGGGGAGGGGGAAAGGAGGAAAACCTTTCATGGTGACAAGCAAGGTAGGCTATTTCCAGCAGTTAACAAGAACATCTGAGGAACAGTGGGGGGTGGGGTGGGGTGGGGAGAAATAACATGGGGAAATAGTTTTACTTTGTGTAATGACTCATCCATTCCCAGTCTCTATTCAAGCCTAAGTTAATTGTATCCAGTTTGCAAATTAATTCCAATTCAGCAGTCTCTCGTTGGAGTCTGTTTTTGAAGTTTTGTTGTTGAAGGATAGCCACCCTCAGGTCTATAATCGAGTGACCGGAGAGATTGAAGTGTTCTCCAACTGGTTTTTGAATGTTATAATTCTTGACGTCTGATTTGTGTCCATTTATTCTTTTTCGTAGAGACTGTCCAGTTTGACCAATGTACATGGCAGAGGGCCATTGCTGGCACATGATGGCATATATCACATTGGTATATGTGCAGGTGAACAAGCCTCTGATAGTATGGCTGATGTGATTAGGCCCTATGATGGTGTCCCCTGAATAGATATGTGGACAGAGTTGGCAACGGGCTTTGTTGCAAGGATAGGTTCCTGGGTTAGTGGTTCTGTTGTGTGGTGTGTGGTTGCTGGTGAGTATTTGCTTCAGACTGGGGGGGCTGTCTGTAAGCAAGGACTGGCCTGTCTCCCAAGATCTGTGAGAGTGATGGGTCATCCTTCAGGATAGGTTGTAGATCCTTGATGATGCGTTGGAGAGGTTTTAGTTGTGGGCTGAAGGTGATGGCTAGTGGCGTTCTGTTATTTTCTTTGTTGGGCCTGTCCTGTAGTAGGTGACTTCTGGGTACTCTTCTGGCTCTGTCAATCTGTTTCTTCACTTCAGCAGGTGGGTATTGTAGTTGTAGGAATGCATGATAGAGATCTTGTAGGTGTTTGTCTCTGTCTGAGGGGTTGGAGCAAATGCGGTTCTATCGTAGAGCTTGGCTGTAGACAATGGATCGTGTGGTATGATCTGGATGAAAGCTAGAGGCATGTAGGTAGGAATAGCAGTCGGTAGGTTTCTGATATAAGCTGGTGTTTATGTGACCTTCGCTTATTAGCACCGTAGTGTCCAGGAAGTGGATCTCTTGTGTGGACTGGTCCAGGCTGAGGTTGATGGTAGGATGGAAATTGTTGAAATCATGGTGGAATTCCTCAAGGGCTTCTTTTCCATGGGTCCAGATGATGAAGATGTCATCAATGTAGTGCAAGTACAGTAGGGGCATTAGGGGACGAGAGCTGAAGAAGCGTTGTTCTAAGTCAGCCATAAAAATGTTGGCATACTGTGTGGCCATGCGGGTACCCATCGCAGTGCCGCTGATTTGAAGGTATACATTGTCCCCAAATGTGAAATAGTTATGGGTGAGGACAAAGTCACAAAATTCAGCCACCAGGTTAGCTGTGACATTATCGGGGATACTGTTCCTGACGGCTTGTAGTCCATCTTTGTGTGGAATGTTGGTGTAGAGGGCTTCTACATCCATAGGGGCTAGGATGGTGTTTTTAGGAAGATCACCAATGGATTGTAGTTTCCTCAGGAAGTCAGTGGTGTCTCGAAGATAGCTGGGAGTGCTGGTAACATAGGGCCTGAGGAGGGAGTCTACATAGCCAGACAATCCTGCTGTCAGGGTGCCAATGCCTGAGATGATGGGGCGTCCAGGATTTCCAGGTGTATGGATCTTGGGTAGCTGATAGAATACCCCAGGTCGGGGTTCTAGGGATGTGTCTGTGCGGATTTGTTCTTGTGCTTTTTCAGGGAGTTTCTTGAGCAAATGCTGTAGTTTCTTTTGGTAACTCTCAGTGGGATCAGAGGGTAATGGCTTGTAGAAAGTGGTGTTGGAGAACTGCCTAGTAGCCTCTTGTTCATATTCCGACCTATTCATGAGGACGACAGCACCTCCTTTGTCAGCCTTTTTGATTATGATGTCAGAGTTGTTTCTGAGGCTGTGGATGGCATTGTGTTCTGCACGGCTGAGGTTATGGAGCAAGTGATGCTGCTTTTCCACAATTTCAGCTCGTGCACGTCGGTGTAAGCACTCTATGTAGAAGTCCAGTCTGTGCATTCCTACAACTACAGTACCCACCTGCTGAAGTGAAGAAACAGATTGACGGAGCCAGAAGAGTACCCAGAAGTCACCTACTAAAGGACAGGCCCAGCAAAGAAAATAACAGAACGCCACTAGCTATCACCTTCAGCCCACAACTAAAACCTCTCCAACGCATCATCAAGGATCTACAACTTATCCTGAAGGACGACCCATCACTCTCACAGATCTTGGGAGACAGGCCAGTCCTTGCTTACAGACAGCCCCCCCAGTCTGAAGCAAATACTCACCAGCAACCACACACCACACAACAGAACCACTAACCCAGGAACCTATCCTTGCAACAAAGCCTGTTGCCAACTCTGTCCACATATCTATTCAGGGGACATCATCATAGGGCCTAATCACATCAGCCACACTATCAGAGGCTTATTCACCTGCGCATCTACCAATGTGATATATGCCATCATGTACCAGCAATGCCCCTCTGCCATGTACATTGGTCAAACTGGACAGTCTCTACGTAAAAGAATAAATGGACACAAATCAGACGTCAAGAATTAAAACATTCAAAAACCAGTCGGAGAACACTTCAATCTCTCCGGTCACTTGATTACAGACCTGAGGGTGGCTATCCTTCAACAAAAAAACTTCAAAAACAGACTCCAACGAGAGACTGCTGAATTGGAATTAATTTGCAAACTGGATACAATTAACTTAGGCTTGAATAGAGACTGGGAATGGGATGAGTCATTACACAAAGTAAAACTATTTCCCCATGTTATTTCTCCCCACCCCACCCCACCCCCCACTGTTCCTCAGATGTTCTTGTTAACTGCTGGAAATAGCCTACCTTGCTTGTCACCATGAAAGGTTTTCCTCCTTTCCCCCCCTGCTGCTGGTGATGGCTTATCTTAAGTGATCACTCTCCTTACAGTGTGTATGATAAACCCATTGTTTCATGTTCTCTGTGTGTGTATATCAATCTCCCCTCTGTATTTTCCACCAAATGCATCTGATGAAGTGAGCTGTAGCTCGTGAAAGCTTATGCTCAAATAAATGTTAGTCTCTAAGGTGCCACAAGTACTCCTTTTCTTTTTGCGAATACAGACTAACACGGCTGCTACTCTGAAACAAAGACTAATGAATCTGAGGCAATTTGGATCAGTGTAGACATCACTAATATTACTGAAAAAAAGAAAAGGAGTACTTGCGGCACCTTAGAGACTAACAAATTTATTTGAGCATTATGTTGGTCAGAGGTGTGTTGGAAATATTCCTTGAGTCGGAGACGTCAAAAATAGGATTCTAGGTCACCACAGAACTGTATCATGTTCGTGGGGGTGGAGGGACAAAAGGAGAGGCCTCGAGATAGGACAGATTCTTCTGCTGGGTTAAGAGTATAGTTGGATAGATTAACAATATTGCTGGGTGGGTTACGGGGACTGCTGTTGTGGCCCCTTGTGGCATGTAGTAGTTTAGATAGTTTACTCTGAAAACTAATATTACTGGCCATGCTACCTGGGTAACCTCCATGTCTGCTTTGTTCATTTCATCTTTTTGTCTGCACAAAATTGTTCCACAATCTTTCCTCAGAGTTGAAGACGGTTTTAATTTTAAGCTAAAGGGGTGAGCACACTCGTATCTTTTAGGATTTGTTTCAAAGCATTTGTGTTTTTTTTATTTTGTTTTTTATCATTGTTTTGTGAGCAACTTCACTGCTATGTGGTGTTAAAAGATGTCTAGTAAAAAATGCATTCATACTTGTGGTTCTGTCAGTCTTAAAGATCTGGGTTTAAGAAACCCTCCCACCTCCCTGCAGGCCATCAGATCAAAAAGGATGACAAACAGAACAAGGAAAAAAGAAGGAGGTTGTGGCAGCCCTGAGGATGGGGAATTTGGGATAATAACTATTCCTTAGCCATTTTTCTCTAAGCAGCACAAGGCACTTTATGAAGGTGAGCAACTATTGTTGCCCCTCTGCTGAGTGCAGAATATTTCAGGGATTTGCTGGTCAGTTTCCTGTTGAGAGAGAAATGGGTGATGCTGAGTCAGTGTTAAGAAAATACCCAGTATAGACCACACCTGGAACAGAGGGGCCAACAGCACCCAGGCAACCTCCTCTTTCAGGAATCTCAGCCAAAACACCAGGGCCTCGTTCTAAGGAAGCAACTCTTCTCTAAGAATTGACTCTAGTTAGAAAGCAACCTCTCCTGCTGCTTGCTACAACTTTCCCGCAAAAAGCTCTGGATCACAAAGCTAATGACAATGCAGCATTTTTTCCAAAGACTGAACAGTGCTAAGATGTTAAGAAAAAAATAGTGCAACTATATGTAACAGCACCAGCTGGTGACTCCTGCTACGACAGTTATGCCAGTTGTGCATCTGGGGAGGAAACTGAGGCACAGAGAAGATAAGTGACTTATCCGGTTTCATAATAGACCAAAGGCAGAATTGGGAATAGCACCCAGGTCTGCTGATTACCAGCGCTATGCGCTACCCACTGTACATGCTGCTACCCTTGAGATAGTTATGCCAGAAGAGGTAATGCCCACAGGCAGTGAGTTATATCTCCACGTGGTGCCTTGGCACCAGCAATATTCAGAGCCCAGGGGCCCAGCTCCACCAATATTTGGGGCTGGGTGTACCCCCGGCCCACCTGCCGCCATCCTTCCCCGCATGTCCCCGGGCCCCCGCTTGCTGCCTCCCTGGGCCCCAGAGCAGAGCGTCCCTCGCTGCCTCTTCTGAGCAGCTCCATGCTGCCTCCCTCCTGCAACAGCTGCCGCAGAGTCCTAGTGACCCCCACTCGACTGCCAGGGCAGACTGACTGAGTCTGTCCTTCCACCTCAGACCCTTCCCTTTTCCAGTGGGACCCTCCACCAGCATAGGGGACCCCCCTCGCCCGCCCGCCTGCAGTCACTGCTCCTGCCCCATGCTGGGCAAGGAGGCAGCCCCATGCCTCACCCCCAGTGAGGCTACAGTCAGGGGCAATAGCATGGGAGGAGGGGCATGCAGCACCCCCCGGCACCCACCATAGGGGAGGCGAGGGAGATTGCTGGATCTGAGAGGGGCCCTAGGAGCACGTGCAGTGACAGTGGTGGGGATGAGTGTGCTGCTTGGGGAGTGGGAAAGGGGGGCTCCTCCCCCAGAGTTCGCTGCTGCTGGTAGGGAAAGGGCTGGGGGGGGGCAGAGGAGACCTCTCTGGCTCCTGTCCCGGAGCAGCCTGCCTGCACCCCAAACTCATTCCCAGACCTGCCCCACCCCAGACCTCACCCCCTCAGCCAGAACTTTCACCCCCCCACCACACCCTCAACCCTCTACTCTAGCTCTGAGCCCCTCCAGCACCCCAAACACTTTATCCCTAGCCCCAGTCAGAGCCCTTATCCCTCTGCCCCAGCCCTGAGCCTCTCTAACACTCCAGCCCCAGACAGAGCCCTCACCCCCTACATCCCTACTCTTGCCCTGAGCACCTCCCACACCCCAAACCCCTCATCTGCAGCCATACCTCACAGCCCTCACCTCACAGGCCTCACCCCTGCACCCCCTCCTATCCCCAAACTCCCTCCCAGAACCTAACCTGCACCCCTTCCCTCCACACCCCCTCCCATCCCCAAACTCCATTCCAGAGCCTGCACCCCAATCTCCTGCCCCAGCCTAGGGCCTGCACCCCAGATCTCCTCCCCCACCCAAACCCCCTCCCAGAGCCTTGGGCAGGTGGGGGTGGAGTTTGGGGGGGCAGAGTTTGGGCAGGGGTGTGAGGGGGTTCTGGGCACCACCAAAATTTCTACAAACTTTCCACCCCTGGTGCCTGCATCACCATGACTGTGCCATTGGGCTGCATCAGCAAAGGATGCAATGCCAGCAGTAGTGGGCTGTGTAGCCTGAGGATGGATGTGCTTGAATGGGGAGTATGGGGAACTTCCCCTATATGTGCAAGTATCAGTGGAGGAGTAGGGAATATTGCCAGCATTAGGGGAGAGACTGCTTAGAAGGAAGACTACACATAGAACAGAATGTTCCTCTTTAATATGTGCTGCATCCAGAATAGCAGTGATATTTCCTCTAAGTATGGGACTTTGGCAGGAGCAATCTAGCAAAGGAAAAATATTTTTATTAAGATAATGTTGAAGTAAAAAGAAAGTGGTACAGAGTTTAGGCATAGAAGTTTCTGGTTATCAGGGAATAAGGTACAGATTATCAAGGGGTGCGAAATTCAGTTTAGGAGCGGGTGGCATAAGGAATATATAATCTGCAATCTCCCTGATTGGGGGTAAAAGTTTAACGGGTCAAAGTACAGACACTGAGATGTGGGGGTATATTGTCCATATAATGGCTATGTTCATTGTGGAATATAATGAGCGGATATGATGATTAGGATGGATCTACCCTCATTTGGTGGGATTTAATCTTCAGTGAGTTTATGGTTCCAGTTCATATGGTCCAAATGGAAAAAGTCTTTCAGTCCCTTTCCCATAGTTGATGCACGATGTCGTACCGGCTCACATCTCTTGGTACTGTCGGTGGCCGGTGATGTGTTCGATGTAGATGTCCCTGGACCATCGGATTGTGTCCGAGACCATGAGGCGCCGCATGAGCCGTGCGTACCGTCGACCAATCCCGCAGGTCCGCAGCACACGCTCATTGCAGGGGTCCCAAGCGCCCAGCGCTCCGACGATCAGGGCATCCGTCTGCACCTCGTAGCCCTTTGCTCTCAGGGTGTTGGCCAGGGGGGCGTATTTTTCCAGCTTATGAGCTCGGGCTTCGCGTAAGGTTGGGGTCCTGTTCTCGAAGGAGACCGTGATGTCGATGAGGATGATCTTTTTCTGGTCCTCGTCGGTGACTACCACATCAGGTCGCAACTGGCTGTCCGTCCCGGGGATGGTGGAGTTCACGGCGTGGTGTGGTACTATAGTTTGTGCTAAACAGACTAGGTGTGGGTGGCTAGGTTATGCACTCCCAATGAGATTCCATATTCATCAGCTATTGCAAAGTGGCATTGCATGATAGAAAGCCAAGAGCAGGAAGCATTTTTTCTAAATGGTTCTGCATTAAACAAAACCCAGCTCTTGGAGATTTGCAGAACTCAGACATGAACCAAAGAACAGAGATGATTATGAAGCTATTGTTGGATACATAGTAACGGGAACATGGTAACGGGAAGAAAATGTACCTTGACAATGTTTGCTCTTCCCTACTTTCTGTATAATCTGCCTCATCTTTTACAGGACCGTGAAAGGAATTTAACACCCTTCCCCCCTGTATTCACATCCATTAACACTGACATGTCATTCAGAGTATAAATATCAAACTTTATGGTTATTCTTTACAGCTTTTCAATGCCATTTGGGATGAATGAGCTTCATTGAATGGAAGTCAGCAGCACACCGATATCACAGTGTGGTCCTCTTCTGCTGAGGCTCTGTGCTTATTGTTTTTAACCATTTCTCAATACCCTTTTGCTCAGTTTACACGCTCCCCCCACACAAAGTTTCTAATTGTCAACCCTGCAAACTCAGCTTGGGAACTAGAAGTCAAGCTGGTTTATTGCCTCACCATCATTAACTCTGGCCCATTGGATATGTACTTGGGTAGAGTTAAGGTTCATTAGAGGTGTACCTTTATCTTATACCTTCATGGGCTTATGATACAGTATCAAGAAAGGATACATCTTGGCTCTTGGGTGCCATAGAAATTGAAGGGCTGGTGTTTAGAAAAGCTTGTTACTTGTAAGCTGAGCAAGTGTGTTCTGGAGTCCTGGAGAAACAAACACACAAGCCCTCTGGGGCGCCAGTTTTGTAGCGTGATACTCTTTCGAGTACATCCACAGAATGCTCCTATGACCTGGCTGACAAATACAGTTCAGTGTGAAGCCCAAGTCTGACTGCATAGGAATCAGGAACTAATTTTAATAAACAGTTTCAGCTTAAAAAACAAATTTAAAGAACCAAACATCATGAAGCCCATGGAATGCAGTTCTGAATATTTGTTGTGCTGAAATTTGTGATTATTAAGGAGGTTACATGGATTACATCAAAGTTTCCTTCTTCCTCCTGCCGCAGCTTTCTCCGTGGGAATTTGACATCACAATCTGTCACCATGACTATAATGAAATTACTAAGGTGAACTGGGGAAACTGCTTTTTGTGAAACAGCCTACTCCGAATCCTTCTCATGCATCAAACATCATTTAGGGCTGGAACAAAGCTCCACTCTTTGTACATCCTTTGTTGTGAAGTCCCATACCTTTCCCTTTCTAGTGCTCTTTGCAGCAGGCTCTTTTGTATGTTCCCATAGCTGCCAAGTCGCACGCCTGCCATGGGAGATGCGCTGGCTTCATTCTTAACCCATGTCATGTCCTAGCTATTTCCACCTGCTTTCTGGCTAACTTTAGAGATAAGGTGCTGTTGAACTCTGACCAATCTCTGACATTTGTTATAAATTAATTCAGTATAATACTTAGTGTTTTCCTGAGGCATTTGCTTTTGAAGGCCTTTAGACAACTGTCTAATTTGGGGGCAAAGGGAGGATTTCCTGCTTTCAATTCTAGTTGTTAAATGGAAACAATGTTTGTGTTGAAGCTTCAGGGTTTGACCTTTAAATTGTAGATTTTGTGGCGAACGTTTGTTTGCACTGATGAATGCAGTGTTGCCTGGCCAATTTGTGACATTATTTCCTTCTAGACCACCCCCAGTCACTTGCATTGACTCCCCTCTTGGATTTCTGTGCCTTCTAAAGTGATGGCTGAGGTGGGAGTTGTGGGGGTTCTCATGATCATTAACCCTGTCTTTTTTGTACAATGCTGGACAGGCTTTTGGGTTTTACTTGCATGTTGGTTGAGTGGTCACTTAGAGTGTCTAGTGGCGAACACTAAAAATCAAACACCAATAACCAAATCAAAAGGGGGCATGAGGTCATTCAATAATATTAATTAATAATCCCTAGCTCTTACCTTGTGGTTTTCATCGGTAGTGCTCAAAGTGCTTTACAAAGGAGTTTGAGATCATTATTCCCATTGTACTGCTGGGGAAGCTGAGGCACAGGAAAGGAAAATGACTTGCTCACAGTCACTCAGCAGGCCAGTGGCAGAGCTGGAAAGGAACCCAGTTCTCCTGAGTCCCAGTCCAGTGCTCTCTCCACTAGGTTTTGCTTCAGTGAATCATTGGGGCCAATTTACCCTTAAACTCTAACTAAAGCATCAGTCTACTGTGCACATAAGTGTCGCTAACCAAACATTCTCTTTCACTGATGGGCCTCAAAATGTGTTACAAACTTACAACTCTGTTGAGTGAAGAGGTATTATCCCAATTTTACTTGTGGGGAAACTGAGGCACAGAGAGGGGAAGTGACTTGCCCAAAGTCACACAGTAAGTCAGCAGCAGAATCAGTATTAGAACTCAGGAATTCTCTAGTCTAACACCACTAGACAGCTTTGCATCTCTCATGTAGCACATATCAGGAGGATTGGGCTGCTGAATAGCATTGTAAGCTCTTTGGGGCAGAGACCATCTTTTTGTTCTGTTTGTACAGCTCCTAGCATAATGGGGACCTGGTCCATGACTGGGATTCCTAGGCATTACAGTAAGACATAAAATAAGACGACAAATTTTATATAGGTAGCAAAATCAAGCACTCAAAAGTTAGGAAAAGCAGATTTATTGCCCATGCACCCTTAATTCTTCCCTTTGTGCATCCAATCTAAGCACTGAATGAGGAGTCTGTTGGAAAAATGTGATTTTGTAATTAAAGACTGTGCATATGCATTATGAGATAAGCAGGCAAATATTTATGTACAGCATATGAAAAAAGCCAAGCAATCAATTACTTGTGACATTTGTTTTGTTCATGCCATTTTGTTTTTTGGAAACTAAAACATTTCAGTTTTCCAGTATTGTAATTCTATCCCTGTCCTTTTCACTCCAGAACTGTTGATTCAAAACCTTTCATTTAAAATTTTCATTTTGAAAGTTTTATTTAATTTTTCTGTGAGGAAAAATAAAAAGAGGCATTGAAGTCAATATTTTCCTGCAGAAAATGGTGATTTTGATGTAATTGCATTTTATAACAGGAATATGTATTGGTTAAAACCTTTCAGCCAGCTCTGTTGAGCATTTAAAGATTTCTGTTTTCTCTCTGTTTTGATTCTTGCAGGGAAATAAAATATCCAGTGTAGATAACCAAGTTATTCATTTTAATGAAAGGTAATTAATTGTAATCTCACTTCCTTCTTAATTGCTGTATAAATGTTTCATGGACAAGCTGCTTATAGTGCCCCTATGAGGTTGTAGAAATCTAAATGTTTACCTTGAGAAGCATGGCTTTACTAGCATTTTTGTTGCTGCAGTAAAGGAGCTGTGGAAACTGGTTAGGATATCGCTGAGTGTTGTGACAGGCTGTCTGTGGATAACTAGGTTGCACTTACAAGCCGCTTATTGCTATGTCAACATCTGAGGTACTGGTATGATCAAAATGGGAAAGCAAAGTCTTCAGATTTTCAGTTTCAAGTACTGATCTTCACGTAACAGGACAGCTTACAGAGTGCTGACTGCAAACAAAAGAACAGGACGTCAGCAGCAATAAATGTCCTCTGCGATTTACTGTTTGCAGTAATAATTTAACAACAAGAACCTTATGCATGGCCCCCTTTGCGGGAAGTCTCAACCAAGAAGTCAGGGCCCCACAGCCTATGGGCTTTGAATGCCCCTCCCTGGTCAGGATTGAGGCACATTGGAAAAGCAGCGTGATTAATGACTGTATGTGTTGTTAGGGTTACAAGCCAGCTTGCACTGCTGACCACACCTGCAGTCTCATACCTCCATCTTTCTTGGGGGACAATCCCATGATTCTCCCACCTTTACACCAGGTCCTGGCTAGAGCAATCTCTGATTCAACCTTGCTTACCCAGCCGGCCTGACTGGGTTCAGCACCTGCAAGTCTCCCCTTTGGGAGCCCATGCTCAGTGGTGACTACGGTGTCCAAGCAGCCTTCTGAAACCAAAGGATTGATTAGCCACAGCAACTGGAGCAAAGCCATCTCCCTGGAAGCTTGGGAAGGCCAAACTCCTTCCAACCTCCAATTGTGGGATTGCGTCAGTCTGTTCTCCACAAACAACTCCCTGACAGCTGCCTGCCTCTGCTCAGGGAGGCTTTTTACCTTTGTCTGGTGCTTTTGAGCTGTTTATTTCCAGCATTGGCAAAGCACATCCTGTAACTGGGCTGTGTCTAGAAGTAGCATCTTCCCAGCTAATAATTCAGGCACCCTGTCTTAATATTTACTGTGTTTACTGGAAGGTTGCTTCTCTGGATCCATTTTATTGCCTTCTAACTCATTTCGTAATAGTCCTGCTATTAAGCTAAATCAACCCCTGCATACAGCAAAAGTTCCAATAACCCAATGTAGCTATACAGTAATTACTGCAATAACCAGCTCACATATAGTATGATATGTTACTCTAGATCAGCCCTATGTCCTTCACAACACCGGAATCAGGGTGACCCATAGCCCAGTAACAGGCAAACAGCAGCACAGGATGGGCTGGGTGCTAGCACAATGCTTCCAGCCAACCCTGCATTGAGAGGCGCTCTAGCCTGTAGGGAGGCAAGTAATAACTGACAGGTGATTTGAGGGGATTTCTAAAAAATAATATGGAATCTTTGCAGTCCCATGGCAAAGTTCCCCATTTTACAGACAGGGAAACGGAGGTAGGAAAAATAAGTGACCTGCTATCCATGGCCACTCTGTCAACACCTGGATTAGAGCCTGGAAATGCATGATTATTAGGCCTAAATTTAAGCCATGCTCCTCTCCCTGACATCTTCCATCTACCCTATTATGGTGGGCAGAGACCCCTAAACATCTAGTTAGAACAGTGGCTCTCAACCTTTCCAGACTACTGTACCCCTTTCAGGAGGCTGTCTTGTATCCCCAGGTTTCACCTCGCTTAAAAACTAATTGCTTACAAAATCAGACATAAAAATACAAGTGTGTCACAGCACACACATTACTGACAAATTGCTTACGTTCTCATTTTTACCATGTAATTCTAAAATCAATTGGAATATAAATATATTACATTTCAGTGCATAGTATATAGAACAGTATGAACAAGTCATTGTCTGTATGAAATTTTTGTTTGTACTGACTTTGCTAGTGCTTTTTATGTAGCCTCATATAAAACTGGGCAAATATCTTGATGAGTTGATGTATGCCCTGGAAGAACTGAGTACCCCTAGGGGCACATGTACCCCTAGTTGAGAACCACTGAGTTAGAAGAATGTTCGGTTTAAAACACCCCCCAGATTATCTGGATAAAACTATATGAGATTAAAATCTTCAGGCTCCAGTGTTGTCCCAGAAGTTTGTTACACTGTGAAGGTCATGCCAACTCACCACTTCATTTCAGCTAATGAGGATTTTGCAAAAGCTCAAAGCGGAGCTACCCAAGATGCCAGCTGCCAGCTAGTATCAAGAGCCAGAGCATGGAACATGGCAGCTGCTGAAGACACATAGGAGGAGAAAGAAAAGAACAAAGAATTAACATCTGTGCTGCCCACTCCCTGATATCAAACAACAGCAACAGGTGAGTGAAAGATGCTTCTCATTCAGTGTCCTTGAAAACATCACTCCACATTGCAGGGAAGGCACAGCACAGTAGCAATTGGACAACCACATTCCCTGATACAGATCTGTGGGCCCTTTCCACCCCCCCACCCCCGCAGCAGGGATAACATGACTTTCCATCTGTTCCCCCTCCACTCCCATACAAGTCAATGGGAGCTGGATGAGGCCCTTACAATATCCACCACTTCTGTTAGTGATGTGCTCATGGAATTGCCTACTAATTTATACCATTATTGTAAAACTTAACCTATGCCATTGTGAGCTCCTCTCCTAGCAGAAAGATGTCTCCTAGTGATTAGTGCAATGGGAAGCTTCTGCCACCCATTACCACAAGCTAGGACCTATTCATTGTTGCCTTGTATCTTGTGCAGTCATTTACATAATGCAAAGTGAGTGTAACACTAGCATTCACACTCCACTTGCAATGGAGAATTGGAGACTAGGTATTTCTGTACTATATGGTGCTGACACAAAGGTGGGTATCTATATATTGAAAGTTGTTCCATGTTTATCCCAGAATCAGTGTTCACCGCAACCTTCTAGTCTTCCTCTTTAATATCAGCTAGTTGATGGGATCACTACAGCTGTAATTAAGAGAAAAATTCCATTGCCTGAAGATACTCCAAAAATAAATTAAAGAAGAATGACTATCTTTTTAAAAAATGAACTAAGTTGACATTTATTTAGTTTAGTTGTTTTTACTAGACTAAGTGCCAAATATTAGCTCACTTAAAAAAAATGCAAATACTTAGACATTTGTCGTAGTTATTTTTTAATAAGCGACAAGCTATTTCTGTTTAAAACTGAGCTGACATCATATATCTGGCACTTACTAAACATTAGCTAGTTAAACTTTGTAGAAGTCCCATGAAGTGGCTATGTAAGAACTGAGGCAGGCTGCTTTACACTCTCAGAACCAGAGCAATGGACTCAAAGCTGGGGATTATAATGTAAGGGCATGTCTACATTGCAAAAATACCCCGAAAAACCCTGCAGCAGGGAGTCTCAGAGAGTGGGTCTACAGACTCGGACTTGCAGAGCTTGAGTCACTTGGCCAGGAGCTTGGGCTCTAAGACTCGCTGTGGTGGGTTTTATTTTTGCAGTGCAGACATATCCTATGAATTCCTGGCTCTTAGATCACTAGACTACATGGCTCTGTTCATGAGCCATAGTGATGGAAATAGGTTGGCGTCTGGAAGCCAGAGGCACATCCTTGGACCAATTCCTCTGTCATTTTTTGGTACTGGTGGTGCAGGAATGTGTGTGTTGGTGGGGGGGGAGGAGGGATGGCCTATTTTAATGTGGCTAGACTACAGAAAATAAATCCATTGATAAATGAAGGTGAACTGAAGAGATTTATTTAAAGGCAAAAATTGTACCATAAGACCAGAGATTTGGGCAGACAGAATATAATTAATTTGAGTGAGTGACCATCCTAAAAATGGCACGATGATCTGAGCAAGCAATATTTGCTTATTATTTCTTGCACAGATCACACACTCTGCAGGTTCTCAGTTGACTATCGGGCACTAAGAAAGGGGGTACCACTAAGGCTGCATACATGACATTGTCTGTGGCAGAGTCCATGAAGTGCAATGGAGATTTCAGTCAACTCTGCTGCTGATTTACAGTAAGGGAACATCTGTGTATCTCCTGGTAGACTCAGTCATGGGGGTATCATTTAATGACAATTCAGTGGGCAGTTTTAACCCACGAGTGCCTGTCTCTTCTCTGGGACTCCCATTTCTACAGATGGGGAGCTGAGCCAGAGAGGCTACATGTCTTGCCCAAGGTCACACATGGAGTCCTGGAAGAACAGGGAATTGATCTCTGACTTTCTACTTCCTAGGCCAGTGCTCCAACCACTGCACACAATCCTTCCTCTCCCAACAAAGGAACATGTCCCAGTCAATTCAAAATGGTTGTCAGAGAGTAACATGCTGTGCTCTCTCGTGGAGATTTATATTTGTTCTTTCTTTATTGCCTTAATTCTACATTGAAAATAGGTGTTTTCCTTATTCAGAGGAGTAGAACAGCGGAGTCATTAGATTGTAAGAACTTCAGGGGAAGAGACCGCTTATGGGACCAAGTAAAAATCTGGGTAGTTAACAGTGAAGAGTAATTACTGATGAAATAATCACACCTTGCTGACTATTTCAGCATGCACAGCTCCATGCTCTCTCTAAGGCTGGATGCTGGCTGTGTCTATACTGAGCTCTTTTCTGAAGCCTCCTACTGATGCTGGCCCACTGCTCACAACACCAGGGCCAAATTCTCTGCTGTTGTAAGTGGGCACAGCTCTGGTGATTGGTGTTTCACATATTTATACCAGCAGAGAATTTGACCCATAGAGTAGACAAAGCACTGGTGTTATTACTATCTTACCCTGCTCAGATCAAGTCTAGATAAGAGTGAATTACAGTTATAGTTTCCACCAATCTCTTGCCATCACCAGCATTCCCACCATCATTACCGATGTTGGAGCTGCTCTGGTAGGAGAGCTTGAGAGAAAGGATGTATCTGTAGTGAGCTAACTGGAGTCCAGCACCAATTAACTAGGAGCTATGTTGTAAAATGTGGCCGACCTATTTTTAAGAAGAATGTCACCTAGGGGAATCCCATTGTTCTGATGCCCAGTCAACTAGCACACACCACCACCTCTACCCCAAGTTCCTGAAATGCAGGTATCTGGGCTCTTCCACCTGGCTGGCTGGTATTATGGCTTGCCGTTGGATCTTAACCTATGCAGCCTGGTCTAGAATCCCTTTGTTGGGACTGAGACATTGATTGTTGATGCCCATAGGAATCAGCTGTTCCTTCCCCGGCATGGCGAGTTCATGAAGGAAGACACATGATGGCAGGAGCCGAGTTCAGTGTAACAGGCTTCTAGCATTGTAGACTTCATTTCATCATAGGAGAAGTGAAAGCAACCCAGGAACAGAGGCACCTTCTCTGATTGCGCCATGCCCTCACTATTCCCCACTCCTGAGCTGAACCCAGGAGTTTACACAAACACTGGTGGGTAGGTCAGGGATTTTAAGCCCCTCATGCATCTCTGCAACTATTTTTACTTTGTAACTGAACAGGCATTGTGAAGAGCTCCATATGCAGCCCAGATCAGTAATGACCAAAATTTGTTGCCAAAATCTGGTATTTTCTGTGAAGTGAATTGGTCTTGGTCCAGTTCCTAGTAGATAGGGGTTCTCATCATTAAAACCTACCACCACAACGGGCATGAATTGGAACCCTTGTCCCCCGTCTGAGGCCTGGTGTACACTTAAAAGCTTTATGGCACAAGTATGTCTGGTTGGAGGGTAGAAAAAATAGAATCACATCCCTACCCAATGTAGCTGTGCCAGCAAACACCCCAGTGTAGATACGGTTATATAGCAAAAGCCAGGATAGCTTATTTCATTTGGGGAACGGGTATAGCCTATAATGGCAAAAGAACCTCTCCACTAGTAGGATTGGCTGTAGAGCTATACCAGCATAGCTGTCCTGGCAAGCATTTTCTGGTGGAGATGAGGCCTTAGAAGAGAGGCCAGGAACTGAATGGGACCATGAAGACAGAGCTTCCCATGCAGCCTTGGAGTTGATTGTCCCAGGAAAGGGTTGAGGCACTTTGGGGAGGGCTTGCTGCTGCTTATGCTGTAACTGTTCTGTCTCCAGGGCTTGCGGTGTAGCAGCTTCCCCAAGCGCTATGCTCACTGGAAAAATAATTGAACAGATACATTTATTTCCCATTATTAATTTTTATAAAGCAGGAGTAGCTGCCAACATGTCAATAAATTGAGAATATCTTCATAGAGCTAAATCTTAGTCTGACTTTGTGGACCCTTTGTAATTGGCATTTTTTTTTTTGGCAACCAAAGTGACCTATCAAGTTCAATGCACTCTCCATGCTGTCAGCGATTGTCTCTCACAGATACCCTGGAGATGCATTAAATGCCTCATTTTCTTTATAGATTGGATGAGGTGTATGAAAAAAGACAGAACTTATGCTGTAGCCTCATTATCTTATTTGTAATAAGTGAAGTTGTAGGCTAATCAGTCTTGTCCTTGAGAGAAATCCTGTTCAATTTGTTTTCAAATCACAGAGACTACCACAAAGATTCCTCCTTTGCATTGTACAGAAGTTTTTAATGTTCTGACAGGATTAATGGAGTAAAGTTTGACACACAAGACCAGTGCCCTCTTGGGTGCCATAAGGCTGTGCATATGAATGGCCTAGATTTTTCAGAAATGACTAATGATTTTGGGTAGGTCTGTTTTAAGGTGTTTCAAATTGAACAGCTAGAAAGTAGAGATGAAAACTTTGATGGAACAGTTTTCTATCAGAACATGCTGTTTCAATGAAATCTAAACGTTTTGAAGGAACATAGCAATTAAAAATGTTATTGGAAGTTATCAAAGTTTCATTTTAATGTTATTTCATTTGAACATTAATATTACAATATAAAAGTCAAAATGTTTTGAAATATATTCTAAATGATAATATATTACAAAAGTTGAAACAAAGTAAAAATGAAATATTTCATAAAGATAAATGGAATATGTTGGAATTTTGCTTTGCAACAAATTCGAAGATTGATTTTTCTTGTGTGTCTTTGATTCAGGACTAAACATTATGAAAGTTTGAGATGGAAATTCCATCTTTTTTCGCTAGCTCTCCTTAAAAAGAGTCCTGATTTTCCAAAAGTGCTGAACACTCACCCTTTGGAAAAATCAGGCACCTTTAAGGTGTTTCAAGTTGGGCATCAAAAAAATTCAGGCACCCAAAATCACAAGCCACTGTCATGCTGTCCTGCAATGGCTCACATGTGAGTGTGCCAATCTCAGGACAGACTGTTAAGAAGCCAGGCACAAAGCTCAAACTGGCGGGGAATTCTATACTTAAATTTCACCAACCAATAATCAAGTATAAACTCCTCAAGCACTGTAAAAGCCTTATCATTGAATCAGACAGTCCCCTTGGGTATTCCAATTCATCTTGCCACCCAGGTAAGCTTGCCTTTGTGATAGATAGTCCCTTACACCCAAAAATCATAATATTCAGGTTACTCCCAGTCCCAAAGGACCCGTCACTTCCCCCAGGTCAATTGCACCCCCAGATCTCTCACCAAAGACATCACTTATAACCCATCTTATGATAAACTATCTAAAGATTTATTAACTAGGAAAAAGGAAATGAGTTATTTACAAGGCTAAATCAGGTAAACACACACATGAGTTACAGCCTTAGGTTCCAAAAGATGGTAGAAGTTGCTATAATATGTAAGCTATATATATATATATATATATATCTTTTAGGGCTGATCCAGGCTAAGCAGCTGGGAATCCCTTGCTTATGCTTAGAAATCTTGCCCTCCCAAAGTCCAAACACAGAGATACCATTTCTCCTTGTTAGGAATTTTTATTCCCATTATCCCAGACTTCAAGCTGATGGGATGAGTTCATGCACAACTCTCCTCTTCATGGGGGTGGAGGGAAAGGGAGAGGGATGCAATTAAAGTCTTTGTTTTTTGATGTTTCACAGTGGCTCATTTGGTTTTGATGGGCCTTCTTGGTGAGCAAGACCCAACACTTTCTGGAGGAAGCCAGCATTTTACCTTGATTAATGCTTTTTTCCTAGATTCATAGATACTAAGGTCAGAAGGGACCATTCTGATCATCTAGTCCGACTTCCTGCACAGCGCAGGCCACAGAATCTCACCCACCCACTCCTATGAAAAACCTCACCCATGTCTGAGCTATTGAAGTCCTTAAATCATGGTTTAAAGACTTCAAGGAGCAGAGAAGCCTCCCTCAAGTCAACCATGCCCCATGCTACAGAGGAAGGCGAAAAACCTCCAGGGCCTCTCCAATCTGCCCTGGAGGAAAATTCCTTCCCGACCCCAAATATGGCAATCAGCTAAACCCTGAGCATATGGGCAAGATTCACCAACCAGATACTACAGAAAATTCTTTCCTGGGTAACTCAGATCCCATCCATCTAATATCCCATCTCAGGGGATTTGGCCTATTTACTCTGAATATTTAAAGATCAATTACTTACCGAAATCCCATTATCCCATCATACCATCTCCTCCATAAACTTATCAAGTAGAATCTTAAAACCAGATAGATCTTTTGCCCCCACTGCTTCCCTTGGAAGGCTATTCCAAAACTTCACTCTTCTGATGGTTAAAAACCTTCGTCTGATTTCAAGTCTAAACTTCCTGGTGGCCAGTTTATACCCATTTGTTCTTGTGTCCACATTGAGCTGAAATAATTCCTCTCCCTCTCCTGTATTTATCCCTCTGATATATTTATAGAGAGCAATCATATCTCCCCTCAACCTTCTTTTAGTTAGGCTAAACAAGCCAAGCTCCTTAAGTCTCCTTTCATAAGACAAGTTTTCCATTCCTCGGATCATCCTAGTAGCCCTTCTCTGTACCTGCTCCAGTTTGAATTCATCCTTTTTAAACATGGGAGACCAGAACTGCACACAGTATTCTAGGTGAGGTCTCACCAGTGCCTTGTATAACGGTACTAAAACCTCCTTATCCCTACTGGAAATGCCTCTCCTGATGCATCCCAAAACCGCATTAGCTTTTTTCACAGCCATATCACATTGGCAGCTCATAGTCATCCTATGATCAACCAATACTCCAAGGTCCTTCTCCTCTTCCGTTACTTCTAATTGATGCGTCCCCAACTTATAACTAAAATTCTTGTTATTAATCCCTAAATACATAACCTTACATTCCTGTTTGATTTACACAATTACAGAGGATTACAATGCATACATTAATATCTTATAACATGGGGTACAGATACTATATGTGAGATTAATACATGCAGCATCCTACAAGCATTTCATAAAGGCTAAACACTTTTATAATTCAAATACCTATTTTAACAAAACTAACACACAGCTGAGGCAAAGTGATTTCAGCTCTGCATTTGTTAGTGTTCAGTTGAGGCTAAGGGACCTTTGCATGAGCTGGCACCTGCTCTGCTAGTGTCATAACCACTTTAGAAATTATTTTGTCTTTCCAACTGCCTGATTCATCAAAGATTGGTGGCTCCTGATTAGAAAGGAGCAGAACTCTTTTGCCTAATTTCAAGCCCACCATCATGGGGTTGATTATAAATGACTTAATGCGTCACTTAAACTGCAGGAGAAAGGTTTTGGTTTCTCTCCAATTTTCTTACTGTATTGAGTTTTTGCAGGAAGAGCTTACTGTGAAATTTGTTGTTGGCAGCTAATCACACAGGAGTTATGTCGCTTTTCCCATGCTATAATGACACTTGACTTCCCTGACATCTGTAGCTGTCCATTGGTCTCTCTTATTCTTATTGACAGTAAGATCTAAGAATCCACACCATGTCTTTCTTCTCTCTCTCACTCTCTCTAGCCCAGCTGTCTTGGCATCCTCAGGTCCACTGGATTTGGCAAGTATGAGGTGTCACTGTAAAGAACTGCTCTGTCCTGGTGAAATCTAGCCATCCCAAATAGGTAAATAGGGTTTCAGATGGGATTGAACTTGGTGTCGCTCTCTCATCCCACCACTCATGCAGCTGCAGCTACATGGCTATTTTAAGCATGCTAGCTTGATGAAAGGTAGTGCGAATGTGTCTATCTGAGCTGGTAATTATACCTCCAGTTCCAGTGTAGACAGATCCTTGTGGCATTAATGAATTCTGATGGAAGCTTGCATGGTGCCTGGCCACATTATACCTAACTCAAGCCAGTGCTATCAGTCCTTCACGGCTGGTAGCACGAAAATTCACTCCTCCTAAACTAGAAGAAAACGACAACCTCTTTCATGCACAAAGCCCAAAGTTTCAACACTCCTCTGTGCTGCCTACTAAATTTCCTTCCTTCTCATGCTGATTGCAATGAGTCTAAAAGTCCCTTGTGCCCCCGTTTCACTCATGTAAGGAATGTGTGTTTTGGACCAGCTGTTTAGTATTTGTATCACAGTAGTACTCACCCGTCCCAGTCCTGTTGGGCTAGGCATGGCACAAGCCTAACAAAAAGTAGTCAAAGTATGAAAGAAACAACGGGTGGATATGACTGACTGGGAGGTGGTGGTGGTGGTGGGGCCATGAGATAACAAGGAGGCAATTTTGGTCAGTGTGTTCATAGCCAAAGTTTGTCATAACTTGTCAGGTGAAGATGTTTCAACATAGTCAATGAAAAACTCCCTGCTCTGGCCTTTTGGGGGTGGAAGATGGAAGAAGTGGGTAATCTAGTCATCTCTCTATCTTCTACTTTCCTCCTTTCTGTGGTCCCTGGAATCATAGAGGGTAGGGAAGCAATGGACAGAGGGGAGACAAAGCAGGTGGAGTTTTCTGACCTCGGTGAGCAGATGAAAGAAAGGAGCTGGAACGGGGAATGTTTGAGAGCTCTGATAACAATTAACTATCCCCTTTTAAAGGATCAGTTTTACAACCCTGAAACATGCTACCACAAACTTGTCTCTTTTTATTCTGAAAGTATGGTCACCTTAGCAGCTGTTGTCAAGGACTCACCCTCTTCCTGATTCTGGGACTTCATTGCTTCTAGTTCCTAGTGCCCAACTCACACTGTTCCTGATAGGAATGCCAGCCTTACTTGCTGCTTGCTCACTGTGCCACCGCTTGGCTCTTCTGTTACAGTCTGGCTCCAAGTCCTTCCTGAATCCAGTAGCTTGGATTAGAAAGTAGGCATGTAAATGAGCTCAAATATTTGCTTTAGACTATGGTGACATTTGAGTGGGTTTGAGATTTGCCCAGCTGTGCTCCTGGCATTCATAGGGATATGATTTATACCCATTATCGTGCAACAGATGGCGTTTCTCCACACATTCTAATAATGGTTGCATTGGGCTTTGAGGTGATTATCTCAGGTACAAGCCATGTTCTCCATGCCTCCCGCCTTGACTTTATGCCTTGACATTTGGGCAGCAGAGCAGATAGAGCACCACCATGAGTCACGAGGCCTCTGTTCTATTCCTAGATTTGCTCCTGACTTGCTGTATGACCTTGAGCAAATCACTTACTGCTGATGATACCTATGCTCACCTTTGTAAGGTGCTTCAAGATCTAGGGATGAAAAGCACTATGTAAGTGCCAAGTATTTTTAACGTTATGAGTGGGAGGTTAGGCCTGAATAAAGATTTTGGCCCTAACTTTGTGTTGCTAAGTCTACCCCATCTGTTTATTCCATCCATCTAAAGCAGGGGTGGCCAACTTCTGGCTCCGGAGTCACATGTGGCTCTTCAGAAGTTAATATGCGGCTCCTCGTATAGGCACCGACTCAGAGTCTGGAGCTACAGGCGCCAACTTTCCAATGTGCTGGCGGGTGCCCACTGCTCAACCCCTGGCTCTGCCACAGACCCTGCCCTGCCTCCACCCCTTCCTGCCGCCTCCCCGAACCTGCTGTGCCCTCACTCCTTTCCCTCTGAGCCTCCTGCATGCCATGAAACACCTGATCGGGAGGTATGGGGATGGAGGGGAAGGTGCTGATCAGCAGGGCTGCAGGTGTGCAGGAGGCACTGGGAACGTGGTGGGGGAAGTTTATGGGGGCTGCTGACGTATTACTATGGCTCTTTGGCAATGTACATTGGTAAATTTTGGCTCTTTCTCAGGCTCAGGTTGGCCACCCCTAATCTAAAGGGTGATGGAGAATGTCAAAATAGTGGATTCAAGTGTATTAACAGTAATGATTGTATTAAATTATTTCTCTTTAGTCATAAACCACAGCTCACATATAAAGAAAAGGAGTACTTGTGGCACCTTAGAGACTAAAATTTATTTAAGAAACTACACCATTTGCTCAAGAAACTCCCTGAAAAAGCCCAAGAACAAATCCGCACAGACATACCCTTGGATCCTCGACCTGGGGTATTCTATCTGCTACTCAAGATCCATAAACCTGGAAATCCTGGATGCCCCATCATCTCAGGCATAGGCACCCTGACAGCAGGATTGTCTGGCTATGTAGACTCCCTCCTCAGGCCTTACGCTACCAGCACTCCCAGCTATCTTCGAGACACCACTGACTTCCTGAGGAAACTACAATCCATCAGTGATCTTCCTAAAAACACCATCCTAGCCACTATGGATGTAGAAGCCCTCTGCACCAACACTCCACACAAAGATGGACTACAAGCCGTCAGGAACAGTATCCCGATAAGGTCACAGCTAACCTGGTGGCTGAACTTTGTGACTTTGTCCTCACCCATAACTATTTCACATTTGGGGACAATGTATACCTTCAAATTAGCAGCACAGCGATGGGTACCCGCATGGCCCTACAGTATGCCAACCTTTTTATGGCTGATTTAGAACAACGCTTCTTCAGCTCTCGTTCCCTAATGCCCCTACTCTATTTGCGCTACATTGATGACATCTTCATCATCTGGACCCATGGAAAAGAAGCCCTTGAGGAATTCCACCATGATTTCAACAATTTCCATCCCATCATCAACCTCAGCCTGGACCAGTCCACACAAGAGATTCACTTCCTGGACACTACAGTGCTAATAAGCGATGGTCACAAACACCACCCTATACCGGAAACCTACTGACCGCTATTTCTACCTACATGCCTCCAGCATTCACCCAGATTACACCACACGATCCATTGTCTACAGCCAAGCTCTACGATACAACCACATTTGCTCCAACCCCTCAGACAGAGACAAACACCTACAAGATCTCTATCAAGCATTCTTACAACTACAATAACCACCTGCTGAAGTGAAGAAACAGATTGACAGAGCCAGAAGAGTACCCAGAAGTCACCTACTACAGGACAAGCCCAACAAAGAAAATAACAGAACGCCACTAGCCATCACCATACCGGAAACCTACTGACCGCTATTTCTACCTACATGCCTCCAGCATTCACCCAGATTACACCACACGATCCATTGTCTACAGCCAAGCTCTACGATACAACCACATTTGCTCCAACCCCTCAGACAGAGACAAACACCTACAAGATCTCTATCAAGCATTCTTACAACTACAATAACCACCTGCTGAAGTGAAGAAACAGATTGACAGAGCCAGAAGAGTACCCAGAAGTCACCTACTACAGGACAAGCCCAACAAAGAAAATAACAGAACGCCACTAGCCATCACCTTCAGCCCCCAACTAAAACTTCTCCAACGCATCATCAAGGATCTACAATCTATCCTGAAGGACGACTCTCACAGATCTTGGGAGACAGGCCAGTCCTTGTTTACAGCCAGCCCCCCAACCTGAAGCAAATACTCACCAGCAACCACACACCACACAACAGAACCACTAACCCAGGAACCTATTCTTGCAACAAAGCCCATTGCCAACTGTGTCCACATATCTATTCAGGGGACACCATCATAGGGTCTAATCACATCAGCCACACTATCAGAGGCTTGTTCACCTGCGCATCTACCAATGTGATATATGTCATCATGTGCCAGCAATGCCCCCCTGCCATGTACATTGGTCAAATTGGACAATCTCTATGTAAAACAATAAATGGACACAAATCAGACGTCAAGAATTATAACATTCAAAAACCAGTTGGAGAACACTTCATTCTCTCTGGTCACTTGATTACAGACCTGAGAGTGGCTATTCTTCAACAAAAAAACTTCAGAAACAGACTCCAATGAGAGACTACTGAATTGGAATTAATTTGCAAACTGGATAGAATTAATTTAGGCTTGAATAGAGACTGGGAGTGGATGGGTCATTACACAAAGTAAAACTATTTCCCCATGTTATTTCTCCCGCCCCCTGCACTGTTCCTCAGATGTTCTTGTCAACTGTTGGAAATGGCCCTCCTTGATTATCACCACAAAAGATTTTCTCCCCCCCCCCACTTCCTGCTCGTAATAGCTCATCTTAAGTGATCACTCTCCTTACAGTGTGTATGATAAAACCCATTGTTTCATGTTCTGTGTGTATATATAAATCTCCGCACTGTATTTTCCACTGAATGCATCCGATGAAGTGAGCTGTATCTCACGAAAGCTTATGCTCAAATAAAATTTGTTAGTCTCTAAGGTGCCACAAGTACTCCTTTTCTTTTTGCGAATACAGACTAACACAGCTACTACTCTGAAAGCTCACATATAGTATCCTGCGGAAAATTAACTAAGTTACTTTATTGCTGTGCTCTCTCTTTTAGCAAAGGTAGCCTTCTTCCAAGGGAAGGCCCAGTGTTTGCTCTTTGCTATACATTAGCTAGATTTTAAAACATACAATATTTGTCATGTTTTTTGCCTGTTACAGGATGACTTTTTGGAGATCACCGTTGGAGCTCCCTGGGGGAAACAACACCTACATGGTCTAACAGTTTTAGATTGGACTAGAATTTGGTTTCCTATGGCAGCTCTCATAACCAAGGCATTTCCTAAAGCTCCCTTTACAATAATAAATTATTAGTATAGTGATATAGGCAATTAATAGGCAACTACTGCTGTCATTCTGCACCAGACAATAGCCCACACAAGGCTTGGTGGGCTATTGGTCGTTAGGATTGGGTCTATTGGGAGTAGAAATGGTCTTTTCCCCACGTATCACATATCCTTGACAAACTGCGTTGTAAAAATGCAGTGAGATCTGCTTGCATCTCCCTGGTAATCTATTAAAAAGAGGCTGAAAGAACCTCCAGTTTTACATTTCATCTGAAGAATAGGACCTTTAAGACAGCTGCACCCCTTCCTGGGTAGTGCTGTAGTGCAACAGCAGGTAACAGAGGTTTCAGAGTAGCAGCCGTGTTAGTCTGTATTCGCAAAAAAGAAAAGGAGTACTTGTGGCACCTTAGAGACTAACAAATTTATTTGAGCATAAGCTTTCGTGAGCTACAGCTCACTTCACAAGAGCTCAGCTCCATTTGTGGTAACTCCAGCCAAGTTCTTGAGGATGAAGGGAGTTATCTACTAGCCAAGAATGAGAATGTGGCTCTCAAAAAAACTCACACAGGAAAATGATAAAATGAAAACACCTCTGGGTGAACACTTCACGGAGCCATCACTCTATATCTGCCCCATCAGTCAGCACAGCACTTTCAAAAGACAAGCCTAGGAGCTTAAACTCATTACTCTGCTAGATGCTAAAAATCATGGATTGATCAGTCTGCAACCCACTGACCATCCTCTTTGTGTCCTCTGACTGCAGAGGTGTTAATGGGCCACTCTACCTTGAATGAGAGTACTTGTGGCACCTTAGAGACTAACAAATTTATTTGAGCATAAGCTTTCATGAGACATGAGCTGTAGCTCACGAAAGCTTATGCTCAAATAAATTTGTAAGGTGCTACGAGTACTCCTTTTCTTT
Organism: Dermochelys coriacea; assembly: GCF_009764565.3. Classification (NCBI taxonomy): domain Eukaryota; kingdom Metazoa; phylum Chordata; order Testudines; family Dermochelyidae; genus Dermochelys; species Dermochelys coriacea. The sequence continues at coordinate 19,302,234 of NC_050081.1, read as the reverse complement.
TTGCAAATACAGACTAACATGGCTGCTACTCTGAAATCTATCTTGAATGGTCCCTTACAATGGGTGCTAACTGCTTTTGCTAAAAAAAATCTTTTCCACCTTGCATTTAGCTGTGATGCTGGCAGTACCTTTTCCAGATCTGAAGAAAAGCTCTTTGTGCTTCAAAAGCTTGTTTCTCTCACCTACAGAAGTTGGTCCAATAAAAGATATCATTCACCTTGTCTCTCTAATATCCTGTGATCAACATGGCTATATTGCCTACATCTTGCTTACTCAGCTATGACAAAGGGAAATATAGCAGATATTTACCAGCTAGGATAGAGATGCCACACATCTCATTACAAAACACTCACTTAAGGCTTGCAGCTGATGGGCTCTGCCATATTTAAAGGAGCAGCCCCTGAAAGGCATGCTGGGAAAAAGGTTCCTATAAAAGGCCAACTTGGGTGTGGGGGAAATTAGAAAGGATCAGGATGTTACTAAGGGGATGTGGGCTAGAACTAGATTTGTAGTTCTTTTTCTCATATAGTGTTTATTTGTTCTGAGGAAATGAAAAATTCTGTTTGTCTAGTTAGTGTGTTTTTTAGGCCTTTGGTATTGGGGGAGGGGGGAAGTGAAATAGCACTTTCAGAGAAGACAATCAGAAAAAGGAGCTCTCCTATCCCCTTTGAAGAGGCAGTAGGAGGGAAGGGCTAAGTTTAGAAAGAAATAGGAAAGATCTTTAGGGAGAAAGGGGGACCGCCAAATGAAATGACACAACCTAGCTGTACCTTAGGCAGGAACACAGTCATGTATGAGTGTGTACTGCTGATTGGCTTGAATGATTAGGTTCACATGGGTTGAATCCCCCAAGCTCATTTTCTCCAGATGATGACGGTTGTGTGGTTAGCAGCATTAATATATGACTTCCTGGCTCTTTTTACTCAGTGCTGCATGGTTAGGAGTCTTGCAAACAGTCCCTTTTGCATGCCACACTGCTTGAAGGCCTCTGTAGCAGTGTTTTCCCCATTAATTGAAAGTAGGGGGGGTGTTCAAATTTACAGGGGGTCTGGGCTGATGAGGGGTGAGACCATGAGGGTGAAAGTGGGCTGTATGGCACCATAGTAAAAACTGAAAATTTTATGACCATTTTATTAGATTTTAAAATGATCACACAAATTAAAGTTGGCTACTCAAGCCTTCTATGAAGCACTACATCTACATCCTTTTTGGTTTCTTGTTATAATTTTGGAGAACTCTGTTAATGAGCTTCTTGAATGCAATGCATTCATCTTTGGTGGCTTCTCGGGTGTCTGGTACTTCCATTCCTTCAATTGATATGCTCACTAGTTCATTCACATGATCAGGCACCGTCATCTTCCGCCGCCACTGTGACCTCTGCGAGTTGGTCTCTTGAGGTTCCAGCTCTCAGTGATTTTAGCTGAGCTCTCAGTGGGGGAACCTCACTGCTAGTGCAAACTAGGCCCTCTCTTCCACAGAAACACTGTCCCATAGCATGTCTAAGCACTTAAACCTGATTCTCAGTGATTTCAGCTGTAGTGATCACTTAACAAACAAAGACTATCCATGGAGCCTAATCAGCTCTGTCTTTAAACAGTGGAGAGGGGCAGATCAAATAGTACTTGTGACTCAAGCAGACCATCAAGCAAAACACTCTGTCCCCTCTCTCTCTCTCTCTCTCTCTTCATGCCCTCAATCAGCACAGTAAAGGTTCTACTGCCATTTCCTCATACAATAAAAGTTACACCCTGCCACCTCCTGCCTGCATTCAAGTGATTTGGAACCCAACCCCAGCCAAAATCTATCACTTGGGCAACACAGCTCTGTTTGCTGGATACCTATGTAGATTAGGTGTGAATGTAAATACAATCTGGTCCTGAAGCCTTTTCTCCCCAGCTCATCACTAGCTGTCAGGGAGAGCTCATTTAGACTTTGCTTACAAATCATAATTTGAAATTATTAGGTTGGCCAACATCACCGAAATGAATGCACTGACATGGTCATAAAACCAACAGCTGTATAAGGAAGCTAGTCTATGTTCATACTTTTCAAATCTATTATACTTTTTTTATTATGTATTTTTTCCACTGAATGCATCCAATGAAGTGAGCTGTAGCTCACGAAAGCTTATGCTCAAATAAATTTGTTAGTCTCTAAGGTGCCACAAGTACTCCTTTTCTTTATATTTTTTCAGTTTCACATATTTTATCATACACGGTATATGCTTTTAAAGTGTGTATTGTTTCAATTTCAATTCAAATTTCCAAACAATCACTAAATTGGCAACACTGCATGTAACTAGTTCACAAAATTGGGGGGGTGTTGGGGAAATTCGGGGGGGAAATCCCTGCTCTGTAGTGAATACCTGTCTGACTGCAGGCACTTGGAACAGATTTATTAGACAAGTCAGGGAATAACCTCTTAACTGTGACATTTGCATTCTACAACCATGGCCCTGCCAGAATCTAACTTGTCATATTTGTGAAGCATCTGCAATATAAAACTTGCTCTATAAAAACCAGATTCTGTTGTAAAAAAGACTGACCAATGGGGAGTACTGATTCACAGACAATCTGGTTCCCTCAGCCTTTCAAGTCAGACAAAACTTCCATTAACCTACAGTAAAAGCAGGACTGGGCCCAAACAACATTATTATGACCTGGGTCTGCAGCAATTTGTTTTTTCCTTAAATGCTTAATCAAAGACCGATTTTTAGGCTTCAGTTCTGGTAAGGTTATCAGGCAGCTATTTGCTCCTCCTTTCATAAATAATGGAGCAAACTGTGTTAGAAAAGTTTCAGAGTAGCAGCCATGTTAGTCTGTATCCGCAAAAAGAAAAGGAGTACTTGCGGCATCTTAGAGACTAACAAATTTATTAGAGCATAAGCTTTCGTGAGCTACAGCTCACTTCATCGGATGCAGTGAGCTGTAGCTCACGAAAGCTTATGCTCTAATAAATTTGTTAGTCTCTAAGGTGCCGCAAGTACTCCTTTTCTTTTTGTGTTAGAAAAAGTACTCTGATTGCATCATATCCCCCTTCTAAAAAGAGGTGACTGCTTTGAATGGGATTATGGTGTTTGATGTGATCATTATCTGGTCTGGTTTAATGAGTTTGGGGACAGTTAGCTACTTAGATGCACTTAATACCCTCTCTACCCTATCCTTAACGAGATAAGAAAGATGGAGAGATTTAGATATGACACAGGGTAATCTGATAAATTTCTCCCCACTACTAAAATACAGGGCTGGCTTCTGCATTCTTCTCTGGATCTGAGAGCCTGATTCTCTATATTAAACACTGACATAGGTTCCCAGGTCTTGTACTGTGTCCTGATAAATAACAAGATGTCCTGCCCTATTGGATAGAGCAGTAGAATGGCTAATTTTTTTAAAAAAGGACTGGATACATGTATGAACATCAACAGTTGTATCTCTGGTGGGGTAAAAGGGTCAGGAAAGAGATTTCCTCTGCCTCGTGGACTGTCTTGTGCCTTTCTATTCCATGCGGAAAACAGAACTTGTTAGATTTCGGCTGCATGTGTGTGGGGTTTTTTGTGTGGGGTTTTTTGTGTGTGTTGCTCCAGCCCTGCGCAGGGTCTTCACTACTGCCCCCTGTCTTTGCTGGTCTCCTGCTGCAGCCTGAGCTTCTTTCAATGTCACTTTGATAGCTTTCATTTCTGCTTCTATTGTGTGTTTCCATGTTATCCTTGGTGTACCTCACTGTCTCTTGCCCTGGGGTTTCCAGTCTAATGCCTGTCTTGTTATGTTATTTGGGTCTTTCCTCCCTGTATGTCCTAGCCATCTCCATGCCTCATGTACAGTTTTACATAGCCAGGTGCATTATGGGCTTCTACCAAATATGGATGCTCCTGTGGAAATCTCTTAACCTGCCAATAACTAAATATCCACATCCCTCAAAATGAGGTGCTGCGGAGAGGTATGTCCCTGTGCTGTACCTCCCTTGGGTACCAAAACTGGAAATCACTTTAAAAACTGTACAAAATAGATGCCACACACCAGAAGTCCCGTATATTGTGCCACACATAGCACAATGCTGTCAGGAGAGTGGTAGTTCTCTTGGGCAATGCCATTTTCATACCAGAAATCCTAAACTGACAACTTTCCACGCTGTTGAAACTTAATTAGTTTTAGCTTAATAATTACAAATGCTTTGTAATTCCTGCTTCATGCTCGAGCCCTATTGCCTTCAAATCCTTACGGAGTAAATATAATTGAAGGCTGAGAGTTTCTTGATCCTCTTGAGATACAATGATCTCATTAGGCTGCAAGGCTTTGCATGAACCAGAACCACTTCAACCCTCAGGTGGTAAACCGATTAATCACCAAGAAAATTAACTCAACCTGGTCACAGTCTGGGTAGAAAGGGCATGGATATACAGGAACTGCATGTATTTCCTGGCATTGCCAGCAGGTTCACGCAAGCTCACAGAACAACTCCGAGATATATTTTGATATTAAAAAAAGGTCTAGGAGACTAACACATTCAAAATCCCAGAGCTAACATTTACCCAGAATCTTAACAAAAGGCATGGTCACCTTGTGCTTCCCAGGATCAACCTCTATGCTTAATCTGGTTAAGGAATATTGAAGAAACCTCAGATATGGAACAGGTTGTAGCTCAGTTTAGATGGTCCCAAAATTAAACAGACTATATGTCCTAACTCAGTTTCTCATTCATGAAATATCCTGGTTTTTCATTTAACCAATTAAAACTTTTTTACAAGTACAAAATGTTTGTTCAAGACATACAGCTATAGCAAAAAGAAAAGGAGTACTTGTGGTACCTTAGAGACTAACACATTTATTAGAGCATAAGCTTTCGTGAGCTACAGCTCACTTCATCGGATGCATGTAGCTCATGAAAGCTTATGCTCTAATAAATTTGTTAGTCTCTAAGGTGCCACAAGTACTCCTTTTCTTTTTGCGAATACAGACTAACACGGCTGCTACTCTGAAACAGCTATAGCAGGTAGAGTTTACTCCACATTTACCAGTAACAATCAGTCCAGTGGAAAGAGAGCCTTGTGTTTGAAGAGAAAAGTGAAATGCATATAAATATTATGAAATATGGTCTGTTTCTCAAAGTTCAAGTTTGGGGTTTCATGATAAACTCATTCAGATACTAAGTTACTGGAAAAAATCCTCCACTTCAAAAATATGCAAGAGTCATGTGCATTAAAGAAGTGCTTTTGTATTACAGTTCTGTGACCCTAGAAAAATGCCCCCATAAAAGTGCCCCAAACTTTGAAAATATGGTTACCTTGCCCAAAGTTCCTTAGATCAGTGTTGGGTCTTAGCTAATATATTACTTGTAACACACACAAAAAAAGACACACATTGACCTGAAGCTCAAACCACAGGAGAAAGACTGGAATCTTTCACTTTTATAATAAATAAACACCTGCATATTGATCTGAATTAGGGCTGTCAAGCAATTGAAAAAATTAATTGTGATTAATTGCGCTGTTAAACGATAATGGAATACCATTTATTTAAATATTTTTGGATGTTTTCTACATTTTCAAATATACTGATTTCAATTACAACACAGAATACAAAGTGTACAGTGCTCACTTTATATTTTTGGTTACATATATTTGTACTGTAAAAACCAAAAGAAATAGTATATTTCAATTCACCTAATACAAGTACTGTAGTGCAATCTCTTTATCATGAAAGTAAAACTTACAAATGTAGAATTATGTACAAAAAAAATGCATTCAAAAATAAAACGATATAAAACTTTAGAGCCTCTAAGTCCACTCAGTCCTACTTTAGCCAATTGCTCAAACAACTTTGCTTACAATTTGAAGAAGATAATGCTGCTCGCTTCTTGTTTACAATGTCACTTGAAAGTGAGAACAGGTGTTCGCATGGCACTTGTGTTGCCGGTGTTGCAAGGTATTTATGTGCCAGATATGCTAAACATTCGTATACCCCTTCATACTTCAACCACCATTCCAGAGGACATGTGTCCATGCTGATGATGGGTTCTGCTCAATAATGATCCAAAGAAGAGCGGACCAATGCATGTTCATTTTAATCATCTGAGTCAGATGCCACCAGCAGAAGGTTGATTTTATTTTTTGATGATTTGAGTTCTGTAGTTTCCACATTGGAGTGTTGTTCTTTTAAGATTTCGGAAAGCATGCTCCACACCTCGTCCCTCTCAGATTTTGGACAGCACTTCAGATTCTTAAACCTTGGGTGGAGTGCTGTAGCTATTTTTAGAAATCTCAAATTGGTACTTTTTATTTTGTCAAATCTGCTGTGAAAGTGTTCTTAAAATGAACATGTGGTGGGTCATCTGAGACTGCTATAATGTGAAAATATGGCAGAATGCAGGTAAAACAGATCAGGAGACATACAATTCTCCCCCAAATTGTAAATTCTCTCCCCAAATCTCCCCAAGGAGTTCAGTCACAAATTTAATTAACGCATTATTTTGGTAACTAGCATCATCAGCATGGAAGCATGTCCTCTGGAATGGTGGAGGAAGCAGGATGGGGCATACCAATGTTTAGCATATCTGGCACGTAAATACCTTGCAATGCCCACTACAAAAGTGCCATGCAAACGCCTATTCTCACATTCAGGTGGTATTGTAAATAAGAAGCAGGCAACAGTATCTCCTGTAAATGTAAACAAACTTGTTTGTTTTACCAATTAGCTGAATAAGAAGTAGAACTGAGTGGACTTGTAGACTCTCAAATTCTGCATTGTTTTGTTTTTGAGTGCAGTTATGTAACAAAAAAATCTACATTTGTAAGTTGTATTTTCATGATAAAGAGATTATACTACAGTACTTGTATGAGGTGAATTGAAAAATACTATTTCTTTTATCATTTTTACAGTGCAAATATTTGTAATCAAAAATAATAATATAAAGTGAGCACCGTACACTTCATACTCTGTGTTGGAATAGAAATCAATATATTTGAAATGTAGAAAAACATACAAAATATTTAATAAATTTCAATTGATATTCTATTGTTTAACAGTGCGATTAATTGCGATTAATTTTTTGAGTTAATCGTGTGAGTTAACTGCGATTAATCAACAGCCCTAATCTGAATATAAAAATACGGCACCCATGTTGCTCACCTTTGTATAAAAATGCTGCACCAGCTATGTGTGGACATAGCAACATATACTCATTGCCCAAATACCTGTATATATGTATGTGTGTAATAGAGCTATACCAAGTAATGTGTATGTTCTCATGCAGAACAATACTAAGGACCTCTGTTATCTGTATACAACACTGCTGCAGCTAAGCTCTGCATGCCTTCCTGTGTAATTGATTGCAAATATCCCTATAAAACCACAGTGACAATAAAAGTCGGGCAACTTTTACAGTCTCTGTAATGCATCTCTGTGCCTGCCTGAAAACCTTTTGGTTTCCTTCCTTCCTCCCCCGGTGGCTGAAAATGGAGCATCTTTTCCCATGATTCATTATGGGAGTTCCACTGTGCTGGTGTGTCCATTCACTCTTACCCAGGCATGGATGACAGGCTCCTTCATTCAGTCACATCAGTAGCTGTCTTAAAAACCTCTAGCCACTAAATATATCACAGCTGGAGAAGAGGCACATCCTGGGAGCAGCAAGTGCTATAATTGGTAAGTTATTTTCTTTCCCCTACCAGGTTTTTAAACATTGGATTTAGAGTCTGATTCATGAAACTCTCCATGGGGATGTGAAAGAGAATTCGTAGTCTATATGAATAAAACATGCAATATTTAGTTACCAAATGGTCTCATAATTCATCGAGTGTCCTAAAACATTAAAAAAACTAATTCAAACTGTCAGTTGGGAACATTTGCTTAAGGAGAAAAGACCCTAAAGGAACTTAAAGGGGAAGAGAACTCTTCAGAGCTGAGACAGCAACAAACAAAACTCACAAATCTGAACCTTTGCCTTAAATTCTTTGGGGGCAATTACTGCCTTTACCTAAATCTTTATACAGCGCCTAGCAAGGGGGTCCTGATCCTCACTGGTGACTTTGGGCATTACCTCAATACAAACTAGAACTAAGACCATTAACATAACTCACCTCAAAATTTAACCCCAACTTTTTTTTTTTGGATCAACAGCTGGAGATTAGAGATTAGGCCTGATTTAAACACGCCCGTATTTCCCCCCAGGATTTGGAACCCAGATCCAAAGTTTTACATCTTGTGTCTCCATCTCCAGAATAGGTTTCAGAGTAGCAGCCATGTTAGTCTGTATCTGCAAAAAGAACAGGAGTACTTGTGGCACCTTAGAGACTAACACATTTATTTGAGCATAAGCTTTCGTGGGCTCCAGCCCACTTCATCGGATGTCACTTCTCCAGGATGCCACTTCTCAACCTGGTTTGACAACTGCCTTTCCTACCAGAGCTGAGTGATCTTCCCACAATGTTTCTGTTGGCCTCTTAGAGAAGAAAATGAATACAGGCTACTGCCATAAATAGCTGAACTGAACCCAAGAAAACAGATGCAGCTTTGGCCCTGGTAACTCTTGTGACCTCTGCAGTTGATCTTGCCTGAAGAAGCTTGGTGCCTGTGGAATTGCTAAAGGGGGCCAGTCTGATTCATTTTGTGTTTGAGCTGCCAGGATGTGAAATGACGTCCAGGAAGGTTCGCAGCCCACAAGAGGCTTATCCTCAAGCGACTGCTACCGATTTACAAACATGGGGAGCCGGCAGACAGCTCAGTGGGCAGTAGCAGGGCTCTATGCTGCAATGTGGGAGACTGGTTTTGTTTCTGGATCTAGCCTGAGGTCAGAACAGGCAAGCTGTGGGGTCACACACAGCCCTAGGCTAGAGGGGGAAGGAGCAGCCCTGTCACTCATTTGTGATAGGCTGATGACTGATTTAAGTGGTGGACAAATGGGTTCCTAAGGTAATTTCTCTCCAGGCCTCCTCAGTCTGAGTATAGCAAGTGTAATGTGGGACTGTGTGGGAGTAGTGGGACTTAGAGAAGAGGTGGTCAAACACTGAATAATCATGGAGGCTGAACCCCCAAAAGAGTGATCCCTCTAAGTTAAAACTGATGTACCTGGCCAAATTTGCAGCTGCTGATGGTCATGCAGTACGTGGTGTAGGAATACAAAGGTCAGTTTCACTCTGGTATCTTTCAGGAGCCCTGAATTCCTTTGAAAGCATTTGTGTATTAAATTCACTTGTATGTTAATAAACAAAAAGACATTTCAGGATGTATTGGCATGATGTTCTGGGAGAGAGCCCTGATATACCACATCTGGGCAGATGATGGGAATTGGAGTCGTTTTGTTTTTGAGCTACCAGGATATGAAATGACTAAGTAGAACAGTGGACTGTACCAGCCTAAGGCACTGTGCTAGGCATGGCTTGGGCTCTATGCTGGCATGGATCTACAGAGTGATAAAACAGCACAAGGTAGTGAGCTGGTGGGTGCGCATCCCGGGGTCATGTTCCTGGCATGGCAGCAAATGCTAAATGGCGGTTCTTCCTCAGCTTTTAATGTTATTAAACAAAGCAGTTTTATTAAATATGTGTAAAATGTTGAATAACATACCACCCAATTTACATTTGCTTTGCTCATTTTTGCACAGCAATGAAGTGAGAAGCCTGCATGATGATAAAATGCCATACGTCTTAAAATCCAACAGTGCCAGACTAGAAAGCAAAAGAACAGTGGCAGGTGTAAATAGCCAATGTCCCATAACTTAGAAGTTTATGAGACATTACAACAGTGCCTGGATCCTGTCAGTGTTGTTGCAGCCATTCTGTTAGGTAAACACTTCTTTTCCTGGCATTAGATCTTGGACATAAAAGTTCTCTTCAGGCTGCTGTTGGACACAATGAGTCAGCCTAGAAGTATGCGCCACTTATTTCTTTTACAGATTTTAAAGCAGAGAGAAGCTTAGCTGGTTAGGTCACAACATCTGCAAAACCAGAAAAGTTTAATTGCTTCTGTATCTTTAAATTATTGTCCCGAGTTCAGGTTGCATGTGGACTGTAGTAAACCTGATTTTACGTCCTTCCCCCCCTACACACACACACAAATCATGTTGGCCTCAAAATGAGTAGAATGGGCACATGGGGTCAGTTTGTAATTTTGCTACCAAAAATGTGACGTTGGGCACAAGTTTAACTAGTGTTCAGGCTTTTGTGAGGGACCCCAAGAAAGATTAACATGGGTGCGTACCTGACAGTGCCACTGGGGCACAGCTAGGATCGTACCTGGGGCTGGTGTGGGAGACAGAGGTTGTGGAAGGGTTTGCTGTTTGTGGTACCTGACTGTACCACTGAGAATAGGTCAGTATGTGGCACATCTTTGACTACAGGGCCAGTATCCTAGTCAACCCCAATTTGGGCAGTGAGCACTGAGATGGATCTATGGTCCCTTGTTGTTGCCTGGGTGAAAAGAGCTGGGAAAGATTCCCCTGGATGAGCAGTTTGTTTGCTTTTATGACCTTAAAACAATTTAAAACAGCTTAAAACAACTCAATGAAGACATAGCCCAGGGAGACAAAAAAAAAAAAATGAGACAGGCAAATGTGGTGGGACTTTCCTCTCTTATACAAGACAAACGGTTCTCTCCTGTGGTTGGGAAAGAGACCTGCCCAAATAACTTTATATAGCATAATGATAAAATAGCAGCCTGGTGATCTGACGGCTTCATACAGTATATACTGTCCCTGTGCAAAGTAACAATGAATTCATAACAATTCAGCTACAGGAAATGGCCACAGGAAATAATAATCTTTGAAAACTAGTAGCTCATGCACTATAATACAGCTTCCCAGGTGGAACATGAAGAATACATCTTCTATCTAAAACCTGTATTTGAGTTTTGAAATCAAGGGGAGTTAGGTGCCTAATCTGTTTAGGCCTTTTGAAAATCCCTCTAGGCACCTACCTACCTATCTCTTTAGTCACCTAAATACCTTTAAAAATCTAACCCCAAGGCTTTGTCTATTACTAAAATAACACTGGTTTAACTTAAAGTGTGATTTGAAACTCATTTAGTTAAATTGGTACAACCTTGTGCACGGATCCTCCTAATCTGCCTTGTATTGGTTTAGCTTCCACCTGTGGGTTTGCATCAGTTTCAAGTTTTTAAATGGATTTGAGTTAAACCGGTGCCACTTCTGTGTGTAGACAAGCTCTAAATGTTGTTTGTACTATTGGCAACGTGAGCACAGACAGACTCTTGTATCCTCAGCTCCCACTGAAGTTGAATTAGTCAAGGGTGCTTGGCGCTTTGCAGAATTGGGCCCGTACTCCTCTGTGACACAGCATCTGACTATACAGAGGATTCCCAGCAGGAGAAGATGATGATCTGTTTCTGGAATTGTGTGTTTATGTGTGTGTCCAAAGAGCTAGGGAAGAGGCTTATGGAAGAGTAGAGGCTGGAGGTGGCTCTTAGCGTTTCCTGAGAGCTCCTTGTCAAAGTCCTGCAACCAAGTTGATGGGAGGTTTGGGGCTCATTTCAAGCTGAGGGTGGAAGGATATGCTCAGAACATTTTGGATAAACATTTTAGTAACATTTAGATAAACATTGATAAAATTTAGATAAAAATATGGTGGCTTGGCCTTGCTCACAGATACATGCTCACGTATGGCTGCAAGCTTTTAAAGCCAGCTACTGCACTTGGCCTAATAGTGGCTAATGGTAGTCTCACTAGAGCAATATCCAGTCCTGAAAGTGCTGAGGGAGCTCTGATGTGACATTGCAGTGGGTTCCTGGCTCAGCTTCTTTAAGCTACATAGGACACTCAGGTGCAAGCTGGTTCCTGGCTCTCTACCTCAGAACTTCCTCCCAGAATTACCTTTGCAGCATGTTCATTTTCTGTTCTCTTCTTATACTGGCCGTATCACTGTAATTTCTGAATGTCTTCTGGTCGTGCATTGAGCGAGATGACAGACATCTGTCATGTGCATCTTGTTCTTTTGCTTAACCTTTTCCCAGGGGAGAATTCTGTGTGCAGTGGAGTATTTGCTTTTGGTAGAGTTTTTAGTTTCATTTAATTTGTTTATGTACTCACTGGTGTGTGCTTATTTCAGAGAAGGCAGAATGAAGAAAGCGCTTTGTACTTGAAGTGGAAGGTGGTGAGGTTTGTGATGGTCCTTGGTTTCTGGTGGAGTTTGTTCCACAGTCTCAAATTGGCCTCCATGAAAGATCTGTCTCCTGCACAGACAAATTTTTGTCCTGGCTAAGCCCTGTGACCCCAGGACCTGCTAATGCCTACTGGCAAAGCACATAGGGGCCATAGGGGTTATAGGGATCCCTGGAGTCTGGTATCTATGTTCTGGTAGCAGAGTGTCATGTAAGATTTCTACTGAAAGCCTATGTCACCCAGCTCATCAAACCTTTGTGAAATGAATGTGCAGATAATAGGCAAGGAAATATGTATATGTACTGGAAACTGTTCCTAAGACCTTGTATAGAAAGGCAGGTTAGCCAGAGGTTCAGTCAGGTTCCACCACGCTGAAGATGGGAGACACTAATTTCTCTGTTGACCACTGTGTATTGTGTGTTTTACAATGAGAGTCTATTAGCATACTGAGTCAAATGCTAATGAAGAGCTTGTGGGGACTTCAGAAGGCAAATTAACAGGAAGAGATAAACAGTGGGGAGGCACCCTGTTTTCAAGTGAAGTCAAAGGTCTGAGCTGTTCAATCTGGGATGCAGAAAGATGCTCTGCATCCTTCTTTGCGGGAGGCAAGCTGCCAGTGGGCTCGGTCTCATGAAAGAGGGCGCTCAGCTGCCCTGGTTGAAAAACGCAGAGAGAGATCGAGAATTTGGGGGAATCAGTACCTTATAGACAAGAGGGCATCTCATCAGTTGAGGTTAGGCTCTAGAATGCATGTTATGATTTTGTTTCATATGTAACCCTTTGTTTCCTATATTTCTGTTTGCTATCATATGAATCTCTATTCTTTGTTAACTAAGCTCAGACTTGCTGTCTCTATAAACAATTCTAAGCGCTGAGTGTTAAGCGGAGCTGGTGGCTAAGATGTAATGCATAAGCTGGCAGGGGCGCTGGAACAATTTATATAGTGCGGGTGCTGAGAACCACTGAACCAAACTAAACTCTGTATATGATGGAAATCACTTCAAGACAGGGGATGCGGCAGCACCTCCAGCACCCCTAGTTCAAGCATCTATGTAAGCTGCTGTTACTTGTTGCTGGTTATTCTGTGAGTGTCTAGTGGAGCAGGGGCTGTGCACCGCAGGGTGACACTCAGAGAACTCGGGGGTTGGAGGGTGCCTGTCATTAGCTTGCATGAGGGACAGCAGAGTCCACATGAGTTGAAAGTGCTTGTGGGGAGTGTTTGTGTTGCCTTCAGCTGGGAGAGTCAGGGAGCTGACTTCCAGCAGGTGCAGACAAGGTTCCCACATGCAAGGGCAGGTTGGTAACAAAAGGCCTCACAACTCTACCGGGGGAAACATCTCACTCCCTCCTGTGTCTGTCCCAGCACTCTCATCTTTTTCTTCCCATTGCAACATTATCAGGAGTCAGCAGATGGTGCTAGTTCTGTTAATCTGAATCAGGCCTGGTTAAGCATTTCCTGTAGAAACTTTTTTCGGATGGAAAATAGGATTTTTGACTGCACAGAAAGTGTCTGCTTTCACGGAAAAATCTCAATTATTTTGTCAGAAAACTGAAACTGGATTTTTTTTCAGCTTTTGGCTGAATTGTTTTAATTTTTTAGCACTTTTTGGAGGAAAATATTTCAGTTTTTGCTTGCCAAAAACAGAAAAATTGTCTTTTTTTATGAAAAGTTGAAATATTCAATGGGGAAAAAAGTCAGAATTTCCCACGGGGAAATTAAAAATGGAGACTTGGCCTCTAGAAGACTAAAGTCATCATTGGCCACCCCTGGCTGGTCCTTTTTGGTCAGTTGCCTACCTGGAGAAAAGTCCCCGCACATGGAGTGTTGAAGATTGGACTTGAGGTCAGAAGGGGTCACTGCCTGGTGGCAGTAATGTGGTTGCTCACAATTAAACTGGCTGCACCTGATCAGTAATAAACCTGTGGAGCTCTTAGATACCTGGAATAAAGGCATACAGAGTGATCATGGACATTTGGTACTATGGACTTCCACTGTCTAAGCAAGCTGTTGCTTGTTATTGAAGAAAAAATTCCCACCAGCTTTCATCTGACTATATAGGAGTTAGATCTTGGAGAAATGTCTATTGTCTCCTATGGTGGAGTTCGTTTCAGAAGCTGAACACATCAACAGTAATGTCTGTTGTGTCTGCCTGGGTCTCTACATGAATCTTACAACTACAATACCCACCTGCTGAAGTGAAGAAACAGATTGACAGAGCCAGAAGAGTACCCAGAAGTCACCTACTACAGGACAGGCCCAACAACGAAAATAACAGAACACCACTAGCCATCACCTTCAGCCCCCAACTAAAACCTTTCCAATGCATCATCAAGGATCTACAACCTATCCTGAAGGACGACCCATCACTCTCACAGATCTTGGGAGACAGGCCAGTCCTTGCTTACAGACAGCCCCCCAACCTGAAGCAAATATTCACCAGCAACCACACACCACACAACAGAACCACTAACCCAGGAACCTATTCTTGCAACAAAGCCCGTTGCCAACTGTGTCCACATATCTATTCAGGGGACACCATCATAGGGTCTAATCACATCAGCCACACTATCAGAGGCTCGTTCACCTGCGCATCTACCAATGTGATATATGCCATCATGTGCCAGCAATGCCCCTCTGCCATGTACATTGGTCAAACTGGACAGTCTCTACGTAAAAGACAAATCAGACGTCAAGAATTATAACATTCAAAAACCAGTCGGAGAATACTTCAGTCTCTCTGGTCACTTGATTACAGACCTGAGTGGCTATTCTTCAACAAAAAAACTTCAAAAACAGACTCCAACAAGAGACTGCTGAATTGGAATTAATTTGAAAACTGGATACAATTAACTTAGGCTTGAATAGAGACTGGGAGTGGATGGGTCATTACACAAAGTAAAACTATTTCCCCATGTTATTTCTCCCCGCCCCCTGCACTGTTCCTCAGATGTTCTTGTCAACTGTTGGAAATGGCCCACCTTGATTATCACCACAAAAGGTTTTCTTCCTCCCCCTTCCCCCCCCTCCTTCCTGCTGGTAATAGTTCATCTTAAGTGATCACTCTCCTTACAGTGTGTATGATAAAAACCATTGTTTCATGTTCTCTGTTTGTGTATATAAATCTCCCTACTGTATTTTCCACTGAATGCATCCGATGAAGTGAGCTGTAGCTCACGAAAGCTTATGCTCAAATAAATTTGTTAGTCTCTAAGGTGCCACAAGTATTCCTTTTCTTTTTACATGAATAAGAATAATTTTCTAAGGGGTAGCTGTTGCCTGTAACTTATGCTAACAGAACTAAACAAAAAGTTACATGGTGTCAAAACAGTACTCAAAACTGTTCTTTCCCCCATTGCTCTTCCATTTTCCCTTCAGTGAACCTGGGTTCTATTGTTGCCTCAGCCATTGGCCTTCTGGATGACCTTGGCTAAGTCACTTCACCCCTCTGTACCTCAGTTTCCCCATCTGTAATGGGGATAATGCTTCTTTGTAAAGCTCTTTGATAACTACTGATAAAAAGCTCTATATAAGAACTAGGAATAATAATAATACTCTATTGGACTCCCAGACTGTCAGCATCCCTTCTTGCTACCATGTTCCTGAATTATTTCAAACAATTTGGAAAGGAGGGCAATAAATTGTTAAATTTCCCAAAAATAAGCATCTTGCTGCACATGTGAAAAATCCACCATTGCTATAACTGAATTGCTTGAGCTGGTTTGTCCTTAATGACAGCACAGAGGGGGTGTCTGATTGCGATGTACTGGTGCCGCTGTCATGCTATGTGTTAGATAAGCAGAATCCGTATTACTGGTGTAATTTTCAGCAGGTACAAAGTAATTTATTAGGTAGGCTAATCCACAGGGAGTGGAATGAATAGTGATTCCAAATCCATTTGTACACCATGAAGCACAAACCCATTTAAATAAAATAATGTCATTGATTGATTTTTAGATGAAACTTAAGACTGAATTACACATTTACATCAGGACAACATTGCTGCTGTTTTACACAAATTGCTGGTGCCTTCCCCCACCTGCATATTCTCAGTAGAATATGGAATTGATTTGTAACTATGTTGATGCTGCTGAATGATGAAATGTAAAAAGGTTGTATGAGACTAGAAATAAGTACTGGGATGGGGTATGCCATGGCAATTTCACAGCTGATTGCGATGAGGATTAGCAGTTTTATTGGAATGAAATTGGTTTTTACAACTCTTACATATTTGGAAGCAGCCCACAGGGGAACAATGATTGGATGAGGCCAGAATAGGTACAGGTTGGATGCGTGATCTGGGATATTCTTGTACAGAAAGAAATAGATCCGCTTTTGACTTCATCTTCATTCTCTTCAGATAGTCTGCTCTTGGCCTGTGTTTTTAGCTCATTAACATTAAATGGATCATTGCCTGGTGGATGTGGGGAGGAGGCCTGGGGGCACGGAGATCTACAGAGAATAGTTGACATTGCAGTAAGATCAGTGCAAGCATTGCTGTTCTTTTAGGACCAACTCCTCCAGTCATTACCCAGGTTTCAGAGTAGCACCAGTGTTAGTCTGTATTCGCAAAAAGAAAAGGAGTACTTGTGGCACCTTAGAGACTAACAAATTTATTTGAGCATAAGCTTTTGTGAGCTACAGCTCACTTCATCGGATGCATTTATAAATAAATAAATAATAAATTTGTTAGTCTCTAAGGTGTCACAAGTACTCCTTTTCTTTTTTGCGAATACAGACTAACACGGCTGCTACTCCGAAACCAGTCTTACCATAGAATCATAGGACTGGAAGGGACCTTGAGGGGTCATTCTATCTAGTCCCCTGCACTCAGGGCAGGACTAAGTATTATCTAGACCATTCCTGACAGGTGTTTGTCTAACCTGCTCTTAAAAATCTCCAATGTTTGAGATTCCACAACCTCCCTAGGCAATTTATTACAGAGCTTAACCACCCTGACAGTTAGGAAGTTTTTCCTAATGTCCAATCTAAACCTCCCTTGCTGCAATTTAAGCCCATTGCTTCTTGTCCTATCCTCAGAGGTTAAAGAGAACAATTTTTCTCCTCCTTGTAATATATTTGAAACATGTTATCATGTCCCCTCTCAGTCTTCTCTTTTCCAGACTAACCAAAGCCAATTTTTTCAATCTTCCCTCATAGGTCATGTTTTCCAGACCTTTAATCATTTTTGTTGCTCTTCTCTGGATCTTCTCTAATTTGTCCACATCTTTCCTGAAATGTGGTGCCTAGAACTGGACAAAATACTCCAGTGGAGGCCTAATCAGTGCAGAGTAGAATGGAAGAATTACTTCTCATGCCTTGCTTACAATACTCCTGCTAATACATCCCAGAATGATGTTTGCTTTTTTTGCAACAGTGTTAAACTGTTGACTCATATTTAGCTTGTGATTCATTGTGATCCCCAGATTCCTTTCCGCAGTACTCCTTCCTAGGCAGTCATTTCCCATTTTGTATGTGTGCAACTGATTTTTCCTTCCTAAATGGAGTATTTTGCATTTGTCCTTATTGAATTTCATCCGATTTCCTTCAGACCATTTCTCCAGTTTGTCCAGATATTTTGAATTTTAATCCTATCCTCCAAAGCACTTGTAACCTCTCCCAGCTTGGTATTGTCCGCAAACTTTATAAGTGTGTTCTCTACACCATTATCTAAATCATTGATGAAGATATTGAACAGAACCGGACCCAGAACTGATTCCTGTGGGACCCTACTCGTTATGTCCTTCCAGCATGACTGTGAACCACTGATTTGGGTCTGTGTATGGTCCCAGAACACTTCTGGAGGGTAGAACCACACACATCGTATCCTTCCCATGCAAGGAAGAAAATCACTTTCTTGCACCAATGCAGTGTGATATAGTATAATCACATTACCACATCATGGGCTGAATCCATCCTGGGTTTCTTCAGTGGAAGTCAGACGCACTTTACAGTGGGTTGAATTTGGGCAACTGAGGGTATATCTACACAGCAGTTTAAGATTGGGTCTGAGCCCGGGTTCAAGCCAAACCCCCTTGTGTCCACACTGCAAGTGTGGTAACCTAGGGCTTGCACCCAGTGTTCCAGGATCCTGCAGAACTGGAAGGTCCAAGCCCGGGTTAAGCTGGGACCTGGCATCCAAGCCCTATTGCTTGCTTGTTTACACACAGCCCCGGCTTGACTGGGGTCCTGGAAGTCCTCAGGCGGTATTCCAGAGTTCCTGGCAGCAGAGTAGCAGCGCTGGAGGCAGCCAGTACAGTGGCCTAGAAGTGCCATTACTGCCTGGCGGAGTGTGCTCCCCTTCCTGCTCCTCCTATGGTGGTGGCGGCTCTGGTTCCTCCTCGCTACTGCACGGCGCTTGCCTGGAGCAGCAAGCAAAGGTGCAAGGCAGGAGGCAGCTCGGGCAGCGCTTGGTCCCCACTCTACTCTTTGTCCCTTGTTCCTGGGTTCCCCACCCTTCCCAGGGGCTGCATGTGCAGGGGTGCTCGGGCTGCATCCACTGTCAGGGTGGTGCGTGGGAACCAGCCCCAAAACTTTCCTGTGGTGGCAGCAACAGCTCCGCTCTGCTCTCTGTCCCTTGCTCCCAGGCTCCTTCAGCCCTCCCAGAGGCTGCATAAGCAGGGAGCAGCCTCCACGGTCAGGGAGAGTTCGAATTGGCTTCTCCTTGATCTTCTGTAAACTGATGCCACTGAGGAGTCCGTTAAAGGGACCTATTAGAAACCCACATGTAACAGGGTGACCATATGTCCCGGTTTGGCTGGGACAGTACCCTTTTTAAGCCCTGTCCCGGACTTCCCCACTTTTTTGGCAAAGCTGGGCATTTGTCCCATATCCTCTTGCCAAAAAAGTGGGGTGTGTTCTCCCAAGGGGGATGTGGAGAAACATTAGGGCGGGTAGTCAAGTCACCGAGTGGCGGGGCTTGGGCTGTCAGCCCCAGGCCCGGGCAGAGGGGCCTGGGCAAGCTGAAATGTCAGAGGGCTAGGGCCAGCCCCACACTGTGTCCTGTTTTCATTTTGGGAAATATGGTTACCCTAATGTGTAAGAAAGGCAGCACCATAGTGGTATCTGACTGCAATCTGGGATCAAAAGAACTAAATCTGCAGAATACTTCACCCAGCAAGGAAATAAAGTCCTACTCTGTCCTGATTTGAGTGCTATTACACAGACCTGATATAAGGAGTTTGTGCCATTTGAGAGAGAATTTGGAAGCGCAAAACTGGAATTATTTATGCTGTGGAAAGCCCTGTGTCATTCATAAGAAACAGTGTGTACTTTTCGGGATGCTAATTTTGCTCAGTCTTTGTTCTAACCTATCTATAAAGCTGATGGAGCCTGTTGCCTAAGAGGTGGGCTGCAGCAGGAAAAAATGTAAATGGTTTGCTTGCTGGTGCAGCTGTACCAATAGGACTGCTGATGGGGTTAACTGGGGAGAGTTAGCCAACACGCTGGTGAAGTCTCTGCTACCACTAGATGCATCAACGTTGCTTGCCTGGAGCAGGAAGCAAAGTTGCAAGGTGGGAGGTGGCGGCTGGATGCCAGGATGTTGGGGGTCATCCCTCTCCAGGTCAGCCTGAGCCAGGAGCTCTGCTGCTCCCCCTCCCTGCAGGGCAGCGCTTGCTCCCTGCTCCGCTCTCTGGCTCTTGGTCCCCCAGCCTTCCCAGGGGCTGCGTGTGCAGGGGTGCCCGGGTTGCCTGCACTGTCAGGGTGGTGAGTGGCAGTCAGCCCCCAAACTTCCCTGCAGCCTCCCGAGGTGTGGCGGGGGCAAGGCTCAGGGATCCCCAGTGGTGCTGGAGCACCCTGAACCCCAAGCCCTGAAGATTCCCTTCACCAGTCCGTAGCCGGCAGCAGCCAGGGTGTGTGTGTGTGTTTTCCTCTGAAACCTGAAACATTTTATGTCAGACTTCAAAGAGACAGACACAAATACATAAATAAACACACACACAAGAAAAGAAAAACACCTGCATTTTCAAAATTAAGGGTTGCAAAGTTTCATTTGAATCATTTGACGGCCCTGGAGCTTGAGGTCGGAATTACCCTCAGAATGGGTGCACGCAGGCATTTTCCTGCCAATGTGACTCAGCCTAGAGACGGAGAGCCCAATTCTCGGATTAGATGATAGTTCAGTATAAAGTGTTCTCAAACTGCAGTCATTCTACTGAGACAGCCACCAAAGGAGCTAGTTAAGCACTTTATGTATTCATGTGTGCCTTATGGGCATGAGTCCCATCTTTAGCACTGCCACAATTAGGAAACAGGGAGGGCGGTAGAGTTTTCCCACAGCGCACGACGTTCCTAGGGCTAGAGTGTTGACGGGGATGCGGGGGGGCACTAGGCACTCTGGGATAGGGTTACTTTGACTCGCGTCTGTGCACTGCAGTGTGGATGCCAGAGCCCTAGATTCAAGTACAGGTCAGAACATTCTGAACCCAGGGTTAAAATGCAGTGTAGACACTCAAGTCCACGGTTCCCTGACACGGGCAGCTGATTCAAGTCCCACTAACCCCCCGCTAGGCTTGCATTGTTGTATAGCCATAGCCAGGGAATGTGCTGTGTTCTATAATTTATTAATGTGAAGTTACTGCACAACGTTCTCGGTATCAGTGGCAGCATTAGGGATGCTGATAGTTGTGGTAGTATTGTGATTGGCTGAGCTATTGGTATTTGTAGTTTTAGTAAAGCCAGTCAGGGATCAAGATCTCATTAAAGTAAGCACAATACACTCATGATTTCTAGTCATTAGAATGTGAAGTCCTAAACATTGGTAAAAGTCATGGAATATCAGGGTTGGAAGGGACCTCAGGAGGTCTAGACCAACCCCTGCTCAAAGCAGGGCCAATCCCCAATTTTTGGCCCAGATCCCTAAATGCCCCCCCCCCCCCAAGGATTGAACTCACAACTCCTGGGTTTAGCAGGCTAATGCTCAAACCACTGAGCTATCCCTCCCCCTTGTCATCACTTCTAACAGCTGAAATCATATTTATGGCTGCTACCCTCTTTTCCTAGTGTCTTATGAAGCTTAACAACAATTATGGGAGTTATTTGGGAGCAGAATTTGATCCCAAATATGCGGTTGATGAGTTTAACTCATACTTCTTATACTGATATTAATCATTACTAATGCATACAAAGAGAGGAACACAGGGCAGTGATATGTTGACTGTCTCAGACTGAATAGGTCAGGGATATTGAAGTAATAATGACTGGCTTTTTGTTCTGTGTTTGTACAGTGCCTAGCACAATGGGGTCCTGGTCCATGACTAGAGCTCCCAGGTGCTACAGCAATGAAAATAATAAATAATAATCATGGGAAAGGGTAGCAATAACCCTAATATCCCAGCACCCAGAGAGTTGTGTGAGACATGAGGACTTGGAAATTGGAACTATTTCTGTTAACAGAAAATAAAATGCAAAGTGACACATGGCAGAGGCAGCAGAGACACTGTCTGGAAATAATCAAAAACTTGAAATGTAACGGCTTGACTGTGAATAGCAGCGATTTCCTGATTTCAAACCAGTCAGTTATGGGCACCACCTTTTTAAGTCTCCAGTCTGAGATTGAATCCATGCAACAAATCATGACATCTTTGTCTGGCCCAATATGAATGGGATTAATGGTGCTGGAAGCAACCTGTTGCACACACAGTGTGGGCTCAAGTGTTGCCCTGGGTGCCTGTTTTGCAGCAGGACCGGCCCTTGGGCTACAAATCCAGCTTTGGAGGGCGGAGGGATATTGACACTAACGAGAGATTAAAATATATTATTGGGGGTTGATGGTGTCCCCTAGGGCCTTCCTCTTTTTGGTGCTTTTCACTAGGACTTAAACACTGGTGTCAAACACAATATGCAAAGTGAAGCATGAGGCTGCTCAGGGGAATAAGACTAGGGGCAGCTGGGCTGGGTTTCTGTATTAATGTGTTTGCCTTGTGTTACGGCATGCAAATTTAACTCCACTCTTTCTTTCCAGGCCAGAATGAAGGATACTGGCAGGGCAGTGAGGGACTGGGGGACACTTGCACCCCTGCTGTCCATTCAGTCCCAGTTCTGTGGATGGGGAATGTTATGCTGCAGGGAAGAATTTCTGGAAGAATGCACCATGAAACCAATGATATACCTGAGATACATGGGTAATATTTTCATCCTCTGGACAGATGACCTAAACTCCCTCATAGATTTCCACCACAACTTCAACAACACATCTATCAAACTCAACACACATCTATCAAACTCTCATTAGAATACTCCCTATACCAGCATCATCTTCCTGGACCTCATGATCAGTTTCAACAGTGGAACCCTACAGACAACTGTGGAATCCTACAGATGACCCAACAGTGGAACACTACAAGAAACCCACGGATCATTACACATACCTCCACAGATCCAGTAATCACCCCAGACACCAAGAAATCTGTTGTCTCTAGCCAAGCACTCAGATACCACAGAATATGCTCCAAGGAGAATGTCTGGGATACACACCTTAACACACTTAAAACCGCCTTCACCAGAGAAGTAGACTGCGTCATGGTTTGGACCACTCAAATACCCTGAGAGAACCTGCTTCAATACAGAACCCCTCATCCAGCAACCCAGTTTTCACCTACCATTCCATGTTGGAACCCATACAGGGTATCTTTAAACAATGACAATCCACCCTTGATGGGGACCATATCCTGAAAGAATTCTTTCCTGAACCCCCTCTTCTGTCCTTCAGACAACCTCCCAGTCTCACTAAATTCATAATCCAAAGCAAGCTCCCCACAGACCAGGACCCACCAACTCAAAGAGGCACCAGACTCTGTGAAAATAACAGATGCAAAACCTGCAGACATATCTCCACTGCTATGATGCTCAATACCTCCAACAAAACACCTTTCATGGTCCATGGATCCTATATATGCCTATCACAACATGTGGTGTACCTCATCCAGTACATCAAATGCCCCAACACTATGTGGGTGAAACCAATCACTATGCTGTCAAATGAAGCCACACAGAAAAATGAATATAATAATAGACAAATAGAAAATAAAAGACAAAAATATCACCTGGGTTGAAAACCTTTTTATAAAGCGATCACTCCATATCTGACCTCTCAGTCCTACTCCTCAAAGGAAACCTTCACGACACGTTCAAAAGACCAGGGAAGCTTAAATTCATACCTCTGCTAGACACTAAAAAATTATGCTTTCAACAGAGACACTGGTTTTATGGCTCATTACAACAATTCGTAATCTACTAATCCTCCTCTGTCCTATGACTGCAAAGATGTTAGTTGCCTACTTCATTTTAAGTTGTTTCTTACAACGTGTTAACTGCTTATGTTTAACAATCTGTCCCACCTTGTATTTAGCTGTGATACTCTGGTTACCTTTTTCAGACCTGAAGAACAGCTCTGTGAAGCTTGAAAACTTGTCTCTTTCAACAACAGAAGCTGGCCCAGTAAAAGATATTACTTCACTCACCTTGTCACTTTTCAGGGCTGTAATTTGGCATCTTTAACTTTAACTTGCTATTCTGTTCCCATGCACGCAAAGTGAACTGTTAATCTAAAACAACTTTTATTTTAGAGTAAAAAAAACAACAAGAAAGAAAGAATGAATGTAAAGTCTCACTGAGAGAGTGCAGTGTATGTCTCTGAGTACATGCTGCAGTAAATCTGAGAAGAAAATGGCTGCTCTCATTGCACAGTGGAAGATTTCTTGGAAAATCAAAGGTGCAGTACACAGGAACCAAAGGCATCACAGTTTCAAGCTGTATACATCACTTTTGCTTAGGGCTAATTGCTGCCCGTCAAATCCTTCTAGAAGTGCTGAGCCAAATTCACCCCACTGATTCACTGGAGTAATACCAGTAATACTGGACGAATTCAATGTGCAGAAGGCAGCAGAAACAGTTCAGCTCTGTTGTGGAGGGGAAGGAGACTGCAGAGGTACCACAGAGGGCAGGAAGAGAAGTTTGCATGGCTCCAGGGGGGCTCTGTGTCCAGTAGTGTAATGTATTGTGTGAGAGGATATGAGTAGTACTGTTGCCTTTGATAGGTAGCAGGAAGCCAGGCAGGAGTGGCTGGGAAGTTTCCGGGCAGAAGCTCTGCAGCGCAGCAGGGTGTGGTGGCGAAGGAGATGCAGTAGCGCAGGGATAATGCTGCTTTCCTTATTCATGGTTAGAAGGAAGAATCACAGAGACTTGAGTCAATTTCTCCTTATCACATGACTGAGGGATGTTAGGGGGTAGCCAGCAGATCGGTTACTATCAAGCCCTGTAGAGGGGAGTGTGTGTAATTATGGTGGAAGCAGGAGACCCCATAGGCTGTAGTATAGGCTGATGGGCAGCTCTGTGGAATGAACGGAAGATTTCCCCCCCTCTGGCCTTGCAGAGAACCTTGTGCTAAATCATTTTACTCTGCCTATGCTCCAAGAGGGATGATTTGTCTCTTATTTATTTTGCAAGCAGCCTTGTTGCTTTAAAAGGCAACAAACTGCTGGAGAGGCTGAGCAGCCCCAGTCAGTTAACCTTGCTAGATTCAGCTGCCTGGGGCTAGACCAAGCCTGCACTTGCATGAAGTTGCTCAATTTAACCTGTGAGTGACCTTCATTATTTTTCAACAGTTTCACAGGTTTTAGGAGGTAAATACCGTGCACTCTAATTCCCCCAGCAGTCAGCATGTGTAGCTCCCATTAACATTGGTGGCAACGATTATTTGCCAGTAGACCTCTTGATAACAGTATATTTAGTGAACGTTACTTGAATAAGGTCTGAGAGTGATCATTGCTTGATAGCAACTGCAATTTGGCTTGATAAATAAAAAGAGAGAAATAATTAGCTGGCACTTAGCCTGTAATTACCTGAATAGAGCCTGATATTACTATGTAATTAGATGCTCAACTGTTGCCATGGCTAATACCTCCCATGCAACCTGAGGCATTGCTTGTTTACCATCCCTCAGTCCTTAGGTACACAGCTGAGTTCCTCGTCAGGATTAAACATATTAACTCTGTACACCAGTGGTTCCCAAACTTGTTCCGCCACTTGTGCAGGGAAAGCCCCTGGCGGGCCGCGCCAGTTTGTTTACCAGCCGCGTCCGCAGGTTCGGCCGATCGCGGCTCCCAGTGGCCACAGTTCGCTGCTCCAGGCCAATGGGAGCTGCTGGAAGCGGCGGCCAGTATGTCCCTCGGCCTGCGCCGCTTCCAGCAGCTCCCATTGGCCTGGAGAGCGAACCGCGGTCACTGGGAGCCGTGATCGGCCAAACCTATGGATGCGGCAGATAAACAAACCGGCCCGGCCCGCCAGGGGCTTTCCCTGCACAAGCGTCGGAACAAGTTTGGGAACCACTGGTGTACACACTGAATGAACGTTTACATGTATACTGAACATCTAAGCCAAATTCACCCCTGGGATTACTGCTTTGGCTTTCACAACTGGACTTTGTGCTCAATCACTGCATTGGAGCCTGGCAAAACTGAGTTCGCTCAAATGGACAGCTGGAGTCCCGCTGAGTTTTAATTTAAACGTCTCTTTAGTAAGAAGAAATGGTTTCTGTCACTTGCTCTGATTAACCTTTTATGGAAGGCTGTGGAATCTCCTGTTCCTAGATGATTCTTTGCATGATAGCACTTTAATTTACTACTGTCACTAACATAGTAAATGTGGAGGGAGTCGGGGAGGAGGGACTGGGGATGCTATTTTGGAGATTGTCTTTTACCTTCAAAAAGATGGAACTAATTAAACGGCATGTTTAGAACTGAAGAAATGCCCAAGAGCTGCAGGCTTGGGCTGATAGAACTGGTCCTCCCAATACACAGCTGAGACATCCTATTACTCCCATGGCTTGTGAAATTGCTCTATCCATAGGCATTTAGAAAACGCTTCACTCTGGTATATCAGTGCTGATTTATTTGCACTGTGTTTCTGTTTGAGATGATTCCTTCCTCTCCCCTCTCTAATGACACCTTAAATGTTCCTAAGAATCGGAAAAATGAACTCCAAATGGTCCCATCCCATAGGTGACACCGCGCAAAAGGAGGTGCTACATTCAAACGCATGTTTCACGCATCTTTAGGACTAGGCCTAACCCTGCGGCTGGCTCCAAAAATACTGCTTTCATTTTTGTCGCATACTTGTTATCCCAGTAGGGCCGACAATACAGGATGATACCCATCTTGTTTCGATGTGCATTCCATACATCATTGTGCTTTGTACAATGCAAAAAAGAAATACAGCAGAGCATTCAGTCAAAGGGCAATCAGCCTAAGGACTCCCAAGCAATCATCATTTCAGTTCATTTTGTACTGACCTTGAGGTAAGATAAGTGTTTAATTTTTTCTCAAAACAAACATTGGTGTAGCAGATGCATGTTGGTTCCTTCAAAATTAGAGAGGGGTCCCAAAGCAGATTGCTGGGTCTGTGCTTCTTTTTGACTTTGGGCATGTTCAGATCCAAGTTCTTGGCTTGGACACATCTCTGTTCAAAACATCAGGCCAATATGTGCCACTTGATGCCATGTTTGGTCTCAGAAAGGTGATTCTTCTGTGAGAAATACAGTGGCTAGTCAGCATTGCCAAGGCTACAGAGTCTGCATGGCCCAGATCCTGGTTTTAATGGAAGTTAGGTGCCTAAATACCATTGAGAATCTGGGCCTACATCTTTCTGCATGTGACATTCCATCAATGATTAGTGTGTGAGTGTGTGTATATATTACAGGGAGGGCTCGGAGTGCCACCTATTAATAAGGTTGCCTGACACTTCCCTTTATAAGACCCTGTTTTCAGTTGTTTATCTTTGCCAAACTTTAACTATTCAGGCTGAAATTTAACATACTAGTTATCTACCTTAGGCCGAATTATTCTGAAAAACTTCAGCAAATATGGTTCAGTCATTTCTAAGAGCAAAGCTAGGGAAAAATACCTTGTTTTGCCCAATCTGAGTTCCAGCTGGCATTACCTAACTTTTGAGCACTTGACTTTGCAACACAAATAATGTTCTTTTAAGGTAGATTTTGTATGTAATTATAATATATGATGGCACTCGCAGTGGAATGGTAGCAAAAAATAAAGCTGTATCAATGCTACAGGAAAACATCTGGTCTACATTTAAATGCATTCCCTTTGGGAATAAAGATAGAATCGTAGGACTGGAAGTGACCTCAAGAGATCATCTAGTCCAGTCCCCTGCATTCACGGCAGGACTGAATATTATCTTAGGGGTTCTCAACCTTTTTCTTTCTGAGGGCCCCCCTCAACATGCTATTAAAATCTCCAGGGCCAGCCAGGGCAGGGGGGACTCGGGTCTCTGGGCCAGGGGTGGGACCCTTGGGCATAGGCGTAGTGTGACTTCTAGTTTTGGGGGGGGGGGCAAGGGCCAGCAGGGCTCAGGCCAGCTCTGCACAGCAGGGTCCAGGGAGGGAGTGCCACCTCCATCCCCAACTCACCTCAGTAGGTCATCCACCTGTCTTGGGCTGTTTGCCTGTGGCTGGTCCCTGAGGGCTCTGCCAGCCCCAGAGCCAGGTCCCCACCTGGGCATCTCTAACCAGCTGCATGAGCAGTCAAAGGGGGGCTGGGAGCTGAAGATTAGCTGCAACTCCAGGCACTAGCAGCAGATGGGGGAATGCCATGGCTGCCTGGTCCAGGGCACCACCAGCCAGAGGAGAAGCTGCCCCTCACTGCCTGGCTCCAGCTTCCTAGGATCTGGCCAGGGGGTGGGGGCTGAGGGAGAGGAGGAGGTGGTGGGGGGTGGAACTGTCCCCAGGACTGCCCCACTCTGGGTAAGGCACTGCAGTTTGGTGGGGCAACACTTCGTGCCCCCTCAACTCTGCCCATAGGCTCAGGGCTTCTGCCCACATCAGGGCTTCAGCCCCACCGTTCCCGGCTTCAGTGGGGGTGGCGGGGGAAGGAAGGAGTTCAGGGTATCAGCCCCACACCGCTCCTGGCTTCTGCCCCGCGGGGTCTATGTGTGCGTGCTGGGGATAGAGCATCAGCCCTGCACTGCTCCTGGTTTCAGCCCTGTGGTTGGGGGCACCGGGGATCAGGGCGTTAGCCCAGCACTACTCCCGGCTTTAGCCCTGTGGCGGGGAGAGGGCTGGCGCCAGGCACCAGTGAAGGAAGCAGGTGCCTGGGGCGGCCAATAGAAAGGGGCGGCACTCCGTCCGTCATCGGGGCGGCATGTCCGGATCTTCGGCGGCAATTTGGCGGCGGGTCCTGCAGTCCCTCTGTTCGCCTTTGGCGGCGCTTCAGTTGTAGCTCAACCAGGCTTGTTTTTTTTTTTCCCCCTTCACTGCTTGGGGCGGCAAAAAAGCTGGAGATGGCCCTGGGGGGAGCCCTGATTGAGAACTGCTGATCTAGACCAGGGATTCTCAAACTTCATTGCACCACGACCCCCTTCTAACAATAAAAATTACTACATGACCCCAGGAGGGGGACTGAAGCCTAAGCCCTGCTGCCCTAGTACTCCTTCCTAGACAGTCATTTCTCATTTTGTATGTGTGCAACTGATTGTTCCTTCCTAAGTGGAATGCTTTGCATATGTCCTTATTGAATTTCATCCTATTTCCTTCAGACCATTTCTCCAGTTTGTCCAGATCATTCTGAATTTTAATCCTATCCTCAAAGCACTTGTAACCCCTCCCAGCTTGGTATTGTCTGCAAACTTTATAAGTGTATTCTCTACACCATTATCGAAATCATTGATGAAGATATTGAACAGAAACGGACCCAGAACTGATCCCTGAGGGACCCCACTTGTTATGTCCTTCCAACTTGACTGTAACCATTGATAACTACTCTCTGGGAATGGCTTTCCAACTCGTTATGCCACCATCTTATAGTAGCTCCATCTAAGTTGTATTTCCCTAGTTTGTTTATGAGAAGATCGTGCAAGACAGTATCAAGTCTTACTAAATCAAGATATAATGGTGGAATTATATAATGGATATATATGGTAGAATCCCTTTTTTTTTTTGCTCTGTGCAAAGATTCCAGATGAATGATTTCAGTGTCTGAAATAAATGTGTCCTTAAAATATTTTAAAACCAACTGACAAAGCAGTTCCCTTTGTGTGCATCTGCCTAAATTGGAGTCCAGAGTTGGTGACACTACAAATACTCAAAACACTGAAAAAAAACAGCAGGAGACTGCCACCTGCTGCACTTGGGGTGATCTGAAAAATAGTTATCAGTTTCCATTTGGGGAGAAGGGGAATAAACGGAGAAAAAGAGGATCCTGATTTTACAATGGGCTTAAGGACAATGTTCAGTTATCTATCATGCTTTAGAAAGAAAGGACTTGCTGTCCATCAAAAATTAAGTGCATTGGCAGAGTGGTCTGGGGTCCAGACCGGGACTGGAACAGCAGGGGCTGCTGCAGTTTAGGATTGAAGTCTATTGACAAAGGTGGTATGCAGGAAGTTTGCACAACAGCTGTGTGAATTATGCTTGATTGTAGCCATGAATGAGGCCCAGATCCTCAAAGGAGTTCAATGGGAGTTAGGTGCCTAAATACCTTTAAGGATCTGGGCCTGAGTTCCCAAGTTTTGACAGCAATGAGTTCACACACGGGTTTTCTTTTTGAAATGGCAAACAACCCCTGCCTATCTCTTCCACCACCCACCAAAAATATAATACATCATTTATAGATGGAATGTAAGCATCAATTCAGTAAAAAAGTGGGTTTTCAAACAAAAGGCTGGAATAGTTTTTGAATTCAACACATCCTTCCTCCTTGAAGAGGTGTAGATGCTTCAAATCCTTGATTAAGTGCCATTCGATAATGGAATGAAAATATTCATTGCTTATTTGTCCATGCACCACAATGTGTTCTTCTTATCCTTCTCCATTATCCAGCAGGCTCTGACTTATCAAAACCGATATGCAGATAAAAATTCTGCCGTTACATGAAAGTAATGACAAAAGGCCTCAGACAGAATTTGCAGCAGTATCTTATGCAGTGGTTCTGCATCTACCATTGGGGGAAATAACAGCAAATATTTTAACTTATTCAAATAAAAGTTTTAGTTTGTGGTTTGAATTTGCATATTAAGAGTGTTACCTCTTTTGACTACAGACTCTGTGGTAATATCTGTTTATTAAATGCTATTAAAATGTACTTTGAGAGCTGTCTTTGTCTCTTTTGGGTTGCTGTTTTTTAAGTTTTGATATGAAATGATGGAAAATAGTTCTCAGATTGCTGTTCAAATTGGAAGGAAAAGGCAATAGTTTTCTCCAACTTCTTTCTCAATCCTTTCTTTCCCCTTCACAATTCGAGTGCTGCCTTA
The DNA here is from genome assembly GCF_009764565.3 of Dermochelys coriacea. NCBI lineage: Eukaryota > Metazoa > Chordata > Testudines > Dermochelyidae > Dermochelys > Dermochelys coriacea. The sequence continues at coordinate 19,271,867 of NC_050081.1, read as the reverse complement.
GATCCCTGAAATATGTAAAAGATATTTGCTATATTCAGGAGAAGTTTGAAGTCATTATTTTCATTTCTTGTGTGCTGGGTTTTTTTCAATTTTAGGGTGGCACTTGAGGGCATTTGGACTGTATTAGAAAATAACCATGGAACTGGCATCTGAGTAGAAGCCTAAGTGCTATCAAATTAGCAATGGGGGAGCAGGTGGCAATTTTTCTCTGTAAATGGCTTTGCTAAATAGCAGTAGAAATTGATGAGCCACTCTGTATGTTTGTGGTGGTTTTGTTGGTATTTAAAGTCACTTTTCTACTGCGAGGAAAGCTGCAATTGTGTCTGTTGTTGTTGTTGTTTTATTGTTGAGCATTCTATGTCCTCTGAGACCCCAGACAAATTTTTGCTCCACTGTCTGCATTATTCCCTGGCCATTTGACTCAGCCTTAGTTTCTCTCAAATCTCTGGTGTACAGCTGCAAACTGGTCAGGCTGCGCTGAGATAACGTCTGCTGCAGACTGTGGTTAGCAGCAAACCTAGCATTTCACAGATGCGGTCGTTCATTTGCTGGGGGTGGGAGGGCACCAAATAGAAGTAGAGTGGAATGGACATTGGGGTGAGGAAGAAAAGTAATCAATGTTGGAAAAATTCAGGAGCAACATATTCCCCCTTTTGTCTGTGTGCATAGGGAACAAGTTTCAGAGTAGCAGCCGTGTTAGTCTGTATTCACAAAAAGAAAAGGAGTACTTGTGGCACCTTAGAGACTAACAAATTTATTAGAGCATAAGCTTTCGTGAGCTACAGCATCCGATGAAGTGAGCTGTAGCTCACGAAAGCTTATGCTCTAATAAATTTGTTAGTCTCTAAGGTGCCACAAGTACTCCTTTTCTTTTTTCATAGGGAACAAGAGTCTTAATTGTAATGCCTGCTCCATGAAAATGGAAAAAAAAATAGTTTTCATCAAAGTTTTTCCTTGAAATTTTCCAGGTTTTTGTTGAAAAAACAAACACTCAAAAATTGTAATATTGCAACCAAGCCCCAAAAAATTTTTCAGTTTGGGAGCATTCATTTTTTCCCCCAGGACACCGGAAACATTTAATTGAAAATGGATATTTCCACAAAAATTTCCATTTTGACACTTTCCATCTATCACCTCTACAATGGAGTTTTCTGAGACCAGTTTTCACAGGCATTTTCCCCTTCTAGGGGCCCTGGAATTGTATTTTGTTTTCATCAGGTTTTTTTGTGATGCTGGCAGACCAGGTGCCGGCTCATGCCGAGGCCCCTGTGCCTCACTGAACAATGACAAATGCACAGCTGGAAACCAGTCTGGCCCACCTGTGTGTTAGCATTGATAAAATAAATGTTAAGTTGATAAGAATGTTTAATTAATTTAAAGAATGTGTTTAATGTTTAGACTTGATGAAATGCTTGTAGAAGGCTGCGTGTATTGATCTCCCTAGTATAAAGTCATAGTGAGTATTTGCATTGTAAACCTCCGTAATTGTGTAACTCACCAAACAGGAATGAATCATTCATTAGTGTAAAGTGCTGGCCCTGCGGACAAGAAGGCCCATTGAAACGAAATAAGCCTTTGTGGAGCATCAAAGGACAAAAAGGATTTTCATAGAATCATAGAACTGGAAGGGACCTTGAGAGGTAGACCTTGAGCGTAGAGCGGAAGAATTACTTCTCGTGTCTTGCTTACAACACTCCTGCTAATACATCCCAGAATGCTGTTTGCATTTTTTTTTTTTTGCAACAGTGTTACACTGTTGATTCATGTTGACTTTTGTTGATTGTCTCCCCCCCCCCCGACATCCATGAAGAAGAGACAGTGCCAACACTTGTTCCATCAGTTTGAACTCTGGAGGGAGGGAATAAAAATGCCTGACCAGAAGGAACCATATCATTGTGCTGCTCGGAATTTGGAGAGGGCAATGCTTCTAAGGATAGGCAAGGGATCCCTGAGCTGTGTAGCTTGGGTTAACCCTAAAGGGCATATAGAGCTTGCATATTACAGTAGCTTCTGTTACCTTTTCAGAACCTAAGAATGTAACTCATTTGTGTGTGTGTGTGTGTGTGTGTGTGTGTGTGTTTTCCTGCTTTAACCATGTGAATAACTCTCATTTCTTTTTCTTAGTTAATAAATCTTTACTTGTAGGATTGGCTACAAGCGTTGTCTTTGGTTTGAGCTCTGAGGTACAACTGAGCTGGAGTAAGTGACTGGTCCTTTGGGATGGGAAGTAACCTGAATATTGTTGTGATTTTGGGTTTCAGGGACCATCTATCACAAAGGCGGGCTTGCCTGGGTGGCAAGGCAGACCAGAGTGGCCAAAGGGATTGTCCATGACTCCATATAAAAGCTGTTATAATGCTTGAGGAGTATATACTTGATACTGGGTTGGTGAAATCTAAGTATAGAACACACAACCAATTTGGGGTTTGTGCCCTGTTTCTTAACAGTCTGCCTTGCGATTGGCACTCACAGTCGAGAGTTACTCTAGATAGCCTGACACTGTTATCAGAAATCCATTTTTAAAAGGCTTCCCTGTATTTGGTATTCCCTGCTTTGCTTGGTGCAGTTGCCTGACCCTGTACTGTGCAGCCTTTTGGACACATACTTATTTACAAATAGGCTAGGAAGGATTAGACTTTTATTGGTCAATGTAGCTAAACATCAATTTCAGTGTACACACAGAAACCAATGGGAAAAATACTTCCATCCATAATAATCAAAATTTACAGATAGGCAAATTAAGGAACATGCTGCTTGAGAACTTCTTAGAGTTTGATTTAAGGATATTTACTTTGTATGTTTTGACATGTGGATGTTGACAATTTGTGTTTTAATGGCTATAAAGCTTTAAGATTTTTGACTCTCAGCATCAACTAATAATTATTGTGTGTAACCCCTGTTGTCTGAAATGCCCATAGTTTCCCACAACTGTGAAAATTTAAATCAATAAATATTGGGGAAAAAAAGCTTAGAACCCATAATTTTGCACAATTGTGAAAATTTAAATTGATAAAAATAGAAAAAAAGCTTCAAAATATCAATGTTTATCTGTCAGAATGATTTAAAAAAAAAAGAAATTCGGCTAAGCCTTTTTAGAGAGCACATCCGCAGGAAAGGGATTTTGCTCTTATCAGTTCAGCAGTGCTCAGGGATATGAAACATGGATGATTCCTTCCTTCAGATTTTTTGGCACCACAAATTGCAGCTGATTAAATTATAGTGCACCTTAAAGAGCCTGATAGCAGGTGGGGAGTGGCTTCTTATTAACCTCTGAGGCAGATGTCTGCTCTTCCCTCCAGAATTCCACCATGAATAAGAGAAAGACGGCTCGGAGCATTTTTCAGCTTCTGGAGAGCATGAGTGGCTTGAACGCTGCTTTGCTTATTGCTGTTTCCAGACTGGTTAACATGGAATTTTTTAAAGTAATTTTGTTTTCAAGGGAGGCTTGTGAAATGTCACAATCCCCATCAGATATGAGACAGCCTGTGCCGCTAACTTATAACAGAGCAATGCTTGGGGGCTGATCCTCTGCTCGCTCACAGGTGTGTGGCCATCCAAGCCAATGGAATAAAATGTGCAGAAGGGAAAGGAGAATAAAGCCCTGTGTCTGTTAATGACGCCTAGTGAGGCATTTGATGTTTAACTTTTTATTTTAGCAAAACAGACTCCAAAGCCATGATTAGCCAGTGAGGCAAGTAATTGTTTTGTGTGGTTTTTTTTTTAAAGGCATGGCTAATGCTTGCCATGTGGTATTAAGCTGAACCATTGCCCATAGGACATAAAGGTTGAGTTAGTCAGGAGTTAGGCTTTCAGCCATCAGTAAATTATAAATCCGGCCAAGTTGTGCCACTAGGGGACAGCTCTGAGTAGGGGGCAGGGTGGGGCTGCACTGTGTCAGGAGTTGTGCAGCTGCTGTGTCACATATTAGGAAAAACGACAGGAACTCCCCTTCCACAACTGGCCGAGTTTGCTGATGGGAACCTCCTCCCAGCCTTTACAGAGGGGTTAGCTCAACAGTAGAAGCTCTCCCTCCTCCTGTCCTTTGCCCTGGAACCTGCCTTGGTTGCTCCCCAGTTAAGGAGTGGAGATATTCAGTGTCCCTAGCGAGCTGATTATTGCTTTAGCAATCCAGAGGTCCAAAAACCTACTCTCTGTATAGGCTTCAAATCGCATTGTTCAGATGCTTCATCCAACGTGGATTAGAATCAGTCCAATCCCTCCTGAGCAGTGTGGTGGGGATTTCACAGAAGTGCTCATTACTTAGGAATTTGAATTAAATACTCCATTTTCATTTTTTTAACTGAAAGCCTGTTTTTTGTTTTGTTTGTTTGAATGTGTTAATAAAAAACCCTGGTGTCGTTGCCTGACCTTTGCCAAAGCACTGATGGACCATTTTTAGGCTGGACCGGCTTAAAAGAAAACAAAACAAAATGTATTGGGGTTTCCCAGCTTCAACCTTGCTTGCATTTAGGCAGCACGATGTTGTTTGAAAGCAAGACTGTTGGGATTATGGGGCTGTTTCAGTCCCCGCTGAAGTCAATGGCATAAGCTCAAGCATGTAGTAGGACATCTTGTATAAAAAAGATCACTGCATGTGAAGGGTGATTGAAGGCTGAATTTTTCATCGCCAAGGTGCAGTTTCAGAGCTGCTGCACTCTAGCAGTTTTAGAAGGCTAACTCTCACTTATGCTGGATCACTGACTTACAAGACCTTTAAAGGTTAGACAAAAGTCTCCCATTCATTTGGTGGTATTGCTCTTAAAATCCAAACCCATGCATCAGTTAACTCCAACCTCAGAGCGTGTTGCTTTTCCTTACTGATACAAGATTGCAATCAGTTGAGTACTTAAATTATTGTGTCTAATTAGAAAGTTCCATTCCAGAACTACCCTACCTTTCAGCTGCTGCATAACAGCTTGAGATGACTACACCGCACAATCGAGTGGCCTTAAGACAGGGCTGGAGTGTTTTTCCATCTCTGGTTTTTGACTTGAATTAATGTTTTTTGTGAGCTGGAATGGCATTTCAGTGCAATCTGCCTCATGAAATAAAATGAAAAGGAGTACTTGTGGCACCTTAGAGACTAACAAATTTATTAGAGCATAAGCTTTCGTGAGCTACAGCTCACTTCATCGGATGCATCCGATGCATAAGCTTTCGTGAGCTACAGCTCACTTCATCGGATGCATCCGATGAAGTGAGCTGTAGCTCACGAAAGCTTATGCTCTAATAAATTTGTTAGTCTCTAAGGTGCCACAAGTACTCCTTTTCTTTTTGCGAATACAGACTAACACGGCTGCTACTCTGAAACATGAAATAAAATATATCACAGTACTTTGGACCTGGCTATTTGCTCTTTGTCGTATCTTTTTGAAACAGCATTGGAGTAACCTTGGTGTGCGTGGAGGTAAAAGGGGGGCTAATAACACAGAGTACAACTTCGCAATGCAAACAAGTGCCAGCTTCTTCCCAGCAGCTCTGCAAACAACACTTCAGTGCTAACCTGCATAAGGGCTGCTGCTAGTCCAGTCACTGAATAGTTTGCAGACTCATTTTCTTGGACTGTGCCTAAAGTTATTTGTGCTTTGAGGTACGTGATGGGTCATCTAAGTCCTATGGGATTCTCTGCTCACGAACTGGAGGACTGAGCCTTTTCATTCCCTCTTCCTTGCTTACAGTGTTCTCCAGATGGTCGTGCTAACGCATCAGGCTTGAGGCTTTGCAGGAGGTGTGTTTGCAGGAGCTTTCACCAGATTTGCAATGAACCTTTGTGCGAACAGGAAATAAATTAGTTTCATGCACGTTCACAAAACCCCCAGTGGGTCATTAAGACCGCCAAAGAGTCTGTTTGTCAGGGGCCAGAGAAGTGCCTCAAACATTGTAGTACCTAAGTGCCTCTATGATGGGGTGTATAAACCCTGTGCTGGGCCTGAAGAGGTTAAGGAGCAGTTCTGAGTCCAGGTGGCTTCTCCCTGCTGCACCAGCAGAGCCTGCTCCAGCAAGAGAAAGAGCTGATAAGAGCGCCAGACAGGGCTGGGACTGCCTGAGAGAAGGGGCAGCAGGAGGCCTGGCTGCAGGGGAAAAGGTCTGTGCATGGCAGTTCCCCCAGACCCTAGAAAAGGGACTAGCCTTTCCCTAGGACTAGGGAACCCTTCACCCAAAATTTGGCTGGATCTTTTGCAAGACTTTTGGCTGTGCCCTGGGTAGGAGGGTAAGTAGTAGGAAGTGGCCCAGGCGGGCAGCCCTGAAGTACTCTGGGGTGCTTGCACATGCTGCCGTCTGTATGAACCTTAGCCAGAGCCTTGTGGAGAGGAAGAGCCCCAGCTCCCAAACCAACACTCTCTTGTGAGGGAGGCACAAACCCCTTTTCCCACTCCACCCCCCAGAGATATGGGGGGATAGAGACACTGTAAGCCCTGAGGCCAGGGTGCCCAACCCACCAGGGTCTGGAGGAGGGGCTGAAGAACCTTTCTCTTGTGGGGCTGTTGGACTGTAAGGGGGGGGAAATTGATTGATGACCTGGCCGAAGGGCTGAGTCACCAGCGCCTGGAAGGTGGACTGCCACAGTGTCGGAGTGATTGCTGGCAAGGGATGCCAGAGACGGGTGAGAGCTTGGACCCAGTGACCCAACCACTAGGTGGCACCAGCCTCATCACAACCTCCCAGATTGTAATGTAGTTATCCTTACAACACCTCTCTGAGGCAGGACGGTAATAATATCCCCATTTCACACATGGGGAAGGGCTCAGGGCGGTGATGTCATGCTAAATTTGATAGTGCTAGAGCCTTGCAGAAATTATCTCAATTGCTGCGTGATGGAATTATCAGTCTTCAAAATGTATCTTATGTGTGATGTCACTATAAAATAAAGTCCCTATATTCAAAACCTCACTCACATTTTACCAGTCAATTTTCTCTAATTGAAAATCTGCACAACAGCAATTATGAGGCTTCTGAGATTAGTAATATAGACACTTATTGTACCAACGTCAAACATGCATAATGCAGCTTTCGTATGCCAAATTGTACACCTAGCAGCAAGGCACATCCACAGCATACATGTTAGTCAAAAAGCCCACTGGCGGGGAGGGTGCATGTAAAATACTGTTTTGACAACATTGATATTCGCTACAAAGCTCAAATCAAAATGCAAAAGAGTATTTCACGCTGGTCTCAAACTTCACTCACAGTTTAAGTTTAGAGTCTGCAAATCTGGAATGGTGTCAGGTGACTGACTGGATGATAAAGGATTACAGACTTCTCTCCTAGGGCAGGATTATGAACAAAGGTGCACAGTGGGACATTTTCTATCAGCTTAAAGTCAGAGAGCGAACACAGAGGGCTTTCCTTAGTTAATATCAGTACTTTGCTCATTGGCTTTGGTGGCAGCATGTGAGTTTATGCTCAGTTGGCTGAATTTTCAAAAGGGTCTCAGCCAAGAAGGGTTTGAATTGCTGTTATGTTACTGCAGTTGCCAGTTGGTGTAACTTGACAGGAACTAAAGGAATGGAGTTACACTGCTGTAAAAGGGAAATAATGCAGTGAGGAATCAAGCCCCAAATCTTTATATTTGAAACCACATTTTTTTTGCCCGTGGAAAATCTTGCAATTAAAGCAGAAACCATATTTGCTTTGCATTCACCAATCATGGGGCTGGGCACCAAATGCGAACAAGTGTTGTCGCAAATATACAGACCTATCTTGAAAATGCGGGTCTGTCACAGAAACTAACCACTAGGATCCATACTGCTAGGCAATTAAAAACAGAAACAAACAAAACCTTCCAAACAACAAAATGAAAAGCCCTTCAGTTGAACCTTATTTTATGTTAATCAGTTTAAATTGGTCGTGAACGGCAGAGAGAACAGGGAATTCTCCTATCTGGTTTTAATTTATCATTTTATTTTCATCATGTTTAAGTAGACCTTTGCCTCCCCAGTAGATTCATTTTAATTACCCAGTCAATTTGTAATTAGTCACAACATCTTCCAGTCTGTTTAAATACTGGTTTGAAGAAGTTTAAGCTCACACTAACTTCTCTGAAATATAGCTCATTTTTCAACTGTCCTGAGTAACAGGACCTATAGCCAGCCATGCCACAAGAAAAGTATTGTAATCAATTCTTTTTCTCATGCACCCATAAAAGTACACTTCCCCCCCTCCCTCACCCCGAGTATGTCTTTCCCTCAAGTTATCAGCTGTACAGGATTCTAACTCCCGGGTTCTAACTGCAAGACTGATGGAACTCCCCTCACTTACTGCCTCCTGCAACCCAAAGGCTATCTATACTAGCCATAGGCAGCTGCCTAGGTCTGGCAGATTTCTGGGTAAAGTGGCATTGTAGATTGGCCTCTGGGGGCGTGAATTGTAGAGCGCTGTAATGTGCAGTGCTCTAATGGCCCCATGTAGATGCTGCTGGCATGAACTAAAAGGTTCCTAGCGCACACAGATGTAGTCCTGTACAACAATGCACACAAGGTATCTCTTAGTTTGCACCAGCAGGGTTGCTATGGGGCAGTTAGATCAGCGATGGCCAACCTGAGCCTAAGAAGGAGCCAGAATTTACCAATGTACATTGCCAAAGAGCTACAGTAACATGTCAGCAGCCCCCCATTAGCTCCCCCGCCCCCACTCCCAGCGCCTCCCACCCACCGGCAGCCCTGCCAATCAGTGCCTCCCCCTCCCTCCCCGCACCTCCCGATCAGCTGTTTTGTGGTGTGCAGGAGGCTCTTGGGGGGAGGAGCGAGGGCACGGCAGGCTCAGGGGAGGGGGTGGGAAGGGGTGGAGTCGGGGGAGGGCTTGTGGAAGAGCCAGAGGTTGAGCAGTGAGTACCCCCCCGGCACATTGGAACGTTGATGCCTGTAGCTCCAGCCCCGGAGTCGGTGCCTATACAAGGAGCCGCATGTTAACTTCTGAAAAGCTGCATGTGGCTCCGGAGCTCCAGGTTGGCCACCCCTGAGTTCGAGCACTACGTGTCAGAGCGCGCTGCAGTTCACAGCCTGTAGACTGGTTTGCAGTGTGGCTTCTCCCAGAAAGCTGCCACTCCTAGGCACCTGCCTGCCACCCTAGCTTGAAGCTACCTAGTTTGTTTACAGCTAGAGCGGACCCTGGGTGAGACTATAGGGCCCCAGTACAAGGAGAGGGGAGCTAGCGCACAAAGTACCCAGCGTGGCCCTGTGCCTCTCTCCTCCCTCTATTCCCTCTTTGCTCCTGGCCACAAAGCCCAAGGTCTGTTCTGTGCCCACATGCTGGAGCTGTAAATTACCATCTGGCTGAGCAGTGGGTAGGGAGGAGGAAGGCAGATGGGGGTGCCTAGGGCTGGGCCTTTAACCGTTGGGCTCAGATGCCAGAGGCCCTGATGCAGAACAAGCTGAAATTTAAGACTGAGGGTCACCAGAGCCTCTGAGTGTGTGTAGCATCCACCCATGTGCTGAATGCCAGGCTTCCCCTGCCCTGAGCCCCAAGCTGAGCCGCTGCCTGGCTGAACTGACTAGGATGAGTAGCTGGGATGGGTACAGGGGCTTTCAACTTCCCACCAGTCCCTGGCAAGGAGAGGAGCTACCACGGGGCTCCTGAATCCTAGTCAGGTAGATACTTGCTGCTGTATGGCCTGAAGGGAACACTGGAGGCAAGGCCAAATTTGATTGGCTGTGCCAGTGCGCCAAATGCCAGAACACCACAAGGGCCTGATTTCAGGCGCTGGCGCACAGAGAAGTTAAGTGAGTTGCCCAAGGTTGCCCAGGAAGCCCATGGTAGAGTAGAGAACTGAACATGGGTCTCTCCTGGCCTCAGTTAGCCCCTAACCACTGGGCAATCCTTCCTCTTTTGTAGAATCACTTGGCCCTCGTTTGGTTTCTGACAGCATGAGGGATCATTTCATTCTCTGGGTGATACCAGGGCAAGTGTAATTAGCTGAGTTGAAACAGGAGAGGACTGTGGACAGGGCCTGCCCCGTGAAGGGCCCCTGCAAGGAAATTGGAGAGCTATTTGCAAGGTTAAAGCAAGGCAACATAGACACACGAATGAGTTACAGTCTGAGGCTTCAAAAGGTAATATCCACTTTTATCAGCAGCAAGCTCTGTTTGTCCTTTAGGGCTAACCCAGGCTAAGCAGCTGGGGATCTCTTGCTTATGCCTAGAAACACCTTGCTGCTGCAGAGTTCAAGCACCATAGAGATCCCTAGTTCCTTTTATTAGGGGTTTTTATCCCCCTCCTGCCATGTGCTTTGAGCTGCAAACTCAGCTGATGGGAGAAGTCCACTCACATGACTCATCTTCATGGGGAGGAGAGAAGAAAAACAATAAAAGACTTTAGTCCTTTTGTTGATGATTCCTCAATCCAGATGTAGGGTGTTTCCAGTTGTAAGATCTACTCATAGCCTATCTGGTATTGATGGGTCTCCTCTTGTGGGAGGGGCATAACAATTTGTGTGGAAGGGCCGTTCTTCACACTAATTAATGTCCCTCTCCTGGATGGCCATTCAGACAGTCACAGAGGCTCACAATATAACCGCTCAAATATTACATTACAGTATGGACCACAGATATTACAAGTGAGATTAATGCTGGCAGCCATAGGTGCTGACTTCCTCCTGGCCCAAAGGGTGCTCAATCCCCCACTCTGCCCCAGGCCCCAGCCTCACCGACCCCCTTCTCCCAAGTCCCCACCCCCGTCCTGCCTTTTCCTGCTCACAGTCCACTCCAGGCCCCGCCCAAGTCCCCACTCTTCTCTGCCTCTTCCCACCCTGTTCAGCCCCCTTCCCTGAGTGTGCTTTGTCCCCTCCCACTTCCTCCTGGAGCCTCCTGCATGCCACAAAACAGCTGACTGTGGTGGGTGGGAGACTCTGGGAGGGAAAGGGAGGAGTTGATTAGTGGGGCCGCTGGTGGGTGGGAGGTACTGAGGGGGGGTATCTGGCTGCCGGTGGGTGCTAAGCAGCCATTAATTTTTTTCTGTGGGTGCTCCAACCCCTGGAGCACCCCCAGACGCCGCACCTATGCAGGCAGCAACTCACAAGCATTTAAGAGTCTAAACACTAAACACTTTCTTATAATTCTAATACCTACTCTATCAATATTAACCCACAGGCAAGACAAACAGATTCCTGCCAAGTATCTAGCAGTGTCCAGTTGAGACATGGGGACCTTGACATGCGCTGGCATCTGGCCTGTCAGTGTCACTCCTTTTTAAGGCACATGAAACAATGAAGGTGGAAACATTATTTTGTATCTAGCACATATTTAATACCAGAAACTAAATACAAACAAATGTATTTGTTGGCTTTTGCCAGTGCTTGTTTTGTTGTGATGTGTCATATTCTCTGCTGCTCCCATGTTAAGGGATTTGTTTATAGTATAAAAGCATCTTTAATTCAAAGCAGATCTTACGTAATTTTCAATTTGAGTAGCAAGGGTCCTCGATTGTTGGTAAAATGTAATTAGCAGCCCTAAGTAGGTGATTAATTGAATTGTATGTGTGGCAAGAAGCTGTCTGTTATGTTAGAGCTCAGGGTGGCTTTCACTGTGGTTTATAGGTTTCAGAGTAGCAGCCGTGTTAGTCTGTATTCGCAAAAAGAAAAGGAGTACTTGTGGCACCTTAGAGACTAACAAATTTATTAGAGCATAAGCTTTCGTGAGCTACATCCGATGAAGTGAGCTGTAGCTCACGAAAGCTTATGCTCTAATAAATTTGTTAGTCTCTAAGGTGCCACAAGTACTCCTTTTCTTCTTACTGTGGTTTATAGATGGTGTAAGTGAGAAAAGGGATAAATGTTTATGACTTTGCTAAGGTGCTAGTTAGGTATTGAAGCTGAAATTGAATAAACTAGGTTTGACAATTAATAAGTGTTGTAGCTAAAACAGGAAGGAATCTAACAGGATAACCCCTTTTGAAGGAGTCCAGGGAGTGTTAATGTTCTAATTTTAATGTTGGATTCTTTTCAGGTCAACTTTTCACTTGAACAGGATTTCTCAAATCAGAACACTTGGTTGTTTTTAACCACTCATTTATTAATTCACCCAGCACCCACATTAGTGTACCATCAACAGTTCACCATGCAAGTATATGCTTAACCAATGTTCTAGGTGTGTACGGCACACACAGTATAGTCTTAGAATCATAGAACTGGAAGGGCCCTCGAGAGGTAATCTAGTCCAGTCCCCTGCACTCGTGGCAGGACTAAGTATTAACTAGACAATTCCTGACAGGTGTTTGTCTAACCTGCTCTTAAAAAATCTCCAATGATGGAGATTCCACAACTTCCCTAGGCAATTTATTTCAGTGCTTAACTATCCTGACAGTTAGGAAGTTTTTCCTAATGACCAGCCTAAACCTCCCTTGCTGCAATTTAAGCCCATTGCTTCTTGTCCTATCCTCAGAGGTTAAGAAAAACAATTTTTCTTCCTCCTCCTTGTAACAACCTTTTACATACTTGAAAATTGTGGTCATGTCCCCTCTGTCTTCTCCTCTCCAGACTAAAGAAACCCAATTTTTTCAGTCTTCCCATATAAGTCATGTTTTCTAGACCTTTAATCATTTTTGTCGCTCTTCTCTGGCCTCTCTCCAATTGTCCACATCCTTCCTGAAATGTGGCACCTGAAACTGGACACAATACTCCAGTTGAGGCCTAATCAGCATGGAGTATAGCAGAAGAATTATTTCTCATGTCTTGCTTACAACACTCCTGCTAATACATCCCAGAAGGATATTTGCTTTTTTTGCAACAGGTTACACTGTTTGACTCATATTTAGCTTGTGGTCCATTATGACCCCCAGATCCGTTTCTGCAATGTTCCTTCCTAGGCAGTCATTTCCCATTTTGTATGCATGCAACTGATTGTTCCTTCCTAAATGGAATACTTTGCATTTGTCCTTATTGAATTTCATCCTATTTCCTTCAGACAATTTCTCCAGTTTGTCCAGATCATTTTGAATTTTAATCCTATCCTCCAAAGCACTTGCAACCCCTCCCAGCTTGGTATCGTCCGCAAACTTTATAGGTGTACTCTCTATGCCATTATCTAAATCACTGATAAAGATATTGAACAGAGCTGCCCTCAGAACTGATCCCTGCAGGACTCCACTCATTATGTCCTTCCAGCATGACTGTGAACCAGTGATAACTACTCTCTGGGAAAGGTTTTCCAATCAGTTTTGCACCCACCTTATAATAGCTCCAGCTACGTTGCATTTCCCTAGTTTGTTTGAGAGGGTCATGCGAGACAGTATGAAATGCTTTACTGAAGTCAAGATATACCATGTCTATCTCTTCCCCCCATCCACAAGGCTTGTTACCTTGTCAAAAAAAGCTATCAGGTTGGTTTGACATGATTTGTTTTTGACAAATCCATGCTGACTCTTACTTATTACCTTATTATCTTCTAGATGTTTGCAAACTGATTGCTTAATTATTTGATCCATTATCTTTCCGGGTACAGAAGTTTAGCTGACTGGTCTGTAATGCCCTGGGTTGTCCTTATTTCCCTTTTTATAGATTGGCACTATATTTGCCCTTTTCCAATCTTCTGGAATCTCTCCGTCTTCCATGACTTTTCAAAGATTATTGCTAATGGCTCAGATATCTCCTCAGTCAGCTCCTTGTGTATTCTAGAATGCGTTTCCTCAGGCCCTGGTGTCTTGAAGATATCTAATTTGTCCAAGTAATTTTTAACTTGTTCTTTCCCTATTTTAGCCTCTTCTGCTACTACCTCATTATCACTGACGTTCACTGTATTAGACATCCAATCACCACCAACCTTCTTGGTGAAAACAGAAACAAAGGAGTCATTAAGCAAAGCACCTCTGCCATTTCCACATTTTCTGTTAATATTTCTATCTCCACATTGAGTAACAGTCCTACCTTGTCCTTGTTCTTCCTCTTGCTTCTAATGTATTTGTAGAATGTTTTCTTGTTACCCTTTACGTCTCTAGCTAGTCTGATATTGTTTTGTACCTCGGCCTTTCTAATTTTGACCCTACATACTTGTGTTATTTGCTTATATTCATCCTTTGTAATACGACCTAGTTTCCACTTTTTGTAGGACTTTCTTTTCATTTTTAGATCATTGAAGATCTCCTGGTTAGGCGAGGGTGGTCTCTTGCCATACTTCCTATCTTTTATATGCAGTGGGATAGTTTTCTCTTGTGCCCTTAATAACATCTCTTTGAAAAATTGCCAACTGTTTTCTATTGTTTTTCCCCTTAGACTTGCTTCCCATGGGATCTTACCTACCAACTCCCTGAGTTTGCTAAACTCTGCCTTCTTGAAATCCATTGTCTTTATTTTGCTGTTCTCCCTCCTACCATTCCTTAGAATCATGAACTCTATCATTTCATGATCACTTTCACCCAAGCTGCCTTCCACTTTCAAATTCTCAACCACAGTCTTGATAGCAATCATCACAGACTAAAGTTGAGGCTCAGTTGTTATAACAAGGAACAATGCAAATCATTCAAGATTTCTTATTAGATTTACTTATGATCATTAATTCTTTAGTATGTAACACATTTATCACACTTCCAAGGATGCCCTTGTCTTTAAGGCACTTTTAGGAGTAAAGTTCCTTGGTATTTGAATGGATTGTTCCAAAAGAGACAAGTTTAGAGTATTGTAAGCAATTGCTTACAGTTTTGTTTTATATCTCTCTTAGGCTAATTTGCTTGGACTTATGCAGGAAAGCATGCATTGTTAGAATCTAAAATATGGTTACCTGCTGTCTCACTACATAGTGTAGACTTAATCAAGATAATCTTAGATACTTTTGGTAAAGAACAGGAGAAATGCCATCTTTGAAATAAAATCTCACCACTTCTTAGATCTTGTCCTTTCCACCTGGCTGGTCTGGGCATCTATCACACTGGGGATTCTGCAGCTTATTTGTGGGTTCAGTCAACTCTGGGATCTTACATGGTGCCCTCAGTTTTATATATCTCCTGATTTCAGGGGGCAGCCTTCAGATTTCTATTGGACGCTTGTCCACTGAGTGCTCAGATTTCAGCTCTCTGCTGCTTCCATCAGTATCTTGTCGATGGCGCTGGTGTAGAACAAATTTCTTCATTTCTTTTTTTTATCGGAGGCTTTTGATGTTTGATTAATTTCAAGGATTGTATTTCAATCCTAGCCCACATAATTGTAATTTCTCCCCTTTTAAGCCTTTTCTTTAATAATCCATAGTTATACTTTGGTTTATATCTTTCAACATTCCTCCTTCTTGTGCCATACAATTCCTATTACTTCTAGAGTGCCACAGTTATTTACAATGAAAATCAACAAAATCCCTTATTATCTTCCAAATTTGATGGACATACTTCATGCATGCTTTGATTGTACATAAGCATTTCCTATTATTTAGGGGTTATAGCAGAACAAGAGACACTGTCCACATATAGAGAGATGTATGAGTCGCAAGGCAAGCAAATGTGCAGCTTCTAATCTGGGGTGAAAGACATATTGATGAGGCAAAACAAATGATCAATGGTATATTTGGTTTACAAGGCAAACAGATATATAGCTTATAATTTGGGGTGAAAACATGGTTTGGATTTTTTGGGGGTAACAGGCAATTTGTCTTATTTGACTTTAAGTTTCACAGTAAATTATTTCTAGTTGGGTTAACGTGCAGCTTCCTCACCCCTCTTTTGATCCACTCACATTCTGTAGTGGGCTACTTTGCATAGGGAAGCAGGGTGTTACCCTGGGTTGGTAAATTTCTGGAATTCTTTTTAGCTATGTTGGGAGGAAAACAGATGGTTTTATCCATCTTCAAAATATGAGAGATTCTGGCCTACAATAATCTCAAGCAGCCATTTTACTTTTTATTCTTGGAGTAGAACTCCCAACTTTGGCTGCTCTGTGGGTCCTCAAACAAAGTGTCTCACATACATGAACGATTTTCTTATTGTCTTTACTTCCTAGGTGGATCCTATTTGGGGATAAACAGAAGTGGATAGCTTTTCTAATTATTTTTTAGAGCCAGGTGAAATTAAATTATTAATCATTCAAAGCATATCTGTCTATACCTCTTACAATGGTGATCAACAATCTTGCTCCAAAAGAGATACCTCTGCCTGCTTCATAGAGTGAAGCACCCTATAACACGAAGTGGAATAATGTTAGATTCAGCTGAATAACAAAGATTAAAATAAACATTGTGGCTGGAGGAGAAGGGGGTTAAAGAATGTTTTTAAATGGATGGAGGTATAGGATGAGACGTTTACTCTTCCTGCTCTTCACATGCACTTAGCCATTACAGCGATGAGTTGTCAGATTGCCAGGGTCTGTGTTGGATTTGCATGGAACAAGGATTTTTGAGCTCTCCAACTAAATGGCATCCTGGTCAGAACATAAAACAAGATTCTTCACAAATAGATGCAGAAATGGGATGGGTATTCTTAATGGAACCCTGATAGCACACTCCAGTGAGGCTGTCATGACTCATTGCTCAACCAGCTGCAGTAGGCTTAGGACACTCCAGATTGAGATCAGAAAAGAGATACTATAGTGTTTGGGGCTGGTTTTAATCACCAAGCCCTTACTGCCTGCAATCTACTTCCTTTCTCAATAATGAAAGAGTGCCCTTTTATTGTGTAAGTACCTTGAACTCAGTGAGCACTGAAAGACTGCAGAGTTTCTTTTAATAAATGAAAATAGAGAGAAACTCTTGAATTTGCTGAATCTCTTTTGTGCATATATCTCTTGTTTCCATAGAAGGGGCTGTATCGTATCAATTATTCTTATCAAGGGTAAATTCACAAGCTACAAATCCAGGAGAGAGATTATTTCCCAGAGCCCTTAGGACCAGCCTGGGAGCCCTCAAATCCTTAGTTCTAATCCTTCCTTTGCCACTGACCTGTTGAGTGGTTTTATGCAGGTCCAATATCTGGTCTGGGCCAGAAGCTGATCTTGGTTACACCAGTATAAAACTGGAGTAACTCTACTGAAATCAACAGAGGAACACTTACTTCCACCAGAGCAGAACCTGGCAAGAGATACTTAAATTCCAGCATGCTACAATAAGTCTTCCATGCTCAGAGTGGCTCAATAACACTCTGAAAGCACAAGAATGTCTCTAATCGGTCTGCGTGCAGCATAAAACAAAAGCAGGGAAGTCAGGAATCTATAGAGCAGCAAGAGAAGTTTGGAGGAGTGAGTGACTATAGCTGCTCTGACTAGAGAAGTGTGAAGTGAGTGGCTGCAAAGCTTCATAGTCATTTGAGGGCCAGGCCTTCGTCCAAATGAGTTTTAAGCAGACCACTGGTCATGCAACCAAGGGGTTTACAAAAATCCCATTCTCATTAGTCCATCCTTGAGGAAGTCAGGGGACTGACAGCATGAAGGAGAGCAACCAAGGTTTAAGGGGAGCAAGTGGGAAGGGGAAAGGAGCTCTTTGAAAAGGCTGCTCACTTTTGAGATTTAAGGGGCACAGGGCCTGGTTTCAGAGGGAGGTGTGTGGGGGTGTCTGACCTTTAGGGGCATGTCTGCATAGCAACTAGACACCTGTGGCTGGCCTGTGCCAGCTGACTTGGTCTTGCGGGGCTCAGGCTGTGGGGCTGTTTCACTTCTGTGTAGATATCTGGGCTCAAGGACCCTGCAAGATGGGAGGGTCCCAGACTCTGGCTGCAATCCGAGCCCTAGGTCTACACAGCAATGAAACAGCCCTGCAAGCCCGAGTCAGCTGGCATGGGCCAGCAGTAGGTTTTTCTTTGCTGTGTAGACATACCGCAGCAAACCTGGGGGGTTTTCTGTAGTTTTTCATTCCTGTGCGCAATCTGTTAGATGAACTGCACCCAACAATCATAATAGCTTTGAAACCAAACCAAAGACAGTAACACTAGGTTCCAAAGCCACATGCTATTGTTAATTCTTTGAATACCCAATGTCCCACTTTCTCCTCCATATTTTTTTAGTTCTCAGAAGTGATGCCAGATTGACAGCATTAGAGATTACGATGATGGGAACTTTGCATGGCTACAGAACAGGGACTGCACAGGCAGTTAGTACAGGATTCTCTACCTTGCCTTTGTGGATATGACTTAATCCTGAGTTGAAGATAGCAAAAATCTAAGGATGAGCGGGTCAGTTCCTATGCTTATTTAGTCTCTGACTTCTTTGCTTGGACTGCCAACAGAGTTACCAATTAATTTCTCCGATAATGGCTGTTTTTTGAGATATTGGCAGCTGTCCACGAGATACAGGACTGGTAGCACCACTGATTTCACTGTTCACCTGTAATTGATTATGATCTCTTTCCAGGGATATCTGGTGCAAACTACTGGTAGCATACTGCCCTGGAGTTATCAAAAGTGGAATAAGAAAGCCAGTGACTTGCTGCTGTCTTCCTTGTGTTTCTCCTGAACATGCATCCTGTTCCAGTGCAGAGTTCATGAGTTATCAGGAACAGAATAGCTCCTGGTCTCCAGCTCCTGGCTGAGAAAAGATGATTATTGAAACATACAGCAGTAATTCTATGGGGAGAAATAGAGAGGTTTTGGCAACCTATCAGAGAGAAAGAGATCGTTTTAGTTTTGGACATACAGTAAAGGGTGAAAACATAGATCAGTGAGAGTATGGGCCATATCCTCAGCTGGTGTCAATCAACTTTGAAGGCAGTAGAATTACATTGTTTTACTCCAGCTGAGGAGCTAGCCCTTTCTTTCTTTCTTTTAGAATCCATTCCCCTTGCAGGCTCTAGGTATTAATCTGTACAAATGTACATCATTAGCTAGCAATACTGGACACCCAAATTGGATTTGATTTACATAAGATACCAGATTTGGAGGCTATTGAACAGTGGTTGGATAGTGAGTGTGAAAAATGTATGGAGCCCAGATAGTTTAAACCAGCTTAGCACTTCTTGAAAGTGGCTTAAACTTTCAGGAATTCAGCTGCTTTAAGAGTGAATGTGATTTTAATTCCATAAAGTGGCTTAAGGATTTAAAAAGCTGTTGAGAAGCTAAGCTATTTCAGAGTCTTTAACTCCTTAAAGCTGCCATGCAAAATTCTACACCTGGGGCAAATAGTTTATTTTTAAGGGCAAATGTCAGATATGGCCATTTCCTGGATAAACTTCACTGAATAAAGTTTTAGGATCTTAGGAGCTGATTGTATTAAAAATGCAATTGTGTGTGTGACTGTGGGATTGTATGTAATGTTGTTAGGGAGGAGACCAGACTAATATAAACCCCAGAAACTGTTATAAGCTTCAAGAACTATTTGAATCAATGTGAATTTTTAAAGTTAACTGGGTTTCCTAGGAAATACCTGGTAGGAGGGAACACAAATTCCTCACTGCTGGACCCAACCTTTTGAAACTACACCTCGAGGAGAATCCCAATTGTCTGCCTGGTTACCCATTTATGGTCACTAAAGAATCAAACTATATAAAGGAGAAAATTACACATTCATTGAGGTGCTTGTTCTGAGCTAAGGCTCTTATGAACTTGTAACCACAGAAAAACCTTTGGTGGGGTTTGAAAGTCTGTTCATCTGCCAGAAACCTTGTTGGAGTTGACGTGATCTCTGGTAAACTTATTAGCATGCATGGAGGTTCTTTTATTGCTCTCAGTAAGTTTTCTCTGTCATGCTTTTACCTTAAGAATAAACGTGCTTGCTTAATAATGGATGTGTGGTAATGTAACTGTGGTCATTACGCTGTTTGTAGTTTCTGAGGCAGGAAGGCAAAGCTGACCTGCTGAGGCAGTCTGACTTGCTGGGAATATCAATGTAAGGAGGAAACTGTGTAGCCTGGAAATACCCCAGTCAGAAGGGAGAGAGATGTATGCTGCTGCCCAAGAGAGGTAATGGCTGGAGACCTGGAAGCCTGAGAGGAGGTGCCCTTGCTGTACCACAGTGGGGGAATACAGGTGCGGTTGCCCTGAAATGTGACCCATCACTATAGTAAAGAGTTGGCAAGTAGATTGTGTGTATGGGCTTTTAGATTTTCATGACAGTTTGCAAGACTGTCATAGAGGCACAGAAGAGGGACATAAGCCACAAAATTTGGATCTGGCTCTGGATTTTGAAATCTCACTATCCCATTTTTGGCCATGTCCAATTCAGCATTGAAAATCCTATGAAATTTGGGTGCACATCTGGATTTTAAACACTTGAAAGCAAACTGTGTGACCTGTTTTCTTACCCACATTTGCACTGACCAAAGTTTTTCTAGGGTTGAGTATCCAATGACTTAAATATAATGGCACCATCACATAACCCTGTATTATTAAATAAGAACGAGAAACTGAATAGCTGAACTAACACTAACAATGCATAAACAAACAATCTGGATTAATTCTGTCTACAGGAATGCAATAAACCACCCACATGCTTTTAAATGAACAGAACCATTTCTAATGCAATGAAAGATGGTAAAGTTCAGATCTTTCAGACTTCAGGGAGTCTTGCCTAAATAAAGACTTATCTTCCTTCTGCATTATTACTTGCTATTTATTTTCAGCCTCAAGAGCTGTGTTTTGTTTTACAGGCAGGGCTGGGAGTACTGCCTATTACTAGGGTTGCCTGACACTTCCCATTATAAGATCCCATTTTCAGTTCTTAGAACTTTGCCAAATATATAACATGCTGTAAAATGCTAATTACTCTGAACAGTCAGCTCCTATGTGTGTCAAACTGGGCACTTAAAATGAGTTGATACTTTTGATCTTTATATGTCTGTGCCTCTATTCCCCATCTATAAAATGGGGATAATAGCACCATCTCACCTCATAGGGGTTTTTATGAAGATAAATTAATGTTTGTGAAATACTTGGATACTGTTGCAATGCGTGCCATAGAAATGCCCAGGAGGAAATTAATTAATTCTGCTTTCAGAGCAGGGTTTGAACAGTGTGAAGTAATGAGGTTTGGGGGCCACATATTGAACAATAAGAAAATGAAATATTGAATAGCTGGTTAAGTGAACACTAGCTGTTCTGTACACTGAATGAGGCAGGGGTGCTCTGGCAAAAATAGTGTGTGATCATGTAATTAAAGTCTGTATCATAATCCATATGCACAAGGGGGGCAAATTAAGGTTGCATGGGCAACCCGAATTCTGGCAGTACCTAGCTTTTGAGGGCTTGACTTTGCAACCTTAACATTTTTTTAATCATAGGCACCCATGCTTTGGTGCTCCAGCATCCATGGAAAAAAATAGGCGGTGCTCAGCACTCACCAACCACAGTGGTTCTGTGACCCTAGGGCTGGCCACTGATCAGCTGTTCAGTGGGCCCTGGGGTTGGCAGGTATAGCCAGACACAGCCCCCCCATGTGCTCTTTCGAGTGCAGCCTGTACAGTTTCCTGTTCTGCTGTTACAAAACCACAAGCAGCAGAAAGATGTTAGATGCTTGCTTAAAGCTGCATTGCTCTATATTACCAATTGTAATCCTTGCTTATGAATATGTAATCAATTAATATAAGGAACGAGTGAAATAGTATGAGTGACAGCCAATGGCAAAACAAAGAAGCAAATATAGTCTTTTATGGAACCATGGTATTATCTGAGTGAAGATATAAATCTTGAGATGGGTGGCCAGGACAGTTTCCAACAAGGAAATGTAACAGCATTCTAAACTCGGGACTGGAAGCTGTAAAGTTCTCCTGCGGATCTGAAGAGACTTTGGGAGATCTCACGGCTGATCTCCGGGAAGCTGTAGCCCGGCTAGCCTCAGTCACCTGTGAAATCGAAACCAACATCCGTGCCTGCAGCCTGCCAGCATGAATGAGTTGTGTGTGTAAGTATAATTGCGCAAGTAAGGAATGCCAGTAAATCAACCCTCAGTGTTGCTTAAGTTCACCCTTTGTTGTGGTTATTCCTGGACTGGTTCCCAGGACAGGCAACAGTGGGAGCCGCTTGAGGGAAGGGGGCAGAGAGGAGCAAGCAGCAGGTGGGTCGGTTTCGGGGGAAGGGACAGAGTGGGGGAGCAGAAAGAAGTGGAGTGTGGGCGGAGTCTTGGGGCCGAGCAGGGGAGGAGCACCCATTGGGCAAAAGAAAAGTCAGTGCCTGTGCTTTGAATGTAGTTTGTGTTAGTGTAATAGTGTGTATATATAGGTAACATAAGACTTGCCATTCTGGATCTAGGCCAGGATCCTATCACTGATAGAGACCATGCTGCAGAGGAAGATGCAAGGACTCTGCAATGGACAATTATGGAGTAACCTACCCATAAGAAAAGTTTCTTCCTAACCCTGTCAGTTAGTGATTGGCTTCTGCCTTGAGGCATGCTAGTGTATATCCCTCTATTTTGTATCATATGTACGGTAAATGTGGATTCATAGATTCATAGATACTAAGGTCAGAAGGGACCATTCTGATCATCTAGTCCGACCTCCTGCACAGCACAGGCCACAGAATCTCACCCACCCACCCTATGAAAAACCTCACCCATGTCTGAGCTATTGAAGTCCTTAAATCATGGTTCAAAGACTTCAAGGAGCAGAGAAGCCTCCCTCAAGTCAACCATGCCCCATGCTACAGAGGAAGGCGAAAAACCTCCAGGGCCTCTCCAATCTGCTCTGGAGGAAAATTCCTTCCCAACCCCAAATATGGCAATCAGCTAAACCCTGAGCATATGGGCAAGATTCACGAGCCAGATACCCAGGAAAGAATTTTCTATAGTAACTCAGATCCCATCCATCTAATATCCCATCTCAGGGGATTTGGCCTATTTACCCTGAATATTTAAAGATCAATTACTTACCAAAATCCCTTTTCTTATGTTCTTATTATCCATGTAAATATATAACCCTCCCCCACATTTTTGTTCTATTTAGCTCCTAGCCTCCATGCTACCCAGTGGCCATGAGTTCCACAGGTTAATTTTGTGTTATGTAAAATAGTATTTCCTGTGATCAGTTTTACTCTAGACAGTTGTAATAATATATGGTCAATTCCTGTTGCAAGACTTCTGGGAGGTGATGTGAATTACACACTGTTACTGACAGAAAGCAGCAAAATGGGTATCACATAAAATTGCCCCATCTGCCTCCCGCAGCACTGCTGTTTGGTTTCTCTCTGTGTGGGTCTATTTCAGAAGGTGGGGTTATATATTTCACATCATCATTATGATTTATTGTTTGTATTACTGTAGCACCTAGATGCCCTAGTCATCTGTGGACCGGGAACCCCCTGTGCTAGACCTGTGGAACATTCTGAAGAAACAGCAGGCCCCCACTCTGAGCTATGCTTACAGCTGGTCTGAAAGGCTGGCTGGGTCAGCATCTGAGTGGGCCCCTTGCTCTTCACGTAAACACAGGCCTGCAACTCTGAGTGCCACTGCACCCCCTGAATGGGTCAGCTCCTCCTCTTCCTTCACACCAGCCATCCTCTGCTTCCCCCACCCCTGCCTCTAGCAGGGGGCTCCATTCTGTGTTGTGACATTCCTACGCAGCTGGCTGCTCACTGCTCTTTGATCCTAGCTGCGGCAAAGGACCCTCCCTGTTTGATGTGGGATCAGTGCGGGAATGAGATGTAGAAAAGGTGCCTGAGGGTGGAGGAATTGGGCCCTGCTTTCTACACCTGCTTCCTGCTGGGGTGCAGGAGATCCTTCCAAACCAGTCATCCCAGTGAGAGATGGGGGAGACATTGACTAGCCCATCTGGCCTCTTGTGGGCAGGAGGAGACAACCAGGTAATCTCTTGTTGGGGTGTGGAGAACCCCAGTTAGCCCTCTAATTAAACTCACTTAGGGAGAAAGAGACAGGAGGTTTGGGAGATTCAGTAGGCCCCACTGATGGGAGAGAAATAGGGCTGTGATCACAGAGTGCTTGTTGCCATAATGTCCAGGAGTGGATTTAGCTATTCGCTGGGTGTGTTGGGGGAGAGGCAGAAAAAGCAAGACTCGGCGAACAGGTTCTCTACAATGATGGAGAAATGGGAAATGAGACTAGGGAAGATAGGAGGCTGAGTGCACCCAATTAGCCCTCAGCAGAGAAGACGTGCGTGGAGGAGAACTCCTAGGGGAGGAAGGAGAGGAAGGGTTGAAGTCCCTGATACACAGATCTAAGAGAAGTCACAGGACAGGGCAATGAGAGAAACAAAAGAGGAGAGGAAATTTTCACAAGGAGAATAAAAGGAGAGGAGGTGGAGATGGAGAGAGAGACAGTCCTGTCTTCAGGCACCTCCTACCCTAAAATAGGGAAAGTAGGAAACATAAAGGACCCTCCTCCCCCAGTTCCCATTGACTTTGATACATGCCTGCACTGTTTATCTACAGGTTGCAAAGCACTTTGCAAAAAGGTGAGCATCATTAGCCTAATTTTACAGATGGGGAAACTGAGGCACAGCGGCACCCCACCTAAAATGCTATACTGCAAGTAACTGGCATTTCTGGGAACAGAAACCAGGTTTCCTGACTCTCAAAGTGTTGCTTTATCCATTAGCCTACACTGTTTCTTCAGAGAGCTAGTCACGTTATCAGACTCATTCACTAGAGTATAAAACACAGTGCCTCCTGCTTGCCCTCTCTACTGCTCTTATGCAGCAGTAGTCAGGTCTCTAAGGTGTTCCATCACAATACAATAGCGGTCTAAGGAAGGACCTACCATTTATACTACTGAGTTGCTGAGAGAGGCATGTGATGTGGTGATTTTGGTGGGGAAAGAGTTAACAATGCTAAACTGGGTGACTGAATAGACTTGAATAATTTGCTAATTTGATGGTATAAAAGAAACTATTCAAACACTGAGTGCAGATCCTTAAATAATCCCAGTTTGCATCATTTGTTCCTTCTGCCGGCCTAGCTACAAAGAACCCAGCCTGCGTTTATGTAATGTGACAAAGCTCTGTCCTTGCCTCCGTGGGTCCCACATTTCCTGGCGGATTTAGCTAGCCTCAGAGGCTCACTGTGACCCTCCATGTAACCCTTCTTTCTCTAGAGACAAGGGTCACAGCCTACTGAGCCATTTTCATCATAAGCCAGCGAGGGAGGTGAGGAGAAGTTATCCTTCCTTGCACAGTCTCTGTTGTCTCCCAGTCT
Source organism: Dermochelys coriacea (assembly GCF_009764565.3). NCBI lineage: Eukaryota > Metazoa > Chordata > Testudines > Dermochelyidae > Dermochelys > Dermochelys coriacea. The sequence goes on along the minus strand of NC_050081.1, from coordinate 19,246,898 downwards.
CAGTGATTAATCGGGGGCAAAGGTGGGGGGGAGCCCAGGCCCACCCTCTACTCTGGGCTCCAGCCCAGGGACCCTAATAGTATCAGCTATGGTAGCTGACCTTTTAGAAACATGACATGTACAATTCCTGGGCTACTTCCCCCATAGCAGCCCTCACTTCCTCAAGCTCCACTTCACCCTTACCTCAGGGCCTCCTTCCTTGTGCCTGCTATGGTGTGTACTACTCAGCCTCTCCAACAGCACAACTTCCTCCCACAGCTCCTGACGTGCACAACCACCTGACTAACTGGGAGGCTTTTAACTAGCTTCAGCCAGCCCCTGATTGGCTTCAGGTGTCCCAATCAACCTAGCCTTCTCCCTGCCTTTTGGAAAGTTCTTAATTGGCCCCAGGTGTCTTAATTGACCTGGAGTAGCTTCCATTTCACTTATCCTGGTACCAGGGATTTGTTTAGTCTGGAGCTAATATATCTATCTCTCATTACTTTTCTATAGCCATCTGGCCTTGCCCTGTCACAGTAGGTAATCATATTTTCCCGCTGATTGGGCCCCAACCAATTATTGCATCTTCTTATGCCTAATACCAGGGCTGATAAGAACAGAAGAGGTTCTATTTGGAGGTCGAGGCCCAGCTGAGAGCTTCACAGCTCATGTTTGCAAAAGCTGTCTCAAGTGTGCAACAGCAGTTCAGCATGGATAAGCTTCATTAAGCACAGAGAAAGAGGCATCTGCAGCAATGGTGGTAGAGCTAATCAGCCCAGGGAGGGAAATGCATGGTATCTTGGACTGCCAGTGTTGAGTAGGAGAGCTTTTCTCAGCTGCAGAGACTGAGTATAATCTTATTACTAGGAGCCATTGTAACTTCAACAAAAACCCCAGTCATTCCCCAAATAATTTCTTTGTGCAGACAAGCAAGAGAAAAAAGGTTGATTTTTAGTATCTCTTTGGGAATCCAATACATCCAAAACAAAACAAAACAAAACAAAACAAAAGGCTGCTAGCAGCCAAGCACCGGTAAGCAACCCTACCCTAGCCAAAGCCAGGCTTTCATGGGCAGTTTGCATGGTGAAGACTCAGAGAGCAGCAACATTTGCTACTGTTAAAATACACTTGTGAACCAGAAAGACGCTGTATCTGGAATGGAAATAGAGACTTTTAGATGCTGAATCAGCAAACATTGAAAAAGCCAACGATCCATTAATTTTTGTTGCTGTTTTTTGAAGAGGCCTATTTAATTTCTCGTTCCCTCCCCAATTCCCAAGATTCTCGTGAAACAATGGAGGATGTGACCGCGCTTTGTTTATTGCCATCTGTGTGCAACAGTTTCATTAGTACAGTGGGCCTGTCTTTGCTGCCAGGAAATCATTAGTGTTGCTTCGGGGGAGCTCTGAAGTTTGGCACCTGATGTAAAGAGGAGGCTGGAGCACAGCTATTGAGAATGGCAGCTCAGTGTGGCAGGCAAAGCTGGTGACTCGGGACCAGCCCGAGTAGATGCATCGTACCCCCTGGATACCTGCGAGTAATTAGAGAAAAATGCCTTGCTCAGTCATTTGAAAACGTGAGCTGAGGGGTAAAGAAATAACCTGGAAAGATGTTGCCTGTTAGACTTCATTAGCATTCAGCACCATGGTCAGAGCATAGAGGAGAATTCCCTCCCTCACACCTGCCTCAGCCTCTGACACAGTAACAGGAAAGGGGAAGGTATATTTATGTCTGCCTTGAGAGAGAGAGAAAATCAACTCACCTGGAGGCAAACCCTTAGCACAGCTGGGTGGAATCATGACTTTGTTTCTGAAAATCCCACCAGCAAGTGTGGAACCATAAGTAACACACTGGCTGCAAAGCCTGAGATGACATCTGAGCAGCCATTGCTTGAGTCCTGGGGTGGCAGGAATTTCCCTTTCCCCTTGCACTCTTCATCACCTTCATGTTTTGTGGCTGTGTTTCACGCTTTTATTGGCTGCCTGGGCATACTCTGAGATGGGGCTGTGGGGACAGCCACGCACATTGCAGGCCCAGTGTCACCAAGGTCTCTATGAGCCGCGTTGCCTCCAGAGTTGTCTGACACCTGATAAAACTCATCTGGCTTCAGCAGTGGCTCAAGTAGGGTAAATGAGGCAAGGGCCTCAGATCCTCGCATCACTTTTCTTGACCTTCCATCCCTCCATCGCATGTACTACTGAAGCTGGGCTCATCCAGGTGCGAGACTCAACTTTTCTCCCTGGCCAGCAGGGAGAAGGCAGAGTTGGGGGACTATGGTGATTTCATTGGTGGGGTTTATCACATGTTGATTATCTTTCCGGTGCTTCTGGGTAGTGCTGCTAGTGGGTAACTGTTAGAGTTTGTTTATGATTAACTGCTTTATTAAGAATTTTCCCAAGATGCCCAGAGCTTGGGATGAGTGCTTTTCTGTGCATTGATTGTAACTTGGTTTTCTGATAAAAATATTCCATCTGTGTCCAAATGCAACCATACCATTCATGCATCAGAGTGGAGATTTTACCACATCCTTCTCTGGTGTTCTCTTGGTCATTTGGTTCATGCCCAAAGGACTTATAATGAAGAACTTTAGCAATAGCCGGATCTTCCGTCTGAGCTTCCAAAATGGCTCCTCATGGACTAGGTTTGGAGACTATTCCACAGTCTAACTGACTTTTACAGGCGCAGTTTTGGCCCATTAGATCTACTTACTCCTGCCTTAGCCATTCACTCCCACTCCGACATTTCCCACGAGGAAAGGTTAAACAAATTGGACATGTTTAATCTTGAAAAAAGAAGACCGAGGGGGATCTGATAAGTCTTCAAAAATGTTAAGGGCTGTTAGAGAGGTGGGGATCAATTGTTCTCCATGTCCACTGAAGGTACGACAAGAAGTAATGGGCTTAATCTGCAGCAAGGGAGATTTAGGTTAGATATTAGGAAAATCTTTCTAACTATAAGAGTCTTCAAGCTCTGGAATAAGTTACCAATAGAGATTTTGGAATCCCCATCATTGGAGGTTTTTAAGAACAGGTTGGAAAACATCTGTCCTGGATGGCCTGGTTTTACTTGATCCTACCTCAGTGCAGGGGGCTGTTCTTGATGACTTCTCGAGGTCTCTTCCAGGTCTACATTTCTTTGGTTCTATGATTCTATAATCCAGACTGAAAGGCTTTTGTTCTGATGGTTCAATTTGATGTGTGCCATAAACTGAAATCTTAGGTTTCCAAAATTGCTTGGGAATTGTAATTTTTCCAGACCAGTGGCTTGATTCTGCAGCCCTTTACTATACAAAACTTCCCTTGCCTTCAATGGGAACAGTGTATGATTTAAGGTTATAGGGGTGTGGAGCCCTCGGTACTTCTTAATATGCAATAATTCACTATTTAGGTGCCTAAAGGAGGCAGACAGGCATCTGGGGTTATTTACAAACTCACTTAGATGAGCTAGACACCTAGGCTGCTGAGGCAGCTTTGAAAATCCCACTAGCCACCTGTCTGTCTTTTTAGGCACCTAAATACCTTTGAGAGTCTGACCTTCTTCCTTGCTTTATTGGCCCTTTTTAAACATGGTTTAGCATTCTCCCTTTCTATCTCTTATTCCATGTAAACAGCAGTAATTCAGGAGGACAGAGTAATGCCATGTGCTTTCTTGCCCTGAATTATTTTACAGCTCGTTTATATAACAAGCGTATAATAATGACTGGAAAGATGTCATTAACCACAACTAGATAAATTTCATGCCATATGGCCAGACTTCAGTGGGGATCTTGCTAGTGTACAGGTTGCAAGATTGGCCCTTTATCCCCTTTACTGTGTGTGTCTATCACATTTTTGTGGTGTCCATAATGAGCACTTGTTGAAAGATCAGACCTTCCGAGATGAGAATACTTTCCATTCATCCCAATCAAAACCTGCAAAGATGTACAGCAGAGCCAATTGAAATGAATCTCTGCTAAGAGGCAAAATCTTTTTGAAAACAAATTCCCAGTGCACCAGAAGATACCGTGCCATTGAAGTTGATGTGATGAAAGAACAGCCCTGTGAATGCAATGCGTATTCAAAGTACAGAAGCAAACCAGACTACATACTGCACAAACCGGGCCAGCTTTGTTACATGAAACCCTGTTAAAAGAACAGGCCTTGTTAAGAGATCAAAGAATAATATTTTGGAACAACAAAATGACCTAACTAGTGGAAGCCTATTATATTTGACTGACTAAAACATTTGCTCCCAAAACGTTCTGGCCAATTGTTTTCATGGTATGCATTTTAATACCCTGCTCCCAACAGATGCACCAAGACAGAATAAATTGGAGGCAAGTTCTAGAAACCTCCCCCCCATAGAACTTGATTTCAATGTAGGGTATTTTTCTTTGTTTATCGCATGCGTGTGGTTTGCCAGAAAGCTCAGCAGCTCTAATGGGGAAAAGGGGAAGTCTAAACAAAGTCTTGGAAAAAGAGTAGGGGAATGAAGGGAGATTGCAGCAGCTGGGAGGGGCACTGGTTACAATCTTCTTTTAGGGGTGAGATTGTAATATCCATGATGTTTGCCCTTTCCTATGTGCAATCCCTGGATGCTGTGGTTCTTATCCATTGAGTAATAATAATTTAATGACATTTTGCCCTTCTGTAGTGCCAGCCAGGGGGACGATCTTGGAGCACTTCACATACATTGATGGATTAAGTCTCACAACTCCTTGGTGAGGTAGGGAAGTACTATCACCCCCATTTTACAGATGGGGAAACTGAGGCACAGAACCGCCGAGCGGTTGAGGGGGGCGGAAGAAGCCTGTGGAACTGTAAGGAAGCTGTGGAGCTATGCCTGGATTCTACTACCTTCTGTATATGTTGTATATCCATGCTCATCTAGAGAAATAGCTGGGGACTAAACACCTTACTAGTTCCATGTCTGTAAATACAATACGCCCAGATCGAACAGTGAGGAGAAAACCCCATGAGTATAATTGTGGGCTTTTCTATCCAGGGGTAGCCCATGTTTCAGTGCTCTCAGGTTTTTAACTGACCTTGTCTGATCTTAACAGCAAAAAACAAAGAGGTTCATGATTGACTGGTCACTTCCTCCTGCATTCAGAGCCCTGTAATGTCCGTAGAGGATGAGCTAGCAGGAGCCCTCTGATGTACCCTGGCTCTTGTTGCTGTAACTGTGACTCCTTCCTCTCCCTGTGCCTTTGACTTATTCACCCCAACTGCCCCCATTCTGTGCACGAGCTATTTATTGGTCACACTGCTGGAAATGTAACAGGTTTATTTCTGCCAGCTGTGAATGTTACAAGCCCCATAGTTAGTGCAGGACGAAAAACCTGATCATCCCTTTGGGGAGTTTTCTGAATAACTTGTCGTTGATGCTTGTCAGACGTTCCTAGAAGCTGACAGGGCGAGGACTGGACTCATCAAGCTACAGGGCATAGTGACAACTGGCCAACTCTCCCTTCTCCAACAGTTCATTTGCAGCTACTGTTTTTTTTAGAGCTGGTTGGAAAATGACCCCGCCCAGGAAATTCTGTTAAAAAACAACAAACGGCTGGAGCTCAGAACAAACACAGTTAATGGAATACATCTATTAATCAATGTCACATATCTTTTTGGGCTCCTCCTTTCTGGCCACCCACCAGACTGCTGTGAGGAGAATCCAGATCTCTGGGTCCCCAAGTGTGTTAAGCCTCCTGGAGCCTGAGTGGAGCCCAGCTACTGCCCAAATCTTGGGGTCCCTTGGCACAGATTTGGGGCACAAATCCTTTTTCTAGCACCCCGTCCTCAGAGCTGGAACCTGCTGTCCAGCTGCCTAGTCCCTGGGCATAATGGTGACCATTTAGACTCCCCAGTACTTTTAACAGTCACTCAGAACTCTACCCCAGGGTGAGAGCCTGCTGAGTTCCTTTCTCACTCATTCTTGCAGCTCCTAGTGGTAGTTGTGGAGCATTCAACATCCAGGGAGATACTTTGAACAAGTCTAACACATTATTGCTCTTTCATACTTAACCATAAAATGCACAAGAGAGACCAGATCATTTAAAAAACAATAAACATCCTAACTGCAATGCCTTTCCTTAGCTCACCCATCCCTCAGGAATCTATAGGGGACCAACTGGGCTCAGTAGGGTTGCCAATTTTGGATGGACGTATTCATGGAAGTTTCTTCACACGACATAATCTTTAAATAAAGATTAATCTTTAATTCCTGGAAACTCCAGGCCAATCCTGGAGGCAACCTTAGGACTCAGGCCGGCAAGGCCCCCTGCCTCATGTAGGCCCTGACATGCTGGGTTGCTTCTCTGTCCTCTCTCATTGAGCTAGAGAGAAAATGGCCCAAGACCCCGGACAGATCATCTCCTCCCTCTTTATAACTTTGAGCTCCCTTGGTCAGGGGACATCCTGCTTGGCTCCTCCAGATGACCAGAAAACCCATGCCAGTGGACTTTGTCACCAAGGTGACCTTTCGAATCAGTCCTCCTGGGTAAGAGCTATGTCTTTGCCACCGGGCTGGCCAATTGTCAAAGTTTAATGACTTCCTATTGTTCTTCGGCCGCGAGCCTTTAGAATTTCAGTCCAACATGTAGGCAAATGGGCAACAGAGAAGGCGAAAGGCTACATGTTCAAATGGAGTTTGCAGTCTGATCGATGCGTACAGAGTCCCCAGGATTAAACAGAAATCATCAGTTGTGCAGACAGATTCCCAAATCGTCAGTCGAAACCCCAATTTTCCATTAAATTGTTGTGGAATTAAATACAAAAATAAAATGTTTTATGTCGGGTTAAAAGTTGAAGTTCAGTTTCAGGCAAAACTCCCATGGAACTCCTGAATTCTGACTGAATGAGAATGCCAAGACTGGGTCCATAACATTGTGTCATTTGCTGGCATTTATGGGATACTTCCCAAATTATTTTTTTCCAAACTCTTCTCTCACCCACATATTCCGTGGTCACGGGATGTCATGACATTCCAGAGCATAATTTGTATCAGCGCAAGAGTATTTTCCTCCTCCAAATATGAAAAAATGTTCTTACTATCAAACTCTATCAGGCTCTCACCTCTGTTCATAGCTGCCTTGTACCTAGAAACTATGTCACTGGCCAATGAATTGGGGACAGGAGATTGCTTTCCCCTGAATGCGAACAGATGAAGATTCTGTAGTTGTGATCTGTCCTTAAATAGAATGGCAGGGCCTTCTGTCTTTGCAGCTTTTCAAGTACCCTGCTCCTTGTTCTAGCCTACGACTCACCTCCATCCCATTTAATCCAGTCCCGATCTATCAGACAGAGGTGATGCCTGCTTTCCTTACATTTACTTTCTGGCTTATCTTGCACGTATTACAGTCATTCCCTTGTTCTTTCCTGAGACTTAAAGCAGCTTGGGAGAAACAAAGAACGATACAATGACAGAAGGCTCTGCTGCTGCTCATTGTGTCCCTCATTAGTTCATTTCCATGTTGATGGCCCAATTTCCTTCAGGCCAGTAGACTCCCTATAAGGGGAAGAACTAGGCAAGAGCAGCAGAAATTTCTGGACTTCATAGCTGCTGAATAATTGAAAGGCAGGGCTTAATGTCCACCTTTGCATTACCTAAAGCAATTAGGTACATGTCAGGTAGCCTGGAATTAATTGGGTGGATGGCAGCCTCCGTTCCTGTATGAATGCCAGCCACACTGTCGTAGACTCCAGAAGACAAATGCAGTCATTTCACATAAATTTCCCAATTGTTGTGTCCTCCCCACTTTTGCCTGATCAATGTTTTTTGATGAAATTTGGCAGGAGCGTTTGGAAATGAGCTTTTGTAAAACAGTTCTTTAAAACAGTGCAACAGTGAAAGCGTTTGCTTATCTGGGTCTTGGGAGATTTTTACAGGCTCCTAAGGATCCCTCTA